>NW_028186390.1:5919342-6084899 GCF_003343005.1 Rhea americana
GCCGCGCCGCCCTGAGGCCGCTGGGGCTGCTGGCGCCGCCGTGCCGGGAGCTGGCGGGGCCGGGGCCGGGCGAGGCGGCGCTGGAGGACAACCCTTTCTACGGGAAGTACCGCCACAAGCTCCAGGAGCTGCGCAGGTGCGGGGGAGGCGGCCGGGGGCGGGGAGGGGAGGCCGCGGCGTCGCCGTTGTTTGTGTTTCGCGCCGTAGTCGCCGTTCGCGTGGCCGGCGGCGGCGGCRGGATGCAGCGCGGCCGTTAGTCCGCGCGCGACTCGGCTTCGTGAGGAAARACGGCGGCGAGTGGAGCGGCCGTAGCGATGTCGGTGCTGCGGGGACGGGAGGAGGGAGCGTGAGCCGGTGCCGCCGGAGACGCTTGGGAGGGCTGAGCGGAATCAGTCGGTCGCGTTAACAGCCGCTTTTCTGGTTCAGGTCCAGCCCGGATGTGTTTGAATCCCGTATGGAGAAAAGAAGTGAAGTGAAAAAGCAGCCTGTGGGCTATTCCAAGCAAGCGGAGTTCATCAGGCGCGTGGATGAAAAGGCAAGGCCGGCGCGCCCTGAAATTTGCCTGTGGTGAAGCTGTAGCTGTCATTTGTGCTGCACCTGCATCACACGACTAATACGCAGCATCCGGCCTGGTAACGAGCCACACTTCACTCTCCGGTGCCTAAAAACATTGTTTTGTATTCTAGCATATTATTTTGCTGTTTTTYAGGTTGGAGGTTCTGTGTCTTGTTTAAGAGTTTGATCCATTCCAGATTAGTTTGGCTAGGTGAAGCGGCATGATCTTGCTTTCGTCATCCTGTAGCAAATGAAAAAAATGTTCAATAATACTAGGTCCAAAATGTGCGATGACCTAGTAATTCATAACTCGCATTAAGTCACTCATCTCATTTACYCATCAGTAATTTACTTTAATAAAACACATTCCAAGTATCTTTGTCTCAAAGATGAGTGCATACTTGAAAAAGCTTATCAGCACGCATGCTATGCGTGGCTGGAAAGGCAATCTGGTGTTAAAGTATTAGCTATTAAAAAAAATGTTTTCTTCTAGGCAGAAGCTTTTGGCACAAAGACATCAAAGGGAGGATTCACAAAAGACAAGGTAAGGCAAATGAACCTGAATGCTAGGAAAGGATGTACTGTCAAATCAAGGATGTATGTTAACTGTGATTGCTACCATCAATGGTTTAACCAAGAATTTCCTGAGACAGAAGAATTAATATTYCTTGTGCTGCAGTTCATTGTAAGTTTTTATTTAGTATTGGGATCAACTTCAAGTCTGAAAACTTTTGGCGCTGAGTTTTCCWTATCCAGTCATTTCTGTCTGAATTCCTGCTAGTTAGGGAATCTGTACTGAGTGTACGCAGTAATAAATTGAAAAGGGRTAAGCTGCTTTTACTGTGTATAGACGTGTTTCCAAAGTTTAGTCAGCAGAGGGACAGAAGGATGGTTTTATTCTCACTAACGTTTTTCTGTTTCTGCAAATTTTCTGTGCAAAGCTGCCAACAGAGCATATCTCTGAAATGGCTGATGGGGAAAGGCTGCAGCTCATCTTGCTGCTGCCATTAGAGATCTGCAGTACTGGACCAAAGTGTAATGTGTGTCCTGGCAGAAGCTCTTCTATCCCACTTCAGTGCGTGAACCCCCTCTTCAGTTCTASTATTTATGATTTACCAGTTTCTTTGGCAATTAGGAATGTTGAGGCATAGTGTAAATTGAATTTAGTTCCCATATTCTCATTTTGCTCCCTGTAATTGCATCCATTCATTTTGTATTCTCACATGAACCAGAGAACATATTGTTATGCCAGACTCCTTATGCTCTGTCTTGCAGACTCTTGATTCAATTCTTCATGTTGARATGGTGAAAGAAAAATCAGCAGAGGAAATAAAACAGGTGATGGATTTAAATGGAATGAACCTTGTTCCACATCTATGCTTAATAGTAATCTGTGTGTAATGATAGAAATCTTACATAGCTTTATGACTGAAAARTGAAACATAGGTATGGATATGTATTTATAAAAACCGCATTAATATGCATGCTAATAGTAGAAAATAGTTTTGTACATACTTAAGTAAGTCCACCTGCAAAGTACCTCCTTTATAATAATCAATTCACATCTGGACTCAATCATTCAAGAACTGTCTGTACTGTAAACCTTGTTGTTGTGATCATTTAGTATGTAGCAGTTGAATCGCCATCAGCAAACTCCTGTCAATTTTGAAGGCAGRTAAGGGGACATCCTGGTAGTGGCAGGCATCTTACGGGGATCAGCTTGCACACCAGAACATTCTCTCAGGACTTGCAGAGCAGAAGCCTAACTACTCTCCCAATAATGTTACAGAATTGATTATGTGCTCTGCAGAGGGTGGTGTCAGACCAGTTACAGCAGGGAGTAAATATGATAACTCTTAAGTTTCCTTCCAACTTCTCTGTTTCTGTTTCCTTGTTTAAAGATTTTACTGATAATTCTTATTAGTTACGTAGGGCTGAGGAGCAGCAACTACAAAAGTCTTGGACTCTGGAATTTTACTTGTACTTGTCCATTTATTAAGGACTTTTTGAAAGCTTTATGTAGATAGCAATAACTCATACGGTGAGGAAAAAGATTACATGAACAGAGACTGGTACAAATGCCTGTGTTCTGTTGAAAATTCTGTATGTTCTTTTTACTTAAAAAAAAGAAAAAGTCATTTGCATGATGTAAAAAATGTCAGAGTACCTCTGTAAGCTAGTAAATCTTGAGCTGCCTCTGAGCTGACTGCTTGTTTCTGTTATCTGGCTGAGATCTGACATTTGGTGCAAGTACTCAGGAACATCAGTGAGAGCGTATTGCGTTAGCAGGAAAGTCAGTCAGGCTTGATTAAAAATAGAGGAAAAATGAGCTGTTAAACTGCTTATGGTCAAAAATCAGTTGACAAATGGAATTCTCTTTAAAGCATTTAATGTTACTTCTGGATGCTAGATTTTAATATCTAGATTTTAATTATAGCTGATTTCCTTTGTTTCCTACAGATTTGGAATCAGTATTTTTCTGCAAAAGACACAGTTTATGCTGTTATTCCTGTAAGTAATTCTGTTGTACTTTTGCATTCCAGAGGTCAGTGTAAAAAGCTCTCCTTTTTAGCTGTGATTCTGTTGCTTTTAAAACTAATCACTGAAGGACAATGGGGTTCCAAGAACTAACTTTGGATAAGTGATATACTGACTGAAAGAAAGGTTTTGTTTCCAAAAACGTTTATCCTTTTTTTTTTCTCCTCTCATTTACATCAATTGGTCTAAATAAAGCTAGTACTTCTTTCTGCACACCTGGCCTGAATTTCAGGCTTTTTTTATTTTGAACATCCAAGAGTCTTTGCAGAGCCCTACTGTCTTCTGAGGTAGCATTTATATTTCCATATAAATTCTTTTCAAATGGCTCATTTTTTTTTCCTCTTCCGTGCAGCACAGGCAGCTAGCCTAGAGCTTTAATGTAGGAGTGTTAGAGCACTTAGTTAATAATCTGCTCTTAGTTAATAGCTTATGACTTAGTTTCATTTAAAATTATTGATAGCACTATCTTCCATCGAGATTGTGTGGTGCTTCCTATGATAAGATCTTATTTCTTATTCCCAATAACTTTAAAAAATGATAGTTGTTGTTAATCTGTGTTAGACTGAGGGGCGCGCTCTRTCTCTGTCTGTCTGTCTGTCTGTCTGTCTCTTTTTTTTTTAATATCAGAGTCTCTTTGTGATCCTGTTCTTTTAAAGCTGTCCTTTCATAACTGGGTACAAACTGTGTGTTCCTTGTTTTCTCGAAATCATCTCCTTTTTTCGATCTGTTATTTGATTTGCAGTTGTGTTAAGCCCTTAGGGCTACAGCTGAAGCCAGTGGGAGGCTGTGTTCTAAATGTGATGGTCTGTGCCATGATGCTGTGTGCTCTGAAGATCGTATCATGGGGTTTGAAGTCAAGCAGCTTTGTGTCTTAGTCTTCCCATTGAAAAATGGAGATCTTAGTGCTTTCCATGTGGATGTGGTGAAAATATTTTGAATTGCTCATTGAATGCAGTAGAGGGCCAATGAAAAGCCAAGATCTTCAGAGCAGGTTTGAACACTACAATAAAAAAGATGGGACAGAGGGAGCAAAAGGCCTCAAACTAGTTAGTGTAAAGCAAAGTACTGCTTTGCTTCTTACCTAGTAAATTTTTCCTACTATGTGAACTAAATTAATAGTGTTGTTTTTGTTGTTGTTGTTGYTGTTTTTTTTCCCAGGGAGTGTGTATGGTGGTGGGGATTGTTCAATTTAAAGCTGTCATGTCGTGTGGACCCTGCAGAGTCAACTTAATCTGCACAGTTAATTTTAAGATTGACAGCCCCTAATCTTTTAAGAATGTGATTTTTTTATTGTCAACAATSTTCTTAATATTGCAAAATATGACATACAAAGTGATACAGAATTCAACTGTTGTTTGAACATTAGAAGATTAGATGGTGTAGGTCTTGCATTAGTGGGGTTGCCATTGTTTTCTGCTGAACTGTTTTTTCAGAGAAGCTTTGGAAGCTTCTAAGTTTTTTTAACGCAAACCACATCTTGAGTAAGTAGGGAAGTAGTTCATGGTGTCATCAGGGGAAGAAGCTATATGTCTTCTGCCAGAAGTTTTTTATTGGCTGTAAGAATGCAGTAGTATAGTTCTSAAGTGCTCAGAAGCACACATGGAGGAATTCTGTGTTGATGAATAGCATCTGTTTTTTTTCCCTGAACACCTTATGCTAGGAATTAATATATAGTGCTGGGAAGAGAAGAGCAGGCAAGAGATTCAGGGCAGCATAGAGGTCAGGTGAATGAGACTGCCAGGTTTCATCAGTGTTACCAAATGTGTTTGTGGTTTTGATATAAACCAAAGCAGTGAGTATGTGATTTAAGTAAGTGTCGGAGCTGTGTTGTAGTACTGAAGAACAGATAACTTTCTGATGTAAAATCCATAATTTGGGGCCAGGGATATGTCATCCTGCTCAGCTATAGATACCATGTGATACAGTGGAGCTGTTACAAAAAGAAGATGTAAGCCTAAAATGTGGGCCTCCCACCCTCCAAGGAATAAAAACTTTGGATTCCTGGAGTTTGCTGCTGCTTCTCAGAGACAGCGTTGTTAAAATGGGATGACAGTGACATCGGGATAACGAAGAACTAAATGTATTTTTCCATGCACTCATTGTTAACTGTTCCCCACAGTGAGACCTTTAGGTACCTACAAGTTGTACCCTATAAAGGTTAATAAGATGATTCTGAATGATAACTGTGCATGCACTTTTGTGTTATGGAAAGTTAATTTCTCTTAATTTCCCTTCCTCAAAGGCAGAGAAGTTTGATTTATTATGGAAGCGAGCCCAGAAATGTCCATCAGTAAGTATAATGGAAACTTAAATGTGTATACATATAACTGCAATGAATTTCTYATGTCTAATGCCTAATTCTTAAACTTTTGACCCTGCGCTATTCAGACTCATACATTGACTTGATTAATAAAGCCAGGTGTTCAAATATCTGTCTTAGTGTTCAGATAAAAGCAATGACTATGACTATTCATAAATATCAAGTGGTTTGATCTAGATATAAGATGCATAGAGTTCAGAAACTAGAGAACAAAATCTCCCAGGGAATAGTTTTAGCTAAACGCCTCCGGTTTCTGTAATTAATGTCTTGTGATTAAAGCTTTTCCATGCAGTGTTGTGAAGGTCCAAGCCTTGAAGGCCAACTTCATTGATGCTCCTGCATATTTTTCCTTATTGCTTAAAGCATTCTTATCTGATCAGCTGGGGATCAAGTTACACCTAACGTAATTACGACCAGTATGGTTTGGTTTGTGTTTTTTTTGTTTTGTTTTGTTTTGTTTTGTTTTTCTGGCTGAATGTGGATGATATTTCATTCTGCAGCAGGCCTTTTCTGTCCCATGGATAGGGCCTGTGTCCATGACAGACTTTTATCAGGGCTACTTGAAGGGAACCTGGAAGAATTGTTGCTTAGTTATAGCTGAAGTGTCACCATTGCCTGCTTCCCTCTCTGCACCTGACAAGAGAGCCTGGGGGATGGAATAAGCACAAATTTAAAAGATACCTTGGACTGCACCCAGATCACAGCTCTGTCACAGTGGTTGCATAGAAAAGAACTTACCCTTGCAACTCCCATCCCTCTAAGACTGTGCATGAGCAAAGCATGAGTACATTGAGAAAGTGTATTCTCTTGTTTGATGGTGGATGTGAGTTGCTCCTGGGTTTTTTTTCGCATTTGTTTACTGCCAKAAGAAAGGCAGAATTATCTAAAAAGAAAAAAGCTAAGAAATTGATAGGTTGRTGTTCTGTCCACAAAACAGACTGAAGCTTGCAGTCTGTTAAGTTCCATTTTCTGACTGTAAATGAATGTAGCTACACTTTCTTCACAGACTGGCAATCTGAGATTAGTAAATATTGATAAACTAATACGAGATCTTTGGATGGAAGTCAAGCTGGGTGAGCACTCTGCAGTGTAAATAATGCAACTCTGTCTCTAAGGGACTGTGAGTTGTGAAAAAGGATTGTGGCATACACTGCAAAACTCAGTAGTGCAAGATCTATGAACACTGAAATTCAGCAGTTTTGACAGAGGGAGGAAGGGGAGAATTAGGTGTAGTAAATACTCTGTGGATTGTCTTCGTGTATGACAGCACAAGAAAGCATAAAATGGTGAGAATGCTTAATGTATTATTTCAGAAATGAGTGGATTCCCAAGATGTATGTTCGTTGTTTCCTCACATGAGTTGATTGKTATCTTGTAGGCTGCAATTAGAAGATTTCTGTATGAATAAGCATGCTATTGCTTTGAAGAAGAAAAACTGCAAAGGAGCAGAACAGCTAACAAGATAAAGAATATCTTTGTGCAGTTTCCTACCACATGCTGCTGGATTAGTATTGTTTTCTTTTGAAAATAAAGTGTCTTTACAGTAATGTGCCCATTGAAGCATGGGCTTAGTGCAAATTGCACTGTGTTAAGACACAAATGAAATGCTTCACTGCTTTATAAAAACAAAGTGTAGTTAGACTTAGCTGCCTTGAAGAGGAATGCTTTTGTACTTCTGAATAAGAAACTTCACCAGATTGATGGTTTGATCCTGTATATTGCACTTGCCAAGAGCAAGATCAAATATATCTGGTTTCTTAAATTATTTGGAGCTTGGGAAATTGTTTATAGTTTTAAGTGCATTGCTGCACAGTGCGCTGGCATTCAGTTTGATATCTTGCTWGTTTTTCTGCTCCCATATTGTTCTTTTTCTTGGTGTGGGAAAGTGGTAYGTGAGCAGGCCCCTAGCATAGGGAGCAAAATAAATTATAAATCTCCAGAGAGAAAATGCTTAATGTCTTTTCTGAAACAGTGAAGTACCTGGACTAGCCTTGAAAACTTTGAGTTCTCCTCATCTTACATTTGACAATTTTTGCTGTTAATTTTGTAAAATATGAACTGATAGGTCAGAGTCTGAATGGTCTCTTCACTCCTTTTTCCTTTGTCTCTTTCTTTGTCTTTCTATGTTTTTTTATGTTAAAAAAGGTCCCAGCATCAATGATTTACTAATGAAATAATACTGATAATGTAATGCTGTTTTCTTGTCTGCTATGACSATTAATGTCTTCTGCTCATCCACAAAACAGTGGTGCAAGCTTTTCCATGGTRCCCTGACTGAGGAAGCCTTGGGGCAGAGGGTTATCAAATTAGAGCGACTTTCCTGGGTCATAAAGTCTAGTTCTTACTATCTTATCACTCTTAGTTGGGCAGAGATACCCCTTTTCTCTTGTGGTTCTCTCACTAAAGAGTTTATGTTGGAGGCCAGTAGAGATTCTTGTTCATTTTGTTCTGTGAAAGGCAGAATTATTTTTTATTACTTTTCTGCAGTTTCTGTATGCTTTGCCAAGAAAGGAAGGCTATGAATTCTTTGTGGGGCAGTGGTCAGGAACAGAATTGCACTTCACTTCACTTATAAATATTCAGGTGAGTGGTTAAAATAAAAATCCAAAACTAATTTCTGATCCCGAAATATATAATATCAGTATGATATATTTGCTAAATAAACGGTTTGTCTATCTTAATTTGAAAGGAGTGATCAACGGAAAATATGCCATTAATTATAGGTGCTTAACAATTTTTGCAAGTACTAAGTTGCTCTTTAAAGGAGAATGATACAGAGCCAAACAGACTGAAAGATACAAGCAAGGGCCAAACTTCTTGGAACTGTTTGTACAAACTACTGAGAAAAACTTTCTCCCACATGATACACATCTCCCAAATGCTGRGAAATCATATGCCTTCCTGGAAATTGCAAGTTATTTACATGCATATTGGTCTTCAGTCAAGAAAGAGCCTGACCTAAGTCTACCAATCACTCTTTACTATAAGTACTCAGAGTAATGRGCTGTTAATTAGAACTGACCTTTGGCCTCTGAAAAATGGCTATCTGCATAGCAATTAGCAAAAGCTTTGCAGWCAAGTCTTAAGATGTGCAAGAAAGCTAGATTTCTCTATGGGACACCAACAGGTTTCTTTATCTCCTTCAGACCCAAGGTGAAACTGCTCCTAGCCACTTGGTCTTGTACCATTACCCTGAGCTGCAGAAGGAAAAAGGCATAGTACTAATGACAGCAGAAATGGACTCTAAGTTCTTGGTAAGAGAAATTTACTTGTTGGCTTCCTTCATTTTATGCTGCAGCTCCTCCTATAGTTTTGAATTAAGAGCAAAATGAAAGTAAAGTCTTTAAAAGACCCTTTCTCAAATACGGGTCTTATTTAATGGACTTGGTTAAAGAAATCTAGTAATCTAGGGAAAGATGGAAAGAAATCAACAAACTTCGACTCGGTGTAGCTTATGTGTTCTTTCTTTTTTTTCTTACACCGGATATTATGGTTTATTGTTTTGAAAAATTTAGAAATGGTTCTTTTGCTTGTTAATGGGAGCAAATTTAAATGAAGAGGTTGTTGCTACCTGCCAGTAAGTTAAAACAATATTCTGAATCTTAATACTGCCAGCTGCCAGTCAAATCAAGAGATCTTCAGATACCTAATTCTGCGTTAGGTTTCTTGTGCCTTTGCCCCTTTTCCTGTGTGTGATCTTACTGCTGTTTGCATATCTGTAATAGCATAGTGCTGGAACTAACAGCAGTAGGGATTATGCTGGTGGAACAAGATAACTAAAGCATCCCAACTGTAATTGATCTGCTTACACTAGTTCTAAAACTATGTGCAGAGAAGATGACTAGTAATGCATTTGCCCTGTTATAACTCAGAGCAGACAGTCAATTCTTGTAACATAACATGGTCAACCATAAGAAGTGGGAGGTGAGACTTCGGTGCGTGTCCACTGCCTTCAGGTGGGTAGGAACCGTGAAAGACGTGTCAGTCTGATCTCAATTGTATGCTCTCCAGGAGACTAATTTGCAGACACAGCACTAAGGCGTGTAAGGAAGTTAACAACAAGGAGGAGGTCATTTGTGAAGAGATTTGCAAAACTAGAACAACTGGCAATTGAATCGTTTGATGAGTAGCAGGACTGGATTGCAACCTTTCAGCTATTGAGGAGTCCTTAATACAACAGAGAACCATTGGTAACATTCTTTGTTTTAACTTCCAGGTTGTCCAGGAAGCACAGTGCTTGGCAAATCAGGTGCAGCTTTTCTATGCAACGGATCGTTCTGAGACCTATGAGTTAGTGGAAACCTTCAACCACAGACCGAATGAATTTAAATACATGTCAGTTATAGCAGAGCTTGAGCAGAGTGGACTTGGAAAAGGACTGAGACCTAGTCAGGACTCTGACAAGTCATAGTACCTGATCTGTGGGTGAAGCGAGCCAGAAACAGTTGGTGGACTTCCTAACTGGGGCAGTTCCCATCTCTTGTTCTGTGAAGTTGATCTGACTGCAGAAAGGGTCAGGAGACGTCCCGGGAGTGTGGCAATCAAGCTGGTCTGGCACTGATGCAAGATGATGATTTGGGTCATTTAAGCAACGTAACTAATTGCCAGAGTGGAGTGTTGTACTTTAGTGCAAATACATCAGAACAAGCTATTTTCCCTTCCTGTAACTGACCGCTGCATGCTTTATTTTTGAAATCTGAAATAAAATGACAAAAGGGGAGCTATTTAAAGGAGTGTATTGACATCTGGAGAGAGATAACAATCAAAGTTTCTTCTCAATGAATGCATTTTAAATGCCCTCCACCATTATAATTGCATGCTCCAGTGCTTTTTAATTTGTGTGGAATCCATGCAGACTCCATCGAGGAAACAATAGGGCTGGTGAGCTAAAATAGACTCCTCTGTTGTGGTGTTCTTTATACACACGTATACTCTGTGTCTTTTGTTTTTTCTGAGGACTGAAGAGCTCGGTGACTTAGATTTGCTCTGGGAACRTTGTACTTAATTGGAATATTAATTCCATCTTGTTGCTTCATCTCATGTTTATCTTGAGGAACAGGATATTATAAACACKGTTTTATTTTTGTATATTCTGGAGTGATGTAGAGGAGTTACTGCATGCTTTATAGAATAATTTTTTTCAGACCAGCATCTAGTCAGCCAAGCCTATAAATKATATTTGAAGGGACAAAAAAGAGCTTTCCTTCCTATTTCAGGAGAGCTACTATCTAAAATAAAAGCATCMTGAAATGACACAATAACCCTAATGGAGCCATCAGCCAGTTTCTCAATTGTTAGCAAGAACTCACATGAAAAAATGCACTGGTGTGAATATGCACAGCTAATTTAACATGACAATATTCATAAGAATCTGGCTTACAGGCTATACTAATTTTTTTAACCTGTCTTTCATAAAGGGATCTCAAAGCATTCTTGCTTTGAGCTTTTTTTGTTTTAATTCCTAGCAGAGGCAATCTGTATGGCTGTGGACTATGGCATGCTACAGCAGTGTTAAGTGATACRCAGTCTTTGTACACACCACGAACATAACCTCTGTTGTGCAGGTAGACCAGTAAACAACAGGCAGCCAGGAGCAGCACTGAAAATACTTCCCACATCAATAGGAATAACAGTTCTTAGCACTGACTGATTACCAGTCATGTCCAGACTACCTTACAAGCATTAATCATTTTGTCAGCCTGATGGAGATGACAAGCATTCCCTCCCTTGCCAAAGTGAGAAACGGAGGCAAGAAGGCTAAGCAACTCATCCTGCTGTTAGAAGGAGACCAAGACTTTTGAGCAGGGATTGTAACAGATGTTTCATGCTACCCTTAACCATGACCAGATACAACAATTTGAACAGTGGTGGTGTTTGCTAGTGTAACTGCAGGCGTCAGTTGCTGTAATATTTATTGTCAGTACATACTTTCTYAGCCTGCTCTTTGGATTTGATGATTGTTCAGTGAGCACTACAGGTAAACAATAAGGTTTTATTTTGGGGGTCTGCCTCAACAGCAACTCGTAAGTATTGGGTGTGAGCTCTCCCCATTAAGGGAATTACAARATGTTTCTAGAAGAGGCTTGTCTTCTCCTGGGGCTCTGCTCCAAGGAGGTGGTTTTGCTCCTTGATAATGCCTTCTTTTTGTTCTTGATGGGGTTRTAGCAGGGGAGTAATCCAAAGAAGTGTCGTTAGGGCTGTCATGATCTGAACAGCAGATCACTTTAATAAAAGAGCCTTTCTACTCCTATTTTACTGTATTCATGCTCYATTTATCATTTCCCTTAGTGAGTTGAAGTAAGGGCAGTTTTGATTCATTATTCACTACCTGCTTTGAAGATGTCAAAATTACTGAATTTTTAAATACAGATGCAAGATCCCTGGATGAATAACTGGCAACAGGAAGCAAATTCAGGACTTCCCGATCTACACCTGAGCCTCTTTCTGAGTTCAGAAGAGCAATGTCTCTGAAACAAGGCTGTAGCAATCACTACCTGGAATTTTGACAGACATTTTTTCAACCTGTCATGTAATTAGTGACAAAAATGAATCCAAGCACCTAAGAAAGGCAGAAATGGCAAAGTAAGGAAAATGAAGCATTTCTTGTATTGAATGCATCAGAACAGTTTTTAAATAAGAGCCTAGCTAAAAAGCCAAACTTGATCATGCTGCTTGCAGCCTTTTCGCCAAGTGAACGGGGGAACTGCAGTTTTCTGGCCCTAGGAGATGGTAAATTGACTGATAGAGAGAGCAAGGACTCTCTTCCATCAGGTGTTTTCATGTGCCTCAAAATGCGGAAGTATACACCCTAACACGTTCCTTCCTTGTGTCAGGGTGAGACCGGTTGCCACAGAGGTTGGACACTTGAAAGTGGGGTGATTTCCCATGTTTTTGTCTRAACTGACTTATTTTTGATAGGTAAATGAGGCAACATTGATATTCCTGTAATACCTTGGAGTGTCAGCATGGCMAGAGGACCGCCCCCTTACTTTCAATTTTGCTGCTCCAGATTGCATAAAAGCAGGCCATAGGGTCAGTTTTCAACCTGGTGAATTAAAATATAACAAAATGTTAGAAGAGAGCGTAGGTAAATACTGAGACAGTGTTGTGACAGGCTGTGGTCTTAGTGCACAGGGAACTTGTCCTGGTCAAACTTTCTGGTGACCTCACTCTTACAACGGTGTTTCAGTGAGGGATTTAAATGTGGACACTGAAGTAGTTCTTATTTTTTTTCCACTTCTGGATATTAAAATGGTATACCAGAGCATTTGCCAATGGCACCTCTTGTTTTGATGGTGTTTCACATGGGTCAGAGATGTTGAATTCTGACCTCTGTTTTCACTCAGGCCTTGAAATGCTGCCATTTCTTCCCAAGAGGGATTTACCTGTATGGTCTGAGATTGTTTATCTTCATTTTTTTWTATACTATCTTCTTTCTCTGATAAGCTCCGCTATTGCTTCCCGTGGTGGATCTCTGCYGCAGTCCATCAGTAGTGAAAGCAACACTTCTTTCCACTCTAACATGGTATAATCCAGGTAGGTGCCTCAGGACACCTCCCCATTCATCATGATTGTACATATAAGAAAATAAAGGTACAGGAGGATGAAAGAGAGCAAAAGGGAAGAAATCTTTCTCTTCACTATGACTGAGCTGAGAATCAGCTGAGCAGCTGAGAATCAGACAAAATCTTGTGCTTCTGCAGCTTGGCCTATGTTCTAATGGCTTTGCTCCTTGTGACCCCATGGCCCTAGATTGAGAAATGCTGTATYTGATTATTGCTCTCTTAAAATGAACAATGTTTGTGGTTCCATCTGACTTTGAGGAAAAGAGGSGTTTGTTTACCATGTTATTAGAGATGTAATGACAGCAGAATCATAAGCATTCTGTCTAATGGGATCAGGAGTGGAGATGGATCCCGCAGAGAAGAGCAGAGCTTGAAGTACTTGTAATTTTGAAACATCCAGTCTTGAGATGCTCTCTGAATGGAAAATCACACAAGAATTTGTGCTGTAGTAGAATTTACAGTAGATTTACTAAACCCTAGGCCTGATCCTCTCTATCTCACTAAATGCTTGGTGTAAGGCCAAGCATTCAAAAATGGGCCACCTATGTCTTGTGGCCGTCTGGCTTCTTGCGTGTGCAGGACACACTGGGCCATGGCAGACCATCATGGTCTGACCAGAGGGATGGGCTCATACGAGCAGTAGCAGAGACACAGACCTGTGGGTCTGTCTGGAGCTCTGCAAATAAGCACCTAGTCCAGTTTTAAGCTACTAAATATTCCTGTAGGGTCTATAAGCCACTTGTCAATACACTTAYGATGCATGTTGAGCCTGAAGAGCTGGTGAAAATAAAGCTTTTCATCTTCAGATGGGGAGAGAAAGTAACTGCAACACTTACTATGCTGTTTAACCACTAGAGGGAAGATCTGTCCCAATTCTGAACTACGGGCAGCCGGTTTACGTAACCTGATCTACTCAGGTTTGTTAACTTGGTTGGGGAGGGGGAGTAAGTTCCTTGTTAAAAGAGTATCTTTTCATGACCTCATCCACACCAGTGTGATGATGTGCGGGGGCCTGGGCTCCTTTTATAATGTTGAATGACATTTAGTTATGATCTGTAATAACACAACAGTAAAAGACAAAAATAGGTAAATTTGGATCAGTTCATGAGAAAAATTCATAGAAAGGGCAGGAGACTTACAGTCCAATTCAAAGTAATGCTGAGCAAAACAGAGTACTTTGACCATCATCCTGAGCAGAAATGTTAAGTTACCAGAAAAATGTTACGCTGTCAGAACTGATAACATACGGGAGAATCCATGGAGAGTAACAGCATCATTTGGTTTGTGAGAGTTATGGTGTCTCCACCTTAAAGTGTATTTGATTTCAGGGCCCTGTTCTGTCCAGATGCTGAGTTCTTTGATTTGACTGCGGAACAGAAAAATGAGAATAGAGATGGCTGGTCTGAAATGTTTTTAGTTCTTTTTTAATCCCTGCAAAGTATTTATCTAGTGCATAAGCTCAGGTCCTCAGAGTATACCTAAAGTTACTCTCCTGGACACTATTACTTCCTCCTTTAAGGTAGGAGATGGTGGAGCTGAGCTCCATCAATGACTGGCAGCGTTCGTTCCAGCCCAAGCCACCCATGCAGGGCCAAGTCTGGGTCCAAAGGCAACATCTAAAGGCTGAACTGCTCCTCTATGGCCAAGTAGGAAGCACTGAGAACATGGCAGGTTGTGCAGGGTTAGAYCAAAGGTTTGCCTAGTCTGGCATCCTAGAATGTAGAGTAGCTGCCTCAGARAGCATGTATGACCAGGACAAGAATCCAGTGATAGTTTCCCAGATTGCTTTGCCAAATTCCAGCCATTTGTGGACTAGGTTTTTTCTGAGCTGGATGGATGATTTTCTGTGTCTTCAGTTGCTATCAAGTAGGCCATGTTCATGGAAGAGAAAGCTAGTCTTCTCATGGACCTTTTAGCACCTGCAGCATCCTGCAGCAAGAAGTTCACAATTTAATTAGGTGCTTTACAAACCACCTCCTTTTTTGGTGCTGCCTACGGCCTGTCTCTGTCTGGAAGAGAGCCCATGCTTGATGTGGCAGCAGTTCCTGTTTGGAGCAGTGGAGCAAGTTTTGTAGCCAGAGGCTCTTTGTTAACATCTCAAAACCAAGACTTGTCCACCCAACCCTGTCGCCCCAGGGAGATTTACTGAAATGTCATCCCAGGATACCTGTCCTGTTCCTTGTGCAAACACCCGGACTTACAAAAGGCGGCTGTCAAAAGAAACAAGGAAGCATGCATTGAACGATGATATTCTTACTCTTGCTTAAGATGTTGAATCATTTTTTTTCATCAGTACCTATTTTATTCCTTTGCAGATAAATGAAGATTAGTCTKAGAAAATGGCAAGACTCCAACCCCCTCTAATCTACAGCTAAGAAAGTTCCCAGTCTATCTCTGATGTTTTTAAAGACTCCTTGGAGTGAGGAGGAGTAACTTGCTCTTCCTGACACTGCATCTAAGGCAAACTTCTCTGAAGCAGTCCTTTGCATTTCTGGAAATAAATGGAACAAACCTACTGTTCACTTCTGTTTTCACAGGGGGTTACTTCATTTTGAACAAAAACACCGTTTCGTTTCTGCATGGATTGTTGCGTGGACTTCACAGCCTTGATATCTCGCAACTTCTGAAACTGCACCGTGGAAAACTCATTCTGTGCCAGCTTCCACTGCCTGACCATGGGATGGCTGAAGAAACATTTGGCTGTGCTCTGGCATCATCTCCCTCTGCCCTGCCTGGAGTAAGAGGGTGCAAGGTGAGTCTCTGGAGCTGGAATCTGCAGGCTTCCAGCACTGCTTTTGCTCAGAGAGAGGTTACCCTGAGCCATTCCTGCATGACTGCCCGCAGGGGTAGGTCACACGCCGGCACCAGCTGCTTGCTCAGAGCCAACTGGGTTCCCTTCTGGGGTCAGCACTGACTCTGGTGCCTTGGCTGGAGATGACAGTCGCACATGCCACACACCACAGCATTTGTGGTTAGGTCGAACAGCCACGTGGTGGCAGCAGAACCGTGTCCACTCTCTGGACTGCAGGGCTGTATGGAGCCCGCAGTACACAAACACCCTGCAAGTGCCCCTTCCCTGGAGCATGGTGTGGGGCTGTGGCATCTGTATCTGCTCCCTGCTCGTAGCTGGTGCCTCCCTGCTCACAGGGAACACACATCCTCCTTGCTGAAGGAGTGTGGGGAAGGAATTTATCCCATGATCATAGAATCAGTAAGGTTGGAAGGGACCTCTGGAGATCATCTAGTCCAACCTCCCCACTCAGCAGGGTCACCTAGAGCATGTTAGACAGGGTTGCATCCAGGCGGACTTTGAACATCTCCAGAGAAGGAGACTCCACAACCTCTCTGGGCAGCCTGTTCCAGTGCCCTGWCACTCTGGAGAAATGTTTCCAGATGCTCAGATGCCATTCCTAAGAGAGGATGCGAGGCAGACCCTGTTGTCCCTGCTTTGCAAACCCTGTGGTCCGTGCCAACCTACTGGGCTCCAAATTCCGGCTTGCTTTGAAGGCCTCCTTGGGTTGACTCAGCCTCACACCATGCAGGCTAGGATCTCTGGTGCCTGAAATGCCAGTGGGGCATCTCTTCTGCCAACGGCCTGCATCCCAGCTCTGCGCTGTGCTGGAGGGACGCAGGTGAAGCATGGCAAGAGAGAGCCTGGTCAGGTGCTGCAGCTGGCAGTGTGCTTGTTGGAGGCTCATAGTCTCACAAACTCCTTCCTGAGTGCAGTCGTGTCCTGTTAACCTCTGTAAAGCAGTATCGCTGTGTAGGGCCTCTTTCCCTGACTGGCTGTGAGGCCTGATGTAGTAGTCCAGCAACCCTGGATCACTTCCTTCCCCACTTCCTTCCCCTCTGATAAATTCAGCAATGCACCTGCTTTCAAGAGCTGGGCCAAACCTCCCTCTTCCTTCCTCCAGGGCAGACAAATGCCCTCTTCACACTAACACATCCTCTCCTCCCCCCTCCCCCCAAACCACCCCTTCAGACATTTTTCTCTCTTCCAAACAACAACTTTTTTGCCTTCTTGCTGCTGGGACCCCTGACTGACACCACCACCCAGCTGGGACCACTTGCTCCATGCTGTAATGGCATCCCAGCCTTGATGTTTCTGCAATCTGAGGCCTCCTAGAAAGGGATAACTCTCTGATGGGAAGGTGCTGTTCACTCTGGTTTTATTGTACCTGCAGACATGATGGATTATATCTGATTTAACTGCAGCCCATTTAGAAGACTCAACCTTTTTTCAAGCCCATCTTCTTTGTCTCTAAACTCCTTTTGGAGAGTGGGAAGACATCATCTTGCCTTGTAAGTATTTTGGCTTCACCTGCTTGAATATAAATCTTGGCCATGAGTTTTCTCCTGGGTCTCTAGACCTTTTTAATATACTTCTTTGCTCTACATCCAAGCCTCCTTTGATGACTTTTTATGTTTTGGATATGTTTGTATTTTTGCTAGTGTTTCATTTGAAGGTTTCTTCCCGGTTTGGCATTAGTTCTTGCAAGTTACATCTGCTAAACAGACAGCTGCCTCTACCTCCTGGTRGTGAGCACCAAGGATGTTTTGTGGTTTCCTGCATTGTTCAGGGATGAGCATGGACTCGAATGCCCAAAGGGTTCCCGAGGCTGAGGACAGCAAGGYTGATCCAATGCTCATGAGGACTCAGGCCTACTTTTGACATATGAGTGAGGAATGTGCAGTGCTGGAGAGACTTTCCCCAACTGCTGATGGCTTTATTCCTTATTGTGTAGCACAATCTTTCATTCCCACCCACCCCCCCCCGCCCAGTAATGCATGGCAGATGTTTGCACATGCCTCTGCCACATCACTTGGTGCCGTGGTATGTAAGTTAGCCAGGCTGACCAACAAATCTGCCTGGAAAGGCTCAAGGTCTGAAGAAGGACCTGGGCTTTCTTCCCTCTCTTTTTCTAGGGTTTAATTGCTGAGCTAAGGTGCTGTTAGGCATCACTGCTGCCTTAGGCACAGAGGTCCCAGCCTCACGCATCGTTGCCTCTGGGCTATTGGAAATGAACAAAGTGTACAGACGTGCTCAGCAGTGATGGAGGAAAAAAATACACTCTGGATGAATGCTGGTCCTTGCTCTCCCAAGTGTAGCGTTCCTGCTGTTTATGGTGCAAATCTTGTGCCTCCCTCATTGCTGCTGCTGTGGCACTGGGCCAGGTTAAAGCCCCCCCAGCAGCCATCACTCCTTACTTGATACCATGTCTTCTCCTGCCAGCTCTGGGCTGTTTTCCTGGGAGTGCATTTACCTCTGGGCTTTTAGCTCTGCTGATCTGAGATCCTGTACTGACTTTTGAAAAGCTCCTCTTGCAGTTGCTAGCTCCTGAAAGATGAAGCAGTTGTGACCTCCTGCGAGGTAGAGGAAGGCGGACCTGCCCTCTGCTATCAGTTTGCAATAATCTCTACATCAGACAGAGGCTAGGGTTGTGCAGGGAAGGAATGCCTGCTTATGGGGCTAAAGAGGCTGCTGGGTGCCTCTGTCCTGTAATAGCAGGCACCCACTCCCCCTGTTGCAGCCAGCTGACATCCTGGAGGATCTTGTAGCTTTAGCCCTGCTGATCCAAACATGCTTCTCTGCAAAAGGCACTTGAAGTGGGAAGCACTTGCCCCTCCCAGGGTACATGGAGCTGGCTGTGYTTACAGCTCTGCAGGCTCCAGTTGCAAGTACACAATGAGAGATGGCATCTCCTTCACTGTCACAGGACTGCAGGGGTGAGGAGTGGCGGCAGATAAATCTAGAGACAGAGAGGGAATTGGGTCCAAATTCCCCAAGTGTAGCAGGCTGTAGCCATAAAGAGGATCCTGCTTTTTCTCCTACAGACCTTGTGGTTTTGTGTGCCACCAGCCACACTGGCTGCAGCAGAGTCTGGCTCTCGGAGGCAGGGAGACAATGGTTTTCGGACTTTTACCACGGGGCATTGTAGGACACCCTAAATTTTGCCAATGATTAAAAAAGGAAACAAAGACACAGCTGTGGTGATCGCAGTTGTTTAAGATCTGAACTGAGGGAGATAAGAACAGCCCAAGGTGAGACAAGAATTAATCTCAGCTAACTCAGAAAACCGTATCTGTGAAAATTGCATCTGGTGACACTGAGAAAAACTGCTGCGAAACTGCTGCTGTTGCCTGAACCTGCTGAAGCAAGACACTGGGCTGGTTAGCTAGCTATCATGAGAAATGTGATGGGCTTCTTGGGCCAAATCCTTGTTTTAGTTGTGTTATTTTTACCTAAAACTATCTGGAGTGACCTCAAAAGATTCACTCAGGAGTGGGGCCAGGCTGGTGTGGGTAGAAACAGATTTAGCTGTGGGTGGTGAGGACAAGAGCTACTGCGGCAAAAGCTCTGTCTCTTAAATAAACTATTGAAACTGGAGGCAGAATATCCATTTATACACAGACCAGAGCTTTGGGGCTGTGTCTGTTGCATTGCATTAGCTAATGATTGCAATGGTAAACAACCTAACAGATGAACTTGACAGCTCTGTCCTTTCGAGTTCAATTGTTTAAGGCTGCATTTTCTTCTTGGAAGATGCTGTATCCCATGGTTTCTTCTTACCCTGGGAGCTGAATGCGCAGGGTGTTTCGCTTTCCGATTTTACCTTTTCTGCAGAAATGTGCTGCAGCTGTGAGACATTTCTCGGCTATCTGATATTGCCTATGCAATGGGTGCCAACTCTCTCCTCTCCAGCCAGGCCTGGATCCCAAGCACTGGTGAATCTCGCGTGTCTTTGGTGCGTCCTTTCGCCGTCACCTGGCTTGCAACCTGCCCTTTGGCTGCATCTCAGGTGGGGAGGGGCAGGAAACCAGGGGCCTCCCGGGGTGTGCCAAAGATAGTAGATATCGCGTTAGTAGATACTCAGCCCCACTGGGACCCCCATTTCCCCAACCCCAGACTAAAGCCAGTCGATAGTCCCTGTTAACTGTTGCTATAGGCCCCTCACGTCTTGTTYCTTCCCTCGGTGGCTGTTTGCTTTGGGAAGCTGGAGCTGGAGCCAAGCAGGGCTGTTCGATTCTCAAGGATAGTTTGCCATCCCTGGATAGGTAGCATTATTTCTAAGGATCCTTGTGGCTCAAGGGCAAACCCTGACACCATTTGTAACTGAGAAGCCGTGTTACAGGGGATGGAGGCCTGATCCTGC
Source organism: Rhea americana (assembly GCF_003343005.1). NCBI lineage: Eukaryota > Metazoa > Chordata > Aves > Rheiformes > Rheidae > Rhea > Rhea americana. The sequence goes on from NW_028186390.1 coordinate 5,939,475, forward strand.
AGGCTCATTTCCTACTAGTGCACAGTCCACATGGGATCAGAAGGCAAAACCCATGGCCAACGACCACCAGTCAGCTGCCGCCCAGCCAGCAGTAGGAGGAAGCCTGAAGCTTGATTTCAAGCTTTGACGGCTGCAGGTAGGGGTCAGGGAAGCAAACCCGTCATCCTAAACCTTCTGCTTAATGAAACCATATGCAGCTACTGGATCTTCCCATCTTCTGGCAGTAGTATCAGCAGGGGAATCCCAGAGGGGTGGAACTCCCCTCACTGTCACTTCTAAAAAAAGGAGTTGAAAAAAAGAAGGAGGAGAAAGGAGGACTTTGAACACAGGGCATCTTTTCTGTCTGCAGGCAGAAGCAGTATGTGGGGGGACGCAGATTTACACCAGACTAGTTTTTGACTCAGAGACAGCACTTTTGGAAACAGAGATGTGTTGACAGGAGCAGGTTCTCCTTACCTGCTTGCTCACTGCTCAGCTCAGCCAGCAAGCAAGGACAGGCACACGATATTGCAGACTTGATAGGTTTGTGGTTTCCTTTCTCACACTCTCACTTGCTGAGCTGGTAAAGCTCACCGAGGGTGAGTGTGGGCATCTGTCCCCTTGCTGCTTCTTGTTTCCCCCTCCCTGGGCTCTGCTCACCCTTTACCTGAACCTGGGGGTGGAACGGACGTGGAGGAAGAGGTAGGAGCCTCCTATTCTGGTCCTGAGCTTTGCTTCACAGCCCTCTCCTCTCAGGTGGATGTGCTCAGTCAGACCTATATTTAACACATTTAAGCAAAGCCCAGAAATATTTCCCTAAATAGAACTGATACAGACTGTTTTTTCAAGCATTTCCAGCAAAGTTTTGGTCTCAAAGGGGACCCAGTGCCATGGGCATCCGTAGGGAGATGGGTACTCCTGTGGGAAAGGATGTCTGCAAGCCGTTGTGCTGAGAAGGGGAGCCCTGCTCCCAGTGCCAGTGCGGCTTGCTGTGCTCTTGCCTCCCACCCCATTAAAATACCTGCGCCTTACTCCTGCAAACCTGTCTCACGCCAAGTAATCCCACACTGTCTTTTTTTTTTTTTTTTTTTTTCCTCTGCTAAACTTGCTGGCTCAGGCTTTCTTCTGCTGAGTGGTATTTAAATATTGCAATGCACTTCATAAGTCACCCCACCTTTTAGACCGACAAAAGTAAGTCTGTTAGAATTGTTTTCCGTGAAGGGAAATCTTTTTCCCTTTCTCTCTCTTTTCTTTCTTTGGAAAGCATCCAGCTTGTGCTACAACTAAATCCTTCAGCTGATTTTGTGAGTTTTAAGGTGCGCATAGGGAAGGGATGAAGGAGGGGGGGAGATGGCGTGAGAGAAGGAAGGAAAAAAAAAAAGTCTTGCTGGATTTCATCTCCTTTCCCCCAGTGAACTGTTGCGCTGCCCCGCGAAAGCGGCCGGGAGGCTGCGTTCGGAGCCAGCGAGCGGCAGCCGGCAGAGTGGGATCGCTGTCCAAAAAGGACCTCAGCATCCAGGAATGGTGCATGTGTGCGTGCGCCCGGCGGCGGCGGCTCAGCCGCCTTCCAAAGAGCCGGGCCGGGTGCCGGRCGGGCCGGCGACGTGGGAGGGAAGGGAGGCGAGCGCAGGGGCAGGGAGGCTCGGCGCGGAGCGCGTTTTTTGCAGGGACAGCTGGAGCTCGCGGTCAGGATGTGACATCACCGCCGGGGGGGAAAAAAAACCCTCTCGGCCCGAGTTTCTTTAACGCAACGCCGGCGCGGGCCGGTGCGCACCTCCTCTCCCCGGCACAGCGCTGGCRCCAGCTCGATAAGTGAAGCAATGGGGGATCCAGAGGGGGTCTGACTGCCTGGCTTGGTTTTTCTTTTTCCTGTTTTTTTTTTCTTTTTTGGTTTCTCCTTCAGCAAGGAGCAGAAACGGCAGCGGAGGGATTTCGTGCTGGCCGCTGGATCTGCTGCGGGATGAGGTGAGCGCTCGGGGGCGGGAAGGGCCTTCTCCTGCTGGGCTGTGCGCTCGGCTGGGGCGGCTCGGGGGCTCTCGTGCGTCTCGCTTGCCAAAGCCTGCGCTGCAGCCGTCCGGACCCAGGGCGGAGGGGCTGGCTTCCCGGCTGCCGGACTTCATCGCTGAGACTGGGACGGTGTCAGGGGGCTCTGAGAGCAGTTGCTTTGACCACAGGTTGGGGCAGGTAGCTGCCACAGAGAAAGGCAAATCCTTCTCCCGTGAGTTGGGCTTGGGACAGCTCGGGGAACAGAGCAGTGCCAACTTTCCAGCAGGAGAGGCGGTGTGCCCTGCTCCATGTCCTGGCACGTGCATGCCCACAGGGTGGTTTTAAGGACAGGTTGGACAAAACCTTGCCAGGGATAACCTGGGAAGAAGCAATCCTTCACCCAGATGGAGGATGGACGCGCGCCAGAAGGCGCTTCCCGTTGTGTCTGGTCAGCTGGTGAACGCGTAAATACAGAGGGATCCTATTTCTGGGCTCTGCGAGGTCTGGGAGCACCAGCCGCAGGGCAGGGATTAGCGCAGATGGCTCGCTGCACACAGGGCCAGGGGGGAAACGCAGCCCCGGAGGGCGGTGGGGAGCTCGGCCAGGAGCGAGTGGTTTGGACCAGCCGGCCGGTTCGTGACTGCCCCCAGGAAATGCCAGTTAAAGCTGCTGCCTTTGTAACACATCTGACTCAGTGGGTGCTGGAAGTGGCTTTGCTGGTGCCTGAGGGAGGGCAAAAAGTTCAGGACAGGAGGGAACTGGGTCAGAGCAAGCCGTGAAGCTGCACTTTCAGCAGCTGGCTTGTCTCCTCTGATCTTTTTCCTGGAGCTAACAGGCCTGGAGCTCTCAGTGTTTGGGATTATGGCTTTGATTACTGAGTAATTGCCCTTGGGACTAAACTTGAGTATGCCTGCTCTGTGGAAGCTGTTGGACACCTAAATGCAGGGCTCCAAGCAAGTCRACTGCCAGCAGCAGCAAGATCCTAGTGCCCAAGGATGAGGGACTTCCAAAATCCCCTAGCCCAACAGAACATCACYCCCCAAATGAACTAGACATGTTTCRTTCYGCCRGGAGAGAGGAGGTTCAATTTTCTGCTTGGTGGCTTCTTGGGTGACATGGGAAGATCTTTTTGGTGCCTTTTTGCCCAGCAAGGAGATCAGTCCTGGATTCTCTGGAGAGGGATGCAGGGTGAAACGCATCTGCAGATGCTGTCCAGCTGCAGTGGTCCCAGGGGAGCTCCTGGTTTGCTTGTGGTGTGGCAAGGAGGTAGGACAAGGATGGTGCACAAAGGGAGGGGACAATGAGGCAAGACAGAGATGAGTGAAAGTACAAGCAGTCCCGTTCCTGGAAATCATTTGGGGTTAGTTTTGCATGAGACAGGGATTTCCAAGTGTCAGGAGAGCCGAGGGAAGCATCAGCGTGGCTCTGCTGGCAGCTGCCCAGAGCTGGAGCGTGGGTGGGGGACGAGGTTTCGGAGCCAGATCGCCACAAAGGCAGGTGCTTGGGGAGGGCCCTAAGGATGCTCACGCCTCTCACCATGCTCAAGGTGGACAAGTTTCCCCAGGACCAAGCCGGTTTGTGCTGCATTTGAAGTGGTGAGACATGGCTGGAGGGGGAGTCCCACAGACATGCTCTACGCTTGCATGGCCTGCCCCAGTGAGAGCCCAGGGCCTTCTATGAAGCCTGCTGCTTTGTGTGCTAGCCCTTGATCCCCCTCCCAGCATCTTGTCTTGGCTCCTTTCCTGGAATTTTCCATCGTTTGGGTTATATTTGGGACCRGCAGCCAATAACCCTGTTTCTCACGGACAGCCCAGCTGGGGCTTGGCTCCAGAAGGATGCAAAGACAGACAGGCCCTGCTTGAGAGAGCTAGGGCCTTCTGAGCTTAGGCTCTCCAGTGTCCTAATTGGACAACTCCCCCTTTCTGGGGTGATTAAAACCAGACATGAATGTAGTGAAGGCTGGAGAAAAGGGGATACYTTACCTTCCTGAGGAGCAAGATGTGCCCACAGCCCCCAGTTAGGCTGGGGATGGTTGGTTACAATGCAAGGGATGTTTGGAAGCGGCAGGCTTGGTCCTTGGGCCACTTCTGATGTATTTTCAGGTCCACCAGCTAAAAGCCCGAGTTGCACAGATTCTCCTGGACAGGTTGAAGAGTAAGTATCAAACACTGCTTTACAACAGGACTTCTTAGGTGTTTAACATGAAGCTAGAGACAGAGCTGTTGAATCAGGATCTGGGCAATAATGCTTCCTGGAGTAGTRAGAAGATAGTGGAGCCCCAGGCCAGCAAGTTTCTGGTCAGACTGTCCATCTGGAGACTGTCTGGCAGTTTTAGGGCTCTGGCAGGCAGTGTCTGAGCACTGAGAAGGCATGTGACAAGAGGGACTTTTGTGCTGACTGTGGAGAAGAGAAGGGAATCCCCTAAAGCATGAAACTGGAAGTAAACATCTAGGCAGCTGAGCCTTCGATCTGCCTTGGGAARCGTGAGGGGGAACGTGCAACCATCTTAGTTTTTAACCGAGTAGTACAGAGTCTCCTTGCACTCAGCAGCTTGGAAGCACTCGGATCTGCAGCAGGGGCATGGAGATGGACAGAGGGATGTAGCAGGCCAGTTTTGCCCTCGTTACTTTGAGCCATCCCTGATTTCTGTTGATTTTTCTTTCCCCCCTGCCCAGTGCCTGTTCTCCGTCCCTGGAAGTGAAAGGGGCTGCTGTCTGCCTCTCTGAGGTCTCCTCCCAGCAACCAGATTCGGGAGTCTCTCTTTGCAGTTTGCTCGCGGTGTCGGACCCCTCGTTGCACCCTGTCATGCACGCCAGCTGTGCGCACTGCCTGCAAAGTTTGGACTGTGCCACTAAGCGGCTGCCTGTGGTTTGAAGTCAGATGCTTGTGTGAGTGTGTAACTGTCTCRGGGCGAATCCAGCGCTGCAGACTGCCCCCGAGCTGCTCTGCTCGCCGTATCGGGTGTCAGGCTCGCTGCCTGCGGGGAGATGCCGGCGTCCGAGTCTGCCCTTCTGATTACCTTCCACCTTTGAAACTTTTTCCTGTTCAGTAATGATCAGTTAATGTTTCCTGGGAGCGCTCAAAAGGCGCTTTTGCCTCGCAGGCCAAGCACTTGCTTTTGCAGCTCTTAATATAGAGCTTACACCGAAATCAAGGAAGCTGAGGCGCTGCACAGGAGCGTCCTGGGGCATCACGGACTGCGAGGGAGTCCTTGTCGGTCACCYTGGCAGTGTCTCTGACAGACCCTTCCAGCTGTTTTTCTGACTAAAGCTTATTTGGCACCAAAAATGCAGATTTTTAGTTGCTGACCTTGTTTCAAACCTGCTGAACTGTTTGTGGTGGGGAGAGGAAACTGCCCTCCCTTTTGTTTTGCTTTTTTTGTTTTCCTTTTGTTTTGCCAGTTTCCAAACAGACCTTTCAATATTGTTTTTAATTTAGAGCAAAGCCTTTGTTTTGCAGTATTCTTCTGTTGTTTTTAAAGGATAATGCCTATATGAAAAAAAACCTCAAATCTGAAATTAAAAGCTTATTTTGACCCTGGATTTGCATCTCCTTCCACCCCCTAACTCTTTTCCCTCCTTTTCTGGAGTTGCCAGCARTCTAGGAAATCCATTTTTCACATGTTTCTGCCCTGTTAGATCCCGGGTAGTTGCTCTGTCTCACCCTTGCTGTGTTTAACCCTGTACTGATTTGGCTCTTGCTAAACCTGACGAGTTTCACTTCTGCTGCTGCCAGGAAAAACAAGGCCCCAACTGAAAACAGCAGATTACAAACCAGCGTAAAAGGTTTTCCTTCCGTTTAGCTGGGTTTTAAACCAGTTCTAAGCAAACCTGAGGCTATTTAGCAGGCGCAGATGGGGGCACGCAGCGAGCACGCCGCAGCACGCTGGCCCCGTGGGAAGCGGTGGCTGATTCACTGCTGGAGCTGCCGTTCGGCTGCAGGAACTGGCCTCTTTCCGTCCTGCCGCTTCGTTCATCCTCCCTGACAATCGTCCTCCGCTGGGCTCGGCGGCACCCAGCCTTTGCAGGGTCGGGAGCAGCGGGAAGTGGAGGTGGGCCAGAGGAAAGCGCCTGCTCTCCGCTTTCCTGTTTCACTCGCTGGGGCAAGGGACGGCTGTGGTGGCAGGTCCCCTGGGACTGGGGTGGCTTAGTTGGCAGTGGGGCAGGACAAGTTTCAGGCTCCGCAGCCACCTGCTTTACTCCGTATCTCCTTCCTTCCACCCTGGAGCAGGAGCTGCCCTGTTGTGAGATTTGCTTTGTAGGTTTGCAGGTGCAAAGAAGGGCTCCCCAGGTTGCCAGCACCACCCTGTCATGGGAATTGCTGTACAGTGGAGTGGGTTTGCAGCCRTTGCCAAGGCTTCTCCTGGGGAAACTTTGATTTCAAGGCAGAGACCTGCAAACTGCAGCCAGGGCATCAGTCCAGGCCTTGTCAGCACAGCACAGCGGTGGGATGTGTATGATCATGTTGTAGGAAGCTGCTGTCTAAGCTTGCTGAACTGCAGCTCTCCCTTCATGTTTCCCAAGCTGAGCAGCATATACGCCTTTCCTACCCCCAAATCTCCATGGACAATGGCCTGATTTCCAGGAATGCACATAGCCATGAAACCCAGGCTCAGCCAGATGCTGCTGAACTCTGCACCCCAGCAAAAACTTGGAAGATCTCCCATTTTCCTACTCTTTACATGGACCTGTCCCAAATACTCAGCCAGTGATGGAATAGCACCAGCCCATCAGACTACTGGTTTGCTCTCTTCTGTTTCACAGTGGATGCATCCAGGTAGACACTGGGGAAATCTGGTCTTGCATTCTTCACTGCTGGTGTGCTTTACTGCAAGCTAGGCTCGAGACGTGTATGGGTCCATTTCAATGGACTTTGTTTCCACCCTTCAAAGTGCAGCCACAGATCAGGGCATGAAACCTGCTAGGAGTCATTACTGGTTGGCTGTGAAGCACCTGCTGTTGAAACAAACTGTTCTTGAACGCCGTTCCCCTGCTTTTCTCCCCAGAAAGTAGGGACTCGCTACTGAGTTACAGCCAGTGGGGAAGCTGAGGCAGTGATGACCATTGACAGAGACTGTTGTGCTCCAAGCTGGTAAGTCCTATTTTAATGGTATTTAAACATCTGGTATTTAAAACCAAGGTCATGGCCTTCACGCAGCTCCCTTCCTACGCCTTTCACTACTTCTCCTACACATCAACTTCTTCATGCAGTGAAAGCTTTGCAGTAAGGTTGAGAAAGAATCTGGTTCTTTGACCACATGGCTCTCTATGATTTTTTTTTTTTTTGTAGTAAATCTCAGGATATGCTTTTAGTTTTGTGTTAAATTTAACTTCCAAAGTCCCTTCATTCCAGTAAGGATTCACAAGGCCTTTTAATGACGGATTTGGTAGTGATGCTGGCACAGATCCCAACAGCAAAGCTGCTCCCGTTATTCCARTGCACACTACTGCCCTGGGAGCAGGAAGGTTGCAATGCCATGTAGTCATCTCACATATCCAACATCACTCAAGTGTGAGCATTAGGGCAGCAGTGGGTTTTGCGCCTTCATTTCTGGGAATCTTTAACAGATGCACAGTAGGAAAACACCTGACAGATGTTTAGCAGGTTTGTTGCTTTTTTTAAAATGGTGTTTTATTAAGACAGGGGCATTGAAGCATGAAATACATTCCCACCTGCCTGACAACTGAGAGCAGCTTGTAGTATACACAAAGAGATCCAGAGGAAGGCATTTGTGTGATGAGTTATGGGGCTATAAGAAGGCTTTGGGAGACGAGATACAGCATTTATTCCGCAGGGAGCACAAAGAGCAGTTCAGTATTCACAGAAGACTTGCAGTGTGAGGCATGGGATATCTGTGCTCTGTGTATTTGTTGGATTCTCACTGCTGATAGCACATATAAGTGATGTGTTTTATGGGATATTTTCTGCCATGCTGGCTTGTCATCACCCCTGTGCAAGCAGAAATAGCTCATGGAGAAGAGTAAATGGAGCAAAGAGGTCAGCAGAAACAGTGACCTAGAGAAATATCTATTGGCACGAYTTGCCTTGCTAAAATTCCTTGTGGAAACCTCTTGGGTTAGGTCCCAGTCCCTGTTTGTACTGATGTCAATTTAGAGGGATGTATGACCTAGTAGGGTCAGTCCAGCCTTGCACTGGTATAAGCAAGTTTATCTTCCTCCATCTACCCAGCAAGGAGACTGGGGGCTGTGCTCTGAGACACAGGTTTTGTGTGATGCAGTGCAAAAACATTGTCCAGCCCTGCTGGGTGAAAACTGGGGCACTGTTCAGCTTTGCTGGGGGACATGTGCTGGCAGGGACCAGAGACGGAGGGCACTGCAGGCGGATTAGAGGAGGACTTTCCTGTGCTGTATCATCCCTGCCTGGGAGGCTGTTAAGTGTCAGATGGGGAAATCCTGAGTTCTTATTTAGGCAAAATTGTTTATTTTTGCTCATTCCAATGGCATTTATGTTTCAGTTGGAGCCCTCTGCACGTGGCTGGTCATAGGGAGAGAGTCAGAGGTAAAGGACGGAGACAGCAGTAGCTCAGGGAAAGCCCCTTCTTTTGGTTTAGCAATGAAAGTTCAAGTCCTGGCTTGTGTGGTGGCAGAGCTTGACTACCCTTATGGATTAGGCATCCTCCGGGCAATTTACTGTGCCTAACTGAGCCACAGTAACAGYGCTGTGCATGGGTTTTGCCTGTTGCACTTTCAAAGAAGCATGCATCTGTGCAAAACCTCTGCACTTCTTTTTTAACTAACTTCCCACTAACAAAACCCACTARCTTCCCCTGCAGGGGAGTTAGTGACAAGTACTTTGTGAGAGGCCAAAAGCACCAGAGATGCTGATGGCCATGTCTCTCTCATGCTGGCTGTTGACTGCAGAACAAGGTGTTTCAACCACATCACCCCTAGCTATGTATGGGCAGACCTGCACCCTACACTGCTGAGATGTACCCAGTGTTCACACTGCTGTGATGGCTTGAATTGGAGTCAGGTACCCAAGCTAGCCAGGTTTCCAGAGAAGCAATCCTCTCTTCAGGCTTTACGATGCCGGGAAGCTTTTGCTGATGTTTGGTCATGAATTCAGGTATATCTGCATCTGCTTCAACTCAGTGCTCATCTTCTAACCTGAAACTGGGTCAGTGCAAGCTCGAATAGTGTGAYAGAACTGGAGCACAGTCAAGCCCGGAATTAGAGCCATGTCTTTGATTCTGAGGGCAGCCAATTCTTCAAACAGATTACTAATGTGTAGTGTGCATTCTCCTTCCCATGAAGGCTTTCCACCAGGCCTGAGGGATGTCTACCTAAACAAGACGTGGTACATCAATGAGCTGTGGCCTCAGTGAGAAGTCTTCAGTGGGAAGTTTTCGGCCTTAGTTAAGCAGGAGGCTGAATGGGGCCCCCACAGTGGTCGCAGCCAACCTTAACATCTAGACTACAGCTCTGCTCTGGGAGAGAACATGGGATTTGGGACAAAGTGAGCAAGAAACCATTCAGGGCTCACAATATCACCTGGACCTCATGCCCTGGCTGGGCAGAGGTGGGAACCAAGGTGTTGCTCTGGTCTGTGGCAAGCAGAAGACAAACCAGCTACTTAAGTATTGAGGGAGGAGGTTTGCACCCATGCTTACTCCTTCAAATGTGCAACAGGCAAAAACCACACACAACACTTAACTGTGGCTCAGTCAGGCACAGTGAATTGGCTAGAGGATGCCTAATCCCTAAGGGTAGTCAAGTACTTCCTGCACTACAGGATTAGGATCTCCATTGCAGCAAATATGTATACACACACACACACACACACACACATATATATTAGAAATTGGTATATATTAGAATACTTCCTGGGAGGCTTTTCCTAGAGGATGTGTCTTGAATATGTGACAGCTGGCTAGGAAGTCCCCAGATAAGGCCTGTTTTTTACAGCGTCATTGTGCCAAGCTCAGACTGTGCTGAGTCCCTGGAGCTCTGTTCACTCCTTCAAGACTGCTGTACTGGAGACCTCCTTCCCATCAGAACAGGTAGAAGTTGCGGTGTGAAGCCAATGGTCAGCATCTTCTCCTCCTCCCTTCATAGGCCAGCATCTCGGAGAACTCACGCTCCCTTTTGCTAGGTGAGGAACAAATTCTTTGACTTGATTGAAGCCAGCTGCTTAGGACAGGATAGGAAAAGGCAAGATGTCTAACTCATCTATGCTGGGTAAAATAGAATGTGTCTATGGCTCTGGATTGATTTTACAAAGCAGAGTTTATAGAGCAAGTTTTTGGCTAGATGTTTTTTTTTTTTATGATGAATGTGTATCCAGGCTTCACTTGAATACCATTCTGTCCTGCTCGTGACTTTGGGTAAGTCACTTCCCCTTTCCGTGAGTCTTTTTCTTCCTCTTTTTCCTCTTTCTTTGTCTCCTTCCTTCAGGGGCAGGCTTTTTGGGGAATCGCGCTTCCCCAGGCCTCAGAAAAGCATTTGGCCAAGCAGGGCCTTGATCTCACATTGGTAACACCAGTGCAGGTAACTGGAGGATACCGCACAAGTGTTATTTCAGCCTGTCCACTGAAGTGTGGAGTGGATGAGCTTTCCACTTGAGCTTTGGGGCGGGGGCAGACCTCATGTGTGCTGGTAAATTCAGACAGGCAGGAAGGGATGAGCTCGGCAGTTTGCCGAGTGGTGACTTCCAGAGTCACTCATCCGTTGGCTGTCGAGAGGCTGGGGCTGCAGCCAGCAGTGATGCCGGTGGCTAAGAGCCTGGTCCYGCTCCGAGAGCCCAAGGCAGGTGAGGCGGCTGCCTGCTCCTTGCCTGCTCCTTTGTGCATTGTGCTGTGCCTAGGGGGACGCCAGCATCCTGGCACGTCACACTGTTACTCTCAGCTGTCGCTTCCCTTCTTTGGACGTGGGTTTTGTTCTTTTGAATAAACACACAGGGTAGAACAAAGAATCCCCCCCTCCGTTCCCACTGATCTCGGCACTGGAGCTGTGTGAACCAGCAGCCAGCTGTGGTCGCAGTGCAGTCTCCGGGGTAGCACTCATCAGCCACTAGGGCAGGATCTGAGGATTATTTTTATGAGCTGAGAAATCCCTGGGAAAGAAAAATTTCCCTTTTGCCAGAAGAGGAAAAAGCTGCCAGGTTGGACTGACTGGACCAGTAAGCTCCCTTGATATCATGGCTTTCACTTTATTGCAGCAATTACTGAATAAATGTCCCAGAGATAATGGGATGACCAGAGCCTGATGCTGCCTGGGAGCTACATATGTAGCTTGGGAGGGAGGAAACGTTTCTGTTTCCCATTGAGCTTTCCAAGGGATGTATGCAGCAGTGCTAGCATCTACTGTGAYCAGTGCCTGGCAGGGAGCTGCTGGGTGATGTGTGAGTACCTTTACCAGGTCACCTAGGGAGGCTATGGAGGAGCCATGAGTTCACCCCAAATCTTCTCGGTCCTGCATGTTGCCTCAGCAACAGGGTCAGCCAACATTCTGGCACTAATTCATCCCTGTGAGAGTGAGACACAAGTGTAGTTAGCTTCATATATGACCAAAATTGTTTTTTTTTTCCCTTCTTCCAGAAACCTCCATCCTTGAAGATCCCAGCCTTGGGTTTATTTTGTGCTGAGTCTCTGCCATAATCCTGGCCAGCTCACTCCATGATGGCTTTGTGTCTCAAACAAGTTTTCAACAAAGACAAAACATTTCGTCCCCGGAAAAAATTTGAACCCGGCACTCAACGTTTYGAACTGTACAAGAAAGCTCAGGCGTCCCTGAAGTCTGGGCTAGACCTGAAAGCCGTGGTGCAGCTGCCTCCCGGGGAGAGCATCAACGACTGGATCGCAGTGCATGTGGTGGACTTCTTCAACCGGATCAACCTCATCTATGGGACCATGTCAGAGTACTGCACGGAGAAGAGCTGCCCAATCATGTCGGGTGGGCTCAAGTACGAGTACAGGTGGCAGGATGATAATAAGTACAAGAAGCCGACCAAGCTGTCGGCCCCACAGTACATGTGCATGCTGATGGACTGGATTGAAATGCTCATTAATAACGAGGACATCTTCCCCACCAGGATAGGTGAGTGTGCTCGGTTATTCACAGGAAGGCTGTAGTTATAAGTGCTGCAGGTTTCCAAGCTGGTGATGGCAATCAAAGCTAGTTAATGTCTTCTCAGCAGGGTTGGTATTCTTGAACTTTGCAATCCCAAGGATTGTGGCCCTTCCCATTACAGATTTTCTTCAATCTTTGCTGCAATTTGAGCCTGGGATTGGTCATCCTGTACMCAGGCCACATGGAAAACAATGTTCTYTTTCACTGTGCTTCGAGTTTTTTCKTTATCTTTTGTGATTCTGAGAAATCAGGACTGATAGGTCATCTGCTTCCTTGCCCTTCCTCAAAGAGAGCTGAGCTGCAAGGCCCTTTAGAGGTGGTTATTACGTCTCTCTGCAGCGCTCTTATTCTGACTAACCAACTGCATTTCTTTCTGGTTTTCTAAGTAAATTCGTGTTCCCAAGGTTTAACATTTTTTGTCCTTGCTACTTCACTTCTCAGCTCCTCTCYATCTCTGCTAATTCATCCGAGTCCTGATTTTACATCACATTTTACTATTTAGCTGAGATATCTCYAGAGCAGAAGTGCCTGACCAAAATACCTGACCTTTGCAGCTGCCAACCAAACTCCCAGGGTGTACGATGCAACCCTTCAAAAGATTTTGCCTTAAGAATCTGTTCCAACTGCCAAAGGCAGAAGCAGCCTGCAAACTAACCCTCCTACTGCTGATTTCCAGAGTTTGGCAGCTGCAGTGCTACTTATTATTAGCCCTGCTACTTATCTGCTTTTTTGTACTTTGGGAAGGTGAGTTCAAGGATAGGAGCTGAGTGTGTTGGCTGGTGGGTACTGGGGAATTGTTCTGCTTGAAGGACAACTGTTACAGCTCCCATTTCCTGAGGGGCTGATCTGGTTGTCTTCTGGCATCTTTATGAAGTAAAAAGGTTCTATAAATAAACTTTCCCCCTCTGTAGGATCTGTCCTTTCTCTTGGTCATTTGCATTGAATCCGGCTGCCAGAGCTTTGGGTCATGCATAGAAGTGGTTTCTTTTCAGATGAAATGCAAAGCCACTTGAATTTAAAAGAAGCTTTAAGGAGCTTACAGTGGAAATGCATGATTTTGCAAGTCTGCCTCCCCATTTCTGTTTTCCCAGGCAGCRTAGCTGACAGATCTATATGAAATCAGTAGAGTTTAGGCTTGGGATCTTCATTAACATTCTGTGAAAGTCCCAGAAACCTGTGAAGAAAATAGCATACGTGGGATTACTGGGTGTCACTAATTGTCATAGCCCAGTTTTGCTGTGCTATAATGTCTAGCTATGTGCCGCCTCTTCTGCTGGGAAAGCCTTTGGCAGCCTGGGCTACATCTTTGCTGTGGAGGCTCRGGGGTGGGGAGGTGGGGTGTCACAGCTCTGTGCAAGCGTCAGGATTCACTCAGAGACATTTGCCACTCAGCGGTGAGATCTCTGCAGGCCAGGCATCTGACCCTCACAGGCTGTGTGGTCTCAGCACATCCCAGGAGATGGATGAGGCTGGAAGTGCTCCTTGGTGGCTGGCTGAGAATGCTGGTGTGGGATGTTCAGCTCCAGTAGCCTCAGCTCTGCTGGGAGGCAACAAAGTGCCTGTTGATTCTGGCTGCAGCCGGGGATCTCCGGAGTCTGCGCTTGCAGCTGGATGGGGTCATCGTTGCCAAGGGGATGAATGACAGCCACAGGGTTAGAGACTGGATCTTCGTGTTCCTGAGGCTGCTGGTTCCCAAGGAGAAGCTCTGGGCTTATAAAAGTGGGGACACAGACATAGTTTTATGCTCTTTTCTTTCTAGCCAGAAAGGAGGGTGCTTTGGTCCAATTTAGTGCCTTTTGGGTGGGATTTAGGATGTGATCCTGCCTGGAAGCTGCTCTGGGGAGTCAGGACTAGAATCTTAATATTGCAAAAAGCAGGCATGCAGTGGTGAGACGGTGGCATCGCAGTGCTATCTGCTCTCCCCAGCTCCTTGTGCCACACAAGGGCAGGCTGTGCTCTCTGAGCACTGGGGCAGGTGCTATCATGTGGAAACCTGCAGCAGAAGGTGGGTCAGGAGACATCTTTCCTGCAAAGGGAAAGAAAAGCAAAGCCACAACTGATGCTGGTCCCTCACTTYGGCCTTCCCAATGAAATCAATCTCCCAGCGCTATCACAGGGGAATACAGCCTCCGTAAGGCRCAAAAGCCAAGGGGATGCACATGAATGTTATTCTGCGCTGGGGGAGGTTGCCCCAGACCCCAGTGCAAAGCCTGAGGCACAACCTCTGTGCTCTCTCTAGATGTGGCTCCTGAGATCTCTGTTTGAGGCATCTTGCCCTTGCAGGSTGTGTGGTTTCAGCACATCTCAGGAGATGGATGAGGCTGGAAGTGTTCCTTGGCATTGGCTCCCAGCGTGAGACTGCCAAAAAACACTGTGCCACAGTAGGAGAGAGGAGCTGTGTGCCTGCTGGTACCCTTGGCTGGTCCCTGCTCGTTCTACCATGCTGTCTGCACATTGCCTGCTTTGAAGTATTACTCACAGTCATGTCATCRGTGGTTTTCACCTCATTTCTGGTACTTCTCCTTTTGCAGTGTAAAACATCCCAATGTAGGGAGGTTTCATTTTAGAGGCACTTCTGGATGAGATAATGACTGGATGCAGGCAAGCTTGAGACAAATCTGGTTTTGCTTTAGTAAAACCATTCCTGGGCCCATCGTTCAAGCCTCTTTGTGAGGGGAGCGTGTCATGTCACTGAGTGACTTCAGTCCTGGTGCTGGTATGTCTCAGTGCTTCTGGCATCACATCATATATATGTAAAAGGGAACTTAGTCCTAGAGCTCACTTTAAAAAGCATGAAAGTCTGTTGTGGGAGGAGGGAGCCAGTCACATTTTGTCATCAGTATGTCCCGAGTTAATTGTCACGTTTTGTCGTCAGTATGTCCCCAATTAACTGCTTTTGACTGGCTTGCCATGTGCTCAGGTTAATTGCTTGGCAGCTCTGGCATTTCAGAAGATGGAGGTGTTTGGCCAAAGGGAAATGTCACATCTGTGTTTCTGACAGGGGCTGCTCCTTTTTCCTGTGCCAAAGAATGAGATGAGGCTAAGGGAGTGTTTAGCAGGGAAGGACATGGGGATCCAGGAGAGGAACAAGATCAGAGATGCTCAACCTCTTTCCTAAAGAATAAGGCTCTTGGAAAAGGATCCAAGAAATGGAGGTACAACACACCAAGAAGGCAGAGGGCGGATGAGAGCTGTTTAAAGGAGGGGGAGAAGTTTGAAATGTTCATGGCTGATGGAGGGGGGACCACTGCCCAGGATGGTGAGATGAGAGCAAGGTGCTGTGCAGAGATGAGATGAGAGCAAGGTGCTGCCAGCTGCTGCATCCCTCCATGGGCACCTGCAGACCATGCTGAAGTCATGGCTGAACCTGCCCTCAGCAGATCGAGACAGACTGTGTGTTACCTCTGGCCAAAAGCCTGTTTCCCACAACCCAGACCCCTCCGCATTTTTTTCTTGCACACTGACCAAATTTTTAAAAGCTGTTGTTTTTGAGTGAGATTACCAGTGTGTCTTAGGAACATTGTACACAGAGCTGAGAGCTCCCTTTTCCACTCGCTATGCCCAGGCATGTATCTGCAAGGAGCCTATTTATCTTTTTAGCTAGCACATTTCGCAGCGAGCTTGTTACACTGGTTCTTCCCACTGGCCGCAAGTCCCTCATGTGTAGCCAGAGTCTAAGACTGCTGATGTTTTCAGACCAGCTCAGCCTCCTATATTTTTTAAAGTATTTTTTTCCTAATATATTTTCATGTTTTTGCGTCCCTCCCTCTGGCCATGCAAAAGCAGGAGACCTGCAAGGGAAAATGAAAACTTGCAAACTTCGAGGTGATGAAAGAAAACCGTATCTGCTGTGCAAAGCATGGAGAGAAAACAGAACTGCACATCCTGCATGACAAAGCATCCCATGACAAAGCTTCAGATGCCCCAGGCATGGCCATTTGGGCCAAGAACTGTATTTGCCACATGGCTGGGGTGTCTGGTAACATAAAACACACAGGAAAAATGCTGCAGTGATTGCTGCACTCTCAGCTCCCAGATCTTTTCCCCCTTGTCCCTATTGGGCAGTCAGGGAGAGCTCATGAGGAGACTTGAGAGTTTGGTGTACTTACTTTGCAGAAGGAAGGGCAATGTTTCCCATATAGTTCGGGGTAATTCCCTTGTGTAGGGCTGCAGTTAGGTTAGGAGCAATGCTCTGGCTTCTGGGCTGCAGATTGACAGCTCTCTGGGCTATTTGCATAGTGGACTGGATGGATTCAGCCCCCAGTTTGTATATCAAACCTCTCTACTAGAAGCCACCAATTTTTTAAAAAAAAACCCAGCTCTGAGAATTACTTCTGCAATTACCATAGCCATGGTGGTAAGAGCCCCAGAGCAAACTGTACTACTGCCTCTGCGCTGTGACTGTCAAAGGAGAAAACCCTTCCTTTTCTATTTAAGTTCCCCAAACCCCAGCATGATTTGAGGAGGAGATCCTTGCTTTCCAATTCTCTCTCTCATTTGTGTTCATCTCAGCTGTCTTTCATGGCCTGTTTTTGCCATATGTAACAAAACTGTCCCAGGACAGTTTCTTCTGCTCCCTGGCTAAGGCCACCTGACCACAGACAAAACAGCCTTTTTTTGGAAACAGTAAGCGTTACTCAAACTTGCTAACATTGTCTGAGGCTAACCTCTGTGTCTCTGTCCATCCAACAACTACAAACCTTGAAACACTGCATGATTCAGCAGGGCTTGGTTGAGGTCGTACTGACAGGCAAAGGGAGAGGTATTTCAGAGGTCAGGGTTGGAAAATCATTCACCCTTGGGTAAGAGGCTCAGGTGGAAATGAGAAGAGATGGCTAGCTGGCTTGTAAGCTGGCTGGATCCTTTCRCCTTATGGAGGAGACCTTGGCCGAAGTAAGTCAGCACAGCTCCACTGACTGCAGCAGAGCTCTGCTGATTTGCACTACMAAAGCATCTGGTCCCTTAGCATATGTTAGCACTGTAGCAGAGGGAGGGGAGCAGAGAGACCAGGCCAGGTCTGCCAGCAACGTAAATTTGGTCTGGATTGGATGGAGACATCCAAACACCTTCCCCTTCAGTTTAGCCAAACTGTGATACAGAGCTGTGTCAGCTTTGACTTGATGTCAGACAGGCAGACGGCATCTGAAATGGCAGTAAGTGAGGATGATGTGAGCAGATAGTTTGTGATGTGGCAAAGTTAGCCAGCAGTAATGCAGCTTCCACCAGAAGAAAACCCCTCTGCAGGTTTAGCGGGATGGGATAGGAGGAGGCAGCCGAGCTGTCCATGTACAACGGACCTTGCATACGGCAAGGGTGAGGGTATAGATACCTGTCATCCCCATCCCTGGGGAAATCCACACATAGGGCTCAGTCCCGCTCAAAGGCTTGGCTACATAATCCTTCTTCTGGAGCGGAAACCTGTCTGCCAGTTGAGATGAAACAGTTCCYTGAATGGAGTGAGCTGTGCCAACCCAACTGCTGTAAATTCTCTGTAGTAACAGCTTTCCCAGACAACCCGTATCAGTTTGCATGTGCTAGTGCTCTGTTTTCACTCTTCCAGCTGATGTACCTATGCTGAAAAAACATTTAAGTAGGGAATACACATTGTTCCCATGCAGGGATAAGAATAATGATTGTATGGGTAGATTTTTACCAGCTGGTAAAATCGTATCTGTAGATTTCTTCAGTGAGTGGGTATATGAACAAATTACCACCTGGAAAATATCAACTGCTCCCTGGTAACTGTTATGCCCCGCGGTGCCGGCTGGAAGATGAGTAAGTGTTTCACTGGGTAAAAGCCTTGTGCAGTGCCTGTTATTAGGGAGCTGCCGGCAGGTGGGAGCACGCTGAGCAGGGAGGAGGGCTCGAGGGATGAGGGTTGCAGGGCCCTCGGCCATCCCGTGGCCGTGGCTGCACCGGTCGGCCCAAGCACCAGTCGCGTGTGCTACCACTTTGCTCTGGTTATATCGGTGTGGACACAGGGTGTGGAGCAAATCCAGCACCGGAAACAACTCGCACGCTCTGCCAGTGGCTCTAATGAGTGTTATTCATACTCAGGAGATTTTGGAACAGCTCTTGGCAAGCTTTTAAAAACTTCAGCTCTCCCATTCAAGCGTATTCCCAAAACAATTATTAAAAAAAAAAAGAGAGAGAGAGAGAAAAGAATTGTAAAATTATCCGATACTTTCTATCTGTAACAACAGGAGAAAAATGTTCAGAATTTAGCTAATTATTGCCGTTTTCTCAGCTGGCTAATTTTTACATAATTTGTTATTAAAAAAAAAATCCCTCCTTCTTTCCTTCCAAAATTAACACCACACCAGTTGCAGCTGCTGGCAGGCCATTAGTCTTAAACAGAGCTTTGAAGACTTATTTTTAGAGAAAGACGATTCACTGAACAATATACTGGCCAAAATGGAATTTAAAAATAATAACAATAATAATTCATAGTGTACTTCATTGGGTTACTACTTTCATAGAGGAAAAACTTAAAATTGCCAAGAAGCAAAATAGTTTCACAGTACTGATTCATCATGAAAAAATTAAATTGGCTGGTGCATGARATCTAGGGACTGCAGAGACGGCAAGAAAGATCCAAGATCCATTCGCATTCCCTTACCAGAAGCACATGCACTTTGTTACCTCCCATTTTCATTTCCTTTTACACATAGTCCCACATGGCTTCCTTAAGTTTTGAAGCAATCAGCGTGGAGTGTGGAAAACAGATTTCTCTGAGCATTAAATGACATCTTGGGGTTTCAAGCAAAATATCCAAGATAAACTGAAGGTGCTAATTCATTTTGCAGCTGTGAGTCACATTGCTCACCAATACTCTGGCTGGGTTGCAGTGACTGAAATTGTACCTTCCCTGCTTACAGCTTTTTCCCTGGCTTTGAATACATGTAATAATCTCCCTTTGCCAGCATCATGGATTGCTGTTTTGCTCTGCTCTTYCTCAGATGTGATTGTATGTCTGTTGTGGGGCAAGTGATGCTTCCAGCTGCTGACTGCCCGATCAGTTTACAGCATCCGGATATAATGTCTGGTGATGCCTGGTGGATGAGGAGAGCKGATACTGTGTATAAATGTTCTTCTCAACATCCAAATGAGCTCACAGTGTCCTACTGCATGTGTGTCCCTTGGTCACCTCCTTGTAACTTGTGAATGCCACATTTGATCCCACCTGCCTCATCTCTTCATATCACCGGGCTGCTCACCCCTGCTAGGTCATGTCATCATGCACCATCTCTGAGAGCGAGAAAGATACTGCCACTCCRCCAAAACCAAGGGCCATCGCTGCCCCATCCACAAATACCACGTGCCAGTGTATTGGTGACCAACATGCTCCCTGTGTCCTGCCTGTAACACCATTCGTCTGACCTGGCAGATGTGGGGAAGCCCAGCTGTGAGGAGAGACTGCCTCCAAGGGTTTTTCATGAGTGGGCCCTGTTCTTTCTCTGCTTGCTGTCATGGTGATCCCTACGGCTTTAAGTGTRTGTACTGGGGTTTGACTTCTGGATTTAAAGTGAAGTATCTGCAAGGGAAAGGCTGGTGCTTGGCCAGGGCTGAGATCCTTTTCATGGGTCTTTCACATTTGCCTGGGATGTGCTACCTATAATTTAATCACCCTGACCTGCATGAGGAGGCAAATTAAATGTCAAGCAAGCATGACCTGCTCTCAATTTATCCTCCACTGTGTCATCTTGTGGGCTGGAGAGGATGTCAYGTGAGTTGTCTGCTGGACATCCACTGTGCTAGCAGCCACGATCCAGGACAAACGGCATTTTTACCAGATATTTATGCTGCTCTGCCCAGCTTAGTCAAAACACCTTTTTGCTGATAGATCTCTATGGGAGAGACCTTTAATTTCAATTTTYGGTGAAGGGATGGGGAATTTGTCCRGTTCCTCACTGACGTGACCAGCGCACGTTGGGGCTGGCGTGTGTTGCTTTGATTTGTTGAAGATCTGCAGCAAGATGCAACTGCTGCTGACAGGAGCAGCCAGCCAGGAGAAGCTTTGAGCTTGAAAGCAGCACAGAGCTGGAGAGCAGTTTGCTTATCAGATATCCGCCCTGCTTCCTTCTTGCAAGGAAATGCTTTAATCAACTCACACAGGCCCCCACGCTGAGCAGATCTCCAGCTCTCAAATGGGAGATGTCTCCCTGCTTTTAAAACAGACCACAGGCTCTGGGTTGAGATCCAAACATGCATAGGGTAAGAGAGAGACCTTCYCCAGAAATCCACCCAATGGAGGGAACACCAGTCTCCAAGCTCCAGGTCACTGTCCTGTCAGGGAAGGGACATGGGAAGGATTTAGCTCCATATACCATGCTGCATGTGTTTCAGCTAAAGGAAGRTGCCTGTATCAGATGGACAGATCTTCCAGGTAGGCTGGTCAGCTCCTGCTAGTCTTTATGTGTCTCTTGTGACATGTGGCTGGGGCCATGTGCCCTGGTGCATGTCCGGCTATGCCCTGACCTCTCTCCTGGTCTGTGATCCCCTRTGCCAGTTGCAGGGTTGAGCCCATCCGCTGCAGCCTGTATTCAGGTTCCAGAGATGGGAGAGTGGCACAGAAGACTAAGACATGGCAACAGCATGGAGAGTGGAAGGAGGACCTGATAGCCCTGTGTTGTGGCCTGTACCRCTGGCATGGCTCTGCCTCCCTGGGTGAGCAAGTAGGGTGATGAGGGAGGAAAGGGACAGACATGGATCCCACTGATCCATTATCCAAGGGACCATAGGGAACAGTGGTGGTGTGACATGGGGTTGACCTGTCGAAGGCCAYTGGTGACAGCCAGATACCACTGCAGCCTAGCCATGTCTGGAAGGGACAGCCACACACTGACACCTTGTGATGGACACGAGGAAAAGCAGCTCTGCTTCATGTCCTAGGAGCTGATGATATTGTTGTGAAAGTACAGTGGTGGGGTGCCCCAGTAGGATACTTTCAGGTCCTGGCACCCGCATGAGATCTTTCCAGGCATGACTAGGTAYATGGTAGCTCAGCATCTTCCCAGACACAGTAGCGTGGTTGCTGTTGGTCACAAGACATGGGTTAAGTGCCCTGTCCCCAATGGAAGAGAGACTTCCAGAAAACACAGGTTGTAGCTGGATGTGCCTGCTGCTCGAAGTCCCTCAGCTGCCAGCATGCCCATGAAGACTTGGACTTACGGGTTAAGATGGTTCCTGGCTAACTTCAGAACCAAAAGTAGTGGAAAGCCACTATCCCTGTCTGCCAGCTTTGGATGTGGCTTATCCAACAGCACTACCTGGACCACACATGCTGTCAGCTCTGGGTGTCTCAGAGCCTTTTGATCTGCTGTTCACTGCCTGATTTTATTTCTCTCTCAACTCAGAATTGGATGAAGGTTTGTTGTTTTCTTTCACCATCAGTCTTYGCAGTTTGGAGATAAACTCTAATTGGCTGGTCAGGTCTCATTTCTTCCCCATTGTTTGTTTTGACCAAACAAGCAAGTTACTAGGCAAGTGGCATGGATCACAAACTGGAGAATGCACACATAACACCGCCCACCGCGACCTTGCTAAGTTCCAGGCAACTGCTTGTCTCTGAGTCCCAGGGAGACACAATGTTCAGAACAACATGTATTCCCCAACCAGCACACTGGGAGTGCATGCTCATTAGCCATCATTTGCTGTGATGGATTGGCTTTATTAAAAGAAATACTTCTTGGCTGGTTCTTCAAAGCTGGTCTGTAGGGGCCACCCTAACAGCATTTCTTTCTCCCCAGTTTGGTGCTCAGGGCTTTTATTTGCTCAGCAAATTCTCACCCAAYGCAAAAAGTTCAAATGAAGTCTTCAATAAAGCCCCCAGTCCTTCCTGAGTGCAGGGGTACCCAGTGGTCTGTTCTCCGATCCCTGTCCTAATCAGACAGGCAAGTAAAGAGCGCTCCACAGTCAAAGCCCAATAATGGGCTCCTGATATCATCTAAAAATTGCTGGCATGGGAAGGTCCTGGTTGTGCTTTGCCAGATGCAAATTCTTTTCCTAGAAAGTCCTAAAAAGTATATGTCAGAGCTAACAGTGGAGGTAGTAGCAATGAAATGTGTCCAAAGATCCTGCTGGGTTTTGTACTGCTGTGGAAGCAGCCCTGGGATTGTGGCGTGCTAGCAGCTATGCTGGGTGATGGCTGTGAATCATCTCAAAACTGCATCTCTGTGTTTCTGTGATGYTGAACTCAGATATATGTCTCTGAGATCCAGCTGGGCCATACATCTGTGGCATGAACACACACTGGTTCTGCCCTGGCAGCCACACTGATTAAATGCATGAAGCAAAAGGAGACTTTACTGTGCTGGGCTGAAGGTAATGCTGTTTTAGACCAGAAATCATCTTCTGTTATAAGTACTGAGAAACTAAACTCAACAGTCACTGAATTTTGGGCATTGAAAATAGGCTCCAGAAGTGATGGCAATAGTACAGATCCTTTGCATTTTCCACTTCTGGAGGAGAGGGGGATGATACTGCTGCTGGGAAACAAAACTGCCAGGAACATTTGGGAAAAGATTTTAATTGCCTAGCAAGGCAGATGAGGAAGATTCAAAGATGAAATTTCCATTTTTATTTTTTTAGCTAAGAGATTTGCTGATGCTTTTCACAGCACAAAACACCTGAGCTGGCCATGGTGGACCAGATGTTATCTGGAAAGATTTTTAAGACGTTAAGTGTTGCAGTAATGAGAAGCTAAGGGAGGAGGCAAGTACAGCTGTGTGAAGGGAGAGTTTTATTTTGCTATTTACAATTTTGAATTTGGTTGCTCGGGGAAAAGAAGAACCTTCAGGAAAACAAATTTGAATCATTTCATTTTTCACCTTCCAAAAAATATGTTTGGGATTTTCAAAGCCACGTTTCCKTTGGAGATTTACCCCAAGCTTCCAGGCGCTGACTGTACTGACACTTGTGAGTTTTTCACTGTGATAACAGCCAGAGGGTTGTATTTGGCTGAGGATGGAAGTGTAGAGTAGGAAATTGTGTCCTTGTGTGGGACAAGGCTAAAAGTAGAGTCTGCAGCAGTCCCTATGGGGGATCCTATTTTTGAAWATCCTAGAAGGACATCCCAGGAGGTACCATCATACAGGTTAAATTAAATTATAATCTGAGCATCATTAAGCCAGTCAATTTCCCTCCCACTCTGTTTTAATGAGATACTCATTGGAAATAGGGACCTGGAAAAAAGGTAGAAACCCCACCTGTTTCTTTTGGTGCATGTTTGCACCAAAGTGATATTTGAGGATGTTTGGAGAAAGAACTGTATAAAACATGTTTCAATTCAGAATATCCCAGGGAAGGTTTATTCCCTGCTGGAAGGAGATTTGCTTTTTTCAAGGATCTAGATAAATGAATACATGTGGCTCTGTGAGGTCGACTGGTCTGACTGGGAATGGGACCATGCATGGCCATGGCACATGGCACAGAGATTGGTGTTATAAATCACTGTGGGTTCAGCTGAAGGGAAAGACTTCTTATGGCAAACTGCCTCTGTCCTTGCAGCGATCTGTCCATGCCCATAGTCCAAGGTAAACCCTTTGCTGTATTATGTGGTATTGGGCAAGGTTAGAGAAATCTTTCAATATTTTGAATTTTGCTGTGTCTGCACAGGCTTGCAGAGGAAATGTGGGGAGACAGGGCAGAAGGATCCTCTGACAGATGACTCTGGGGCTGGACAGATGTGGACAGATGTGGTTCCCTCCATTGGACGAGAACTGTTCCCTCCTGGGGAAACTCCCCAGATCCTCAGACCATGCCTGGATAAAATTGCCAGCTAAGRAAAAAGGAAGCATCTGGGAAAGCTGGATAGTACGTTTCCCTGGCATAGCTGCCACCATTAGTCAAGAGAATCCTCCCTCATTACCCATRGTTGCTTGTTAATCATAGCAGCAACATTTAAAATCTAGGGTTTTTTTTGTAAATGCTCAAATGGCTTCCAAATTGCTTCTGCTTTGCAGGTGTTCCCTTCCCCAAGCACTTCCAGCAAGTTTGCACTAAGATCCTCACCCGCCTCTTCCGTGTCTTTGTCCATGTCTACATCCACCACTTTGACAGCATCATCAACATGGGTGCTGAGGCTCACGTCAACACCTGCTACAAGCACTTTTACTACTTCATCAGGGAATTCAGCCTTGTTGACCATCGGGAGCTGGAGCCTTTGGTAAGGATGTCCCAGGGATGAGGAGGCCGGGGGTGGGGGGATGAGAGCAGCATGGATTGAATACAGCACTGGTAAATTCACTTAGGGTTGGACTCTAGCCACTGGGGTCAAGCCCTGTGGATTCTTTCACCCACCCTGCCTATGTTTTCTCTTGTGTGACTAATAACCTTAGTCCTCTGAGGGAGAACTTCCTAACCCATCAGTCTTTGAAAATCCTCCTTTGCCTCTGTTACAGTTGCCATGAATCAGTCCTTGGCACTCTGAGGACCATGGTAACATAGTGTCCCTCTATACTGTCTTGGTAGTTCCTATGAAATTTGCAGACCACAGTGTCTCTGGCCAATTGTGTCCATGTGGCCTTCAGGGATAAGATKTGAGTACAAAATTCCCTCTCCACAGACTTGAGTTTTCCCATTAGAAGATTAAGGTCCCAGCTTGAGGTYGTAATGTGAAGTATAACGAGGCTGGAGGAACTCTGACAAACTCTGACGAAGTGCTCAGCTTCAGACAACAGCTATGGAGCTTGAATTGGAGAGGCCTCCCTGGAGCTCCAAGTTTCCCTTCAACATCCCTTGGGAAGCAATTATTCAAATAGAGCAGAAGTCCTTGAATACAGYAGGACAGAGGGGAGAGCAGAGACCAGACAGTCCAAGCAAATAAACTAGAAAACACGTGTAGCTGGTTTTGTAAGAGAAGCAAATGTGTCACAAGCAAGGTTGAGTGTGGTCTGACTTAGGGAGGACATGTAGCAATAGGGAAAAAAGTAATTGGGAACCTAGTAGTTAGTATGCTGTGATAAAGGGGATGGATTGCAGAAAAGGGCATGTGCAGTAGCACAYAGCCAGGGAAGACAAATAGCATCTGAGCCCAGAGAGAAAAGAGTAGGGGCCTGAGTGCTAAGTGCTTTAATTTCTTTACTGCTTCCATTTGTCTCGGTCAATTTTCTGCCTGTCTGCTTTAATCTTCATTTGGGAAGRGGGACGATCATTTAACCAGAGGGACCTGAAGGCAACAGCATCTGTATTAGTTACTTCATATAGTTTGATTATGACCTATATTATCACAATGGCTTCAGCCCTAGAAAATGAGGCTCAGTGGCAGTGTCCTCTGTGCCTCTTCCTCACCACCACTCTTCATGACAAACTTCTTCAGTGTTGATTTACAGCCCATAATGGTGTCGTCATCTTTGAATGATGCTTGCTAATGTAAATAATTAGCACCTAATAGCCAAAGCAGAGGTTGACATTGCTAAATAGGTTTTCAGTACCAGTGACTCACATGCAACATGGTATGATTTATGGCTCTGGATGAATCTAAGATGAATAGGTTTTCCAGTGTGATGCAACTAGGACTAAACTACAAGGAAACAAGGAACATTTATCTCTAGTTTATCTTTGTCTGATTTGTTGCTGCACACATTGTATGGCATCCAAACCCTACAGCAGACCCAAACATCTGGAAGACCTCCTTCCCCCAGGCAATGACCTGCTGTAGGTGCGCAGGGGAGTGACCTTTTGCTACCAGAGAATGGTTGTGTCCTGGATGCACTGCTAGGTTTTGGAGGGAGGGACAATCTGTTGAAGCCTGTGAACAACTTTCACAGATTGTGCCTGTTGACATGTGAATGGCAGCAGGACTGTGTTAGTCTAGTCTTTCTGTGTAATTCTTGTTGAAGGCAGTAAGCTAGCATGGCTTGAAGGTAACTCTGTTTTGTGCTCCCAGAAACCCAGCCACGCACCCTTGGAGGTGCTCTCATGACCACATACAAACTCTCTTTCTGACTGTTTAACTCAATCTCTGTCAAAATCTCAGTAGGTTGTTCATAGGGCCAGGAAAAGGGACCTCCTGTTCCCCAGAGCTTGTGGTTCAAATCCTGTCTGGAGAAAGTCTCTTGCAATTTCTCCATCYGAAAATAAAACAAATGACATGGATAAGGTTGGATCTAATGTCGGAAACTGAGGGGACTTTCAATCTATATGGCAAGAGGAGTTTGCATGTTTTCATTTCCATACCTCRGTACCCCTCTAGCCCCTCATCCTTGCACGTCAGTTGGAGACAGGGAGCACAAGACAATATAGTCCTACTCTAAGCTGGGAAGCAGGTGCTGCTACACCCACAACTGGCTYAGATTTGCCAATGAAGAATACAGAGCCTGCACCTAATTTCTCCTGGGTTACTGCCAGCTGATGGGCTGAAGCTTAAAGGACTCATATGCTGTCATACCATGCTTCTGCTGTTACCAGCCCTTCATCATAAGCAAGTTATGCTGCGCTGAAGTTACATGGTTTAATGGCTAAAACTTTGCGCATGATCAGCTGCGGCAGCTGTGCTAAGAGTGGCTGTCTGCTGTGCCATGGGAGCTCCTTCACTTTCAATTACAGGCCCACGCTCTGAGTCCTGTGCAATTCGATCCCTTGAAGAGCCGGAAAAAATCAGGATCTCTGCTGGATACAGAATGATCTCAGGATCTTTTTCACAGGATACAGGTTCCCTTCCTTCTGATCGCTCTGTTATCCCAGGTAGGCTGCARCCTGGCATTGCCATTGGTGCCAAAGTCTGCACGGATTACTGTTGATTCAGTAGCTTCAAACAGCACTTCTTGCTGAAGCAAGGAAAACAGCACTTTGCTGCAGATGAGACTTGGCTGCAAAACTCTAGGGCTGGAAGCAGCTACTCAGCCTGCAGATGACTGTGACAGCTTCTCAGGTTGAAACAGGGGAGTTATGCAAAGCTTATGTAACAGGGAATTTTTTTAACTTTTATTCCATCTACTACCTCAAATGCTGTCAAAGTCCAGAAGACCAAAAGGGATAAAGGATAAAGGTTACCTTTCTGTAGCAATGTTTTCCCCTGCTCTTCTTCCCTCCAAGACACGATAATGGGAAGTTTCTTTATGAACGTCACAGTGRTGTGTGAATGAGCCCTGGGAGGCTGGTTTGGTTCCGCCTCATTGTGCAGTGGAGTATTTGTGGGAATCTGAGGGGTGGCATTTGCACTGTTTTGGCTATGCTTTAGCAGGAATTGTAAGGATGCACAAATAATAGGATTAAACCTCTGCAGCACTCTCCGCTTGACCTCAGCCCACTTTCCTTTGGCAAATTACTCTCTCCAGTCCAGCCCAGTAACTTGCTCTACTCATTCCTCTTTCCACTGGGCACCATTAGCTACATCTCTGATTCTAGGTGTTTTTAAGTCCTGAAGGATTCCTCAGCTGTTCTGCAACATAAGCAAGGACAAACAGTGGGTTGCATATTCCTTCATTTTAAGGTGGCTAAGATGGCAAGATCCAGTCCTTGCTAGTTCTCAAAGTTTGTGGAAAGGTGATCCATCTTTGGGGTGAGATTAAATGAATTGTCCTTTCTCATAAGGAAGCCTGGATGACTGACTTAACTTAGCATTTAGATGGTCAGTTAGCCTACATGAATCCCATGAAAGAAGAGATTCCTTCCTGCAGAGGTGCCTGTTCCCTGCACATGGCTATGGGCTCCAAGTGTATGGGCATGTAGGGGGAGAAAATCTGAGTGAGGCAGCAGGTCTGAGTGCCTTGTTATGGCTGGGGCCTTCCTGGCATAGGCTTTCTACTGGTCCCAGTTATAGGATTTAGGAGGAAAAGGAGCAAAACAACAATAACAAAAAAAACCCCAGCATCTTCTCAGCCAGCAAATGTCCTCTGGGCCCAAATAGCTTAGAAGAAATACAGGAATCGTGAGATGAAGGAATTCTTGGTTTCTAACCCTGCCTTTCAGTAAATCTCCCTTTGCTGCCTCAGTTTCCCTTTTGTGAAACTTCTTTGGAAAGTGATCACTTAGTAGCAAATCCTAGAAGCTGAGAATGAGACAGATGCTTTGGGCAGAACTAAGAGCAGGCATTGATTCACTCTCTTAACAAAGACCCAATCGAGAAATGAGGGCTTTGAGAAAAGCCGTTAATTTATTTCCTTGAGGAAGGTGAAGGCAGGTCATAGCACTGGGCAGCTGCACTAGCAGAAGCCCAGCTAAGACAAAGCTGGGGGGATTTTCCAGAGCGTGGTGAATGCCATGGGCATTCATGGCTGAAGAGCTTGCAAGCACCTTGGAATCTACTGACCACCCCAACCCATCCCACTGAAGGCTTCTTTTGTGCATGGTGCATCCCTGCTGCAGTAGTTGGGTGGGCTGTATGCTGTTGTGAGGGGATGTTTACACTGTTCTCATCCCCTCTTCTTTTTCCTTCTGAGAGTTTACAGGCACTTCTCATTTGCAAAATGATTTTGTGGCAGAGCATCGCTTTTTCATTTGATGGCAGCATTCTGCACTTGAGTGCCAAGTCTTTGCCACTGTCCCCGTGATAGATTTCAATAACAAAGCTCTCAGCATTGAAGACCAGAGATGGCAGCTCCTGGCCCCTTTCACTATAGCACTAAAGAGCCTTTCATGAGTTTACTCAAGGGTCATCCCACTTTTCTAGTCCTGCATTTCTTGCAGTCACATTCTTCCTTTTCCACAGAGCAGGAGGCCAATAAACTTCAGATCTCTTCTGGGAATACATTTTAAGATGTTCAAACATTTCTCAGGGTGGGAGGAAGGTTGTCTATGTGCATGTGCAGATTAACAAGCTATGAACCTGATAAGCTAGAGAGAACCAAAGATTTTCCTCACTGCAGCAATGTATCCAATTTGGAAGCTATTAGTTGAGCTCCTTAAAGTGAGGACAAATATTACCTTCCATTAGCTTGGAGTTG
Organism: Rhea americana; assembly: GCF_003343005.1. Taxonomy (NCBI): domain Eukaryota; kingdom Metazoa; phylum Chordata; class Aves; order Rheiformes; family Rheidae; genus Rhea; species Rhea americana. The sequence goes on from NW_028186390.1 coordinate 5,968,414, forward strand.
GGCACCTTTTTAATGTAGCTGGCATTGTAACACCCAGTCCTGGCTAAAGAAAACAGTCTGTTAGCCTAAGGAGAACTTGATACTGTCATCTTGTTTCTGCCTGTGCCCAGCACCTAGCTCAGGACTAGGGTTTGTAGATGAAACATTTGGAGAAATGACAAGAGTGGTGATGGAGTCAAGGGGACTCTGGCTGTGAGTGTGTGGGCCTGAGCAGCTGGTGGAGAGGTTGATCAGGCTGGAGGGCCCTGTTTCTTACATCCTAGGAGTAACAGAGGGCAGGCTTTGCTGCCTTGAGAGGAATATCACGAAAACAGCACCAAAGGCTGGAGATATCTGTTAGTAGCAGGTTTCCTGTGGACTTCCATTATTAACACTCAGGGGCAGGTTTAGCTCAGTTGGTTAGAGCATGGTGCTGCTAATGCCAAGGTTGCAGGTTCAATCCCCCTGTAGCCTATGCTAAGGGTTGGACTAGATGATCTCCAGAGGTCCCTTCCAACCTTACCATTCTATAATCTATGAACACTTGTTTGTATTGCAGCGTGGCCATGGGATCCCTTGCCAAAACCACAGATCCTTTGGTTGAGTCATTGCTGCTTCACAGAGCAAGAGCTGCTGCTCCTGGGAGGAGCTTTCAGTCTCCCGTCTCCTGGGCAGCTGCAGACAGAGGCTCTTAGAGCTGTACTGTCTTATCCAGCTGCTGCACAGCTGAGTCAGAAGTAGGACCTGGATCTTTTGACTTCTCGGGCAGTGCTCTTTCTTTGGATTGCTTTCAAAGCTAGGACACAGCCAAAATGACCTTCTGCCATGGAGACTGAGGAAGATCCCAGTGAAAAGCAGCTGAGACAAGCAGAGGGGTTCCAGGAAGGCTAGCATGGGAAACAGTGAAACTTTCCTTGAGACTTCCACAGACACTTCCTTGGACTGTTTTGGGATATCCACCAAAGTGTTTTATATGTCACTTTACTCAAATCCAGCTTTTGTATTTACTGTTTCTTTCTTTTTTCTCCTCCTTCAATGCAGAAAGAAATGACAGAACGAATTTGCCATTGAAGTGATTTCAGCAGGCAAACTCAGCTAGCTCATTTGGAGTCCAGTGGGATAAGACACCCTGTGGTGGGAGACCTGTTCCAGAGGACTCACTCTGGTCATTTAAATCCAACAAACTGAACACTGCAGAAGAACCTCTTCAGGCCAGGGCTGAATCCTAAACTTGTTCAACATCTCTGGACATTTTTTTTAATAGATCCCATTCTCTATCATGTGGCTGCTTGACTTCTGGAGAACAAGACAAGTCTGGCTGACTTTTACACACTCCGGTCTCTAAGACCTTAGCCTGTGTCTGGTGATACCCTTTCACCTACCCTTCCTCTTGTTTTGTCCTCAGCTATATTGACCCCCACGCATTTTGTTAGTAACACCTGCTCACAGGGTACAGTGATCCTGCTAGCAAAGATTACCCATGAGCAGGTGTGAACTTGGCTATTGAGTAATGCCTGTTACTATTCCTACATGGACTGGTTTTCTCCCCTCCAAGGTCAGCTCTGCAAAGCTGGTGACATTTGATCCCAACTGCCTTCATGAGATAATAGCCAATATACCATTTTTAACCATGAGCTATGAATGTCTCCTCTGCCTTGAACAATTCCTGTTTTATCAAAGGGACCATTTCCCCCCACTCCTCCCAGAAACATTCACACACAACAGGGACTTCATGATGTTCCAAACCTAACATTTCTTGGACTAATGACTAATCCCATGACAAGTGGAGATGAACTAGGCCACTTTTCAGTGTGATCAGCCCTGTCTACCTGAGTATTTTCCAGACTCACAAATCATGATACAAAGTGAGGGAAAAACACTGTTGTCAAAAAACAAACAACATTTCCTGACATGTTGTCGTGGCTCAAAACCAGCAAATTCTGGCTATAGAAATTGTTGTCTTTCCATTATCCAACCATGCATCATAGCTGATTAGGCTGGGAAGGATTTCAAGAGACATCTGATCTACCTTGTTCTTCCAAAAAGGCAATATTTGCTCTATTTAAACCTTGTTGATTGGGATTTTTAGCCTGAGAAAGAAACCATGCCATCTCTACCCAATCTGTGTTATTATTCCCTTGAAAGGCATTAGTACCACACCTTAAAATTTCTCCCCTTCATTCTTGCAATGCCTATTAACTATTGCTGCATTCCCTGTGACATCTTCCTTTTGACAAGATATGAAGTCTTTTTATTATTATTTTGGGGGAAAGCAAATTGTCTGAGCCACAATGTTGTTACATTTGTGCTTCCTGGCACCTTTTTCTGGAAAGGTTTTGTACACTGCACACAGCCAATATTTATAACCAGAGGTTTGCCCACTTTTCAGGAAAGGAGGGTTTTGGCTAGAAAATGTAAATATTATGCCAGCATTGAAGTGCACAAATGGATTTTTAGTGCTCAAAGCACTTATTTTGTTGTGAAAATCTATTTTTTTTAATCTTGTGTACCAGATGTATATTTTTACATGGAAATAAAAAGAAGCAAAATGGAGACAAAAACCCCAATACATCATTCCAATAATTTCTGTGTAAAATTATCTGTAAAAGTCCAAATGTTTTGGTCTGCTACTAATTAAAGAAACATGAATGAGCCTGGTGTCCTTCATTCTTCTCTGATCCATTGTAGAAAGTAAGACATCGTGAAAAGGCATTTCAGATAACTTGAACAGTGGATCCTCCTCAAGAGTTGAATCACTGATGGATCTCTGTGCCACATGGAGAGCTCAGCAATTCATAGTATTGCAAGAAGTGGAGTATGATAAAGACTACAAACAGCTGCTGAAAATTGGCAGAGAATTTCAGCTTTTGGTTTTTCTCTCCAGCTTGCATTTCAAAGAGGAGCTTGACAAAGACTAATGTTGCTGGGCAGTGTTTCCCCTTCCTAACTTTTCACTGGCATCCCAGCTGAAGGTGTTTTTGCAGTGATGCTTGATGGTAACTTTTGCTCATTATTATTCCAAAGGTGTTTGTTTTCTAGGGTCTGGGATATGTGTTGGAGCCTCCTCATATAAAGAAGAACCACAGGCACATATTGCTGTGTGGTGTAGAGGGAGGAGATGACAACAGCCCTACTAAGAACCTGCTGCATTCTTGAGGAATGAGGCCTAGTTGGACTCTAAGCATAGGAGCCCTTCCAGCTTCTGGTAATCAGCAATCCTGGGACTTGTAGAGAAACTGTCTCAACAGCAGGGCCTAAGGGGAAACTCAGCAGTAGCCTGCAGCTACTTGCAGGTGAGGTACAAAGACAACAGTCAACCTCTTCCCAACAGTGGCAGATGGTGAGATGGTCACAGTTGTGACTTGGGATGTTCAATAGGACAATGGAAAAAAAATACTCCTCAAGAGGATGGTGCATTCAGTGAACAGATATCCAGAGAGGAAGCACTAATTACCCTCAGAAGTTTCCAAACTCAGCTAAATGCAGCCATACTGGCCCTCCTCTAGGGTTGGTGACAGTCCCGCTCTGAGTGAGAGTCTGGACAAGAAGTCACAGAGGTCCCTCCCAACATTTCTGTGATTCTTTTACTTCCTAAACTAGAAATTGCATCTGAATTTTGGGGGTTTAACAAGACTTGCCGTAAATAATGCTCATAAGCAGAAGCCTGCTCATATTGTTGCCTTCCACATTGTTTTCTGGCAATGAGTTCCACCAGGTAGTTATACATTATGTATTAAAAAGGGGGAGTTTATTTTGTTTCTTTTTAAACACATGCCTGAGGATTTCAGCCCTCCCGCTTTTGGGAGAAGCAGTGAATAAGTGTTTCCTGTTTACCTTCTCTGCACCACAGAGCTCCAACTGATTCCTGTGGAGCTCAAAGCGCTGATTGTTCCTGAAAGACCAAGACATAGGCTTGTCTCAGGCAGAAATTTTAAAAAGAATTTAAAGGTTGCTATTTTTTTCTTTTCTTTTTATCTTGGTTTTCCCAAGGAAACAAAGCTCATGTGATTGTGCTATGACAACTTCATCCTCATTAACTCTGGAAGTGCTATAGGAAGGGGAGGGATTGAGGGAGGAAGGAAAACCTGAATGAACGTCTGCACTGTGTTTTGCAGATGAGCTTAACCATCTCACACCAGAGAGTCCACATGGGAGATCATCACAGCCAAGAAAGCTCACAGGCTTTCCATTGTCTGGATTCCTTGTTAACCATTAAATGCTGTGCAGCAAATTCTGTTACATTAATGAAAACATCTTGTAGCATTTATGTTACCACATTCCTCAGGATTTGTGTCCAAATAAGGAGAAAAATCATGTTTGCAAGCACCGCCTAGCCCAGAAGGTGGTTGCATTCAAAGGCTGGTCATTTTGACTCTCTTTCCTCCAAATTCTTGCCAATGGTTATGCAATGGGGAGGACAGATTTTGGGTACCTCTGTGCTCATGGTCCCCCCTTCCCTTGCACCAGCTTCTCTGTCCATGAGATTGCTTCCCTCAAGGTCTTTCCCACTTTCAACCACTCACTGGAAGGCTTGTATCTCCACTGAGAGTCCCAGTCTCCTGGTGGGGAGCAAGGGATCTGTGCTTATTGTAAGCATATCTGAGGCCTCTTGGCAGAATTACTACCACTTTTATAGGGTTAGTAATGAAGCAGCAATGGATCCCTGTAGGACCATCCATTGCCAGAAAAGTCTTTCTGTTTCTCTCCCCTATTCCTCATCTGTCTCGGTGCCTCCCAACCTGGACTGTTTTATACTTGAGTATAGCACAGAGGTTTATGAAGCAGAAAGCACAGCCTATATCTAAGTGAAGCTACTTTCAGGAGGCTGAAGGATGCCCATGAGGACCCAACATTCCCAGAGCTTCAACAAATATCCCTGCACAGTTTGAGAGGAGGTAGCACCCTGGGATAGGCTAAATATGTGTACAGTTTTTGTTAGCACCAGCTCCCTGTATGACTCATTGGCTCAGCTGGCTGCAGGATGCCTGGAACTCAGTTGTCCCTTTGCAAAGTCTCTGGATTCTCCTGGTGRACAGGAGATGTGCTATTGATGGGATTTTATTTTCTTTCCTTGCAGCCATCACATAGTTTAGAACTGAGCAAAATGGCTAAGACACTAGTTCTCAGTTCAGACAGAGGCAATTCAGAGCTGGCATGGAAGGGAGGCTGTGGTCTGCAGACCTCGGAAAATCTGGAAATGGCCTTGGAGTTGGGGAGAGAAAGTGTTTTGTGGAGCATAACTTCCCCTGTGTTAGAGTCACAGAGGTAAGACATGGGAAGGGTTTGGGCTCAGCTAGCAAATGGGCTGCCTTCACACCATGGCTGGGCACAGGTCAAGGCTGACCTACCCCCGCAACATAAGAAGTGGTGGCCACTTCACCAATGATATAGGGCCAAAGAAGGGATGATGGGGGGTCTGTGTGGGGTCCCCTGGGATTAAACCTATCCTTGCTAAGGCAAGAACCTGGAAGCTCCTGGGTGGATGGTCCTATGATTCCTGGTCACAATAACCATGATGCGATCTGGTCTGAGACACTCTTCCCTTGGTGAGAGCTTGAAAGATGTAAGAAAATATGTGGGAAGAAAGAAAAGAAGCTAAAGTAGAGCTGTGGTTACTAAGGGATAAAATGCTGTCTGCGATGGGAAGTGACTATGAAACCACTCGGTGTTAGAAAGGGATGAAACGAGTTAATTACACAGGATGTCAAGGAGTCTCCATTCCTGGAGTGCCTTTTTTTTGGGGGGGTAGGAAAATATGCTGATTCTAGGAGTGAGGTTCACAATTAGAGACAGGAGTCTCTCCCGTGAATGTATGTGGCTTTTCCCTTCTGGAGGCTGATGACTTTGCTAGCACAGCCCAGTAATCCATCTGGATTCCCTCATGCAGGTCAGAGAAGGACAAATGACTCATGGGTATCAAGAAAACCTCGAAGCAAGAGTGAGGCATTCAGCTTCCTCGCTGAAAAGAGACCTTGAGTCAGAGCTGAAATGCCAGTGGTGCGTGGGGTACTGGATGTCTGCACAGACGTAAAACTTACCAAGAGCAATTGAAGTATTTAACTTCAGAGAGTGTCTCCCCGTAGCATTGGCGGAGAGGGAAATAAAAAAAGAGAACAGTCTACCTGCAAATTTCTTGCAGTTAAAAGTCTCAGTGGAGGACAATCCATTCGGTACCAATGAGGCAGCTTACCCTGATGCTTTGATATACAGGGTGATGGCATTTGCTGCTGACATCCATAGGGCTGGACACACTGCCTATGTTGTAGCCACTCAGTGCTGGCCACACACCGACTGCTCCAGGGTCTCGTTTCTTCTGAATCTAAGCTCACACAACCTTCCTCATATCCAGACCTTCTCACTACTGRGAACAGTCACAGGTTCCTCGGCAGCAATGAGGATAAGTAGGATAGCTCTGTTCAGATGATGCCTAGTGTGTCCAGCAGCTTCACAGCTGTGCATGGCTGCTCCTTAGAAGTATCTGGCACTTCTTCTCCTAATCAGGTGTTTTGGAGTAAAACTTGCAGGAAGGTTCTTCACCTTGGCCTGCTGAGTTTCTCTTGCTGTCTTCTAGAAGAGGGTCTGGGTCTGGATCCTAGCAACTCATGTATGGATTTGCTCCACCCCCAGCAAATGTGTTGGTGCACATTTAACATCCTCCTACAGTGGACAATACTCATTGTGGAAAGGGTCCAGGGGGGAGGGAGGAAGACTCATTTTTTTAGGATTCTTCAACTTGTATGACACTTCAGCCTGTATTAGAAGAAGATGCTTCAAACCCATAGCGATAGCCCTCCATCAGCTATTTTATTATTAATTTTAATGAATTCGTACCACCTGGGAGTTGCCAAACTGGAACAGACCTATCCTTAGTCTAATCTTTGTTTAATATTTTATATCCACTAAGCCAGCTGCCAATTACTTTGGACCATGTCATAACAGTGGAGCGAAGTAAGCATTTTGCCATCCATTCTCACGGCTGTCAGGTGAGCATATGTAAGAACCATCTGTCTTGGGGCAACTCTGTGTAGTCATCTTGGGCTGGAGGCCAGGACCAGCAGTGTAGTCATGGTCTCTCTCCCTTGGGTCTTACTCATGTAATTTTCTAATAGTACCAGGATTCTTCATGCTTAATGTGCACTAGAAGGAAGAGCTGGGACGTACACAACGTTTCAGCCCCCACGCTATACAGTTAGAGTGGATGTGTTGGTTTAGGTGGCTACATATAGAGAGAACGTTATGGAGAGCCTCAATTCCTAATGTTGTGGCAAATTATTCTGCAGTTTTAGTGATTTTGTTTATTTCTACCATTTCGTGTAGTTCTTGGATTCTCCCTGTGACCCACAACTGGCTTTGTAGGAACTCAGCTAACATCTCTTCTGTGTTGGAAGCAGCTGCCTCAGCACCTTGTTTAAGTCTTTTTCAGTTGACTTTGCAATTTGCTCCACATTACTGCACTCTGATGCGAAGAAAAGTACCTAAGTAGAACAGGAATGCGATGTAATGAAGCTGGGATGCTGTATTTGAAAACATCACCGCTCAAATGAAAATCACCTTCCCACTTCTGTTCCTAGCAGTTAGGCAATTTCCTCCCCAAGAAAGCATTTCTGTGCTGTGACTTTCAAATTCATTAAAACTCACAGACATCCTTATAGTGGACTGTCTTGCTAGCAGTACACAGCGATAATAAGACTAAAAAAACCAAACCTACTCTAGGGGAAGCATGTAAAAGAAAACTGACAATCTCCCTTTTTAGTATGGATCACTTGTACAGCACCTTTCATATCTGAGAATCCCAGTTGTGTAGCTGTGTTGTTTCCTTCTGWAGGGAAATGTGCAGTATGTATGGTTGGGCACTGCATGGATTCCTGAGGCACCACGAGCCTAGCCAGGACATACGAAGTGATTGAACTGCAGTGCTGAGGCTGCCCTTGTGATGGTGCAGAACAGATGGAAATCCTGCTCTGTTTCCTTGAGTCTTTTTTTATCCCTATTTGGACTATTTGGAAAGTCCACTGAATGTGGGGAACCTACCTCTCTGACATCTCCTTGCATACGAAAGCTGAGATGGACTGACTCCAGCAGGACAAACTTCTTAAATCTGGATTTATTGGTAGGAGTCACTTTGCTGCTGCTGAACAGCTGTTTAGGGTAAACAGGGGTATTTAGGGACATGCAGTAATGGTATCTAATGATCAACATGTACGGTAGAGGCAAACACTTTGCTGGTGGTTTTCAGCAGCTTAGATTAAGTTGCCTCCAACAGACAGCATGTTGTCCAGTTCCTACATTACTTTGGCCTCCCATTAAATGAAATCACTTCAAGATCTCTGTCCCAGTTGGTAGTGGGCAGGCACTATGTGAAGGTATGAGTGCTTCCTATGAAGCTGGCTGTAGGAAAAGCAGGTTTCACCACGGTATTCACAAATCCATACCAGGACTTCTAACATAAATTTTGAAAATTTCCCCTCATCCACTGCTGTGAACAGCTTTGTCAGATGGGACAAAACTGATATATGACCTCTAGGAGTAGGTGTATCTCACAAGATTCATGGTGCTATACATGAATTTGCAGGATTTCCTGCAAGAAACAGCACTGTTTGTTGGGTTTTTATTTTTGTCTTTTTTTGATGGGGAAGGGATATTCACAACAGAAGAATGATAAAGAAGCTTGAACTTATCAAATGCAATTGGAAGAGCATGCGTCTGAGTTTAATTGCCCAAATGAGAAGTATAATTTTCAGAGCAACTGAGCCTTTACAGCTTCCTTGAGCAGCAGAGGGAATGGTACATGCTCTATGTCTTGAAAACCAGACTAGACTAGACTGCAGGTGCTTAAATATAGATTTAGGTGCTTGGCTGTGGGCAGATAATAGACGGATAATTCCAGGTAAGACTTAAAAATCACTTTAGTAATAAAACACATGCCAAAATATTGTGATCTAATTTTAATACTGCTAAATAAAAACTAGTTTTAGTAATTATTTTTTATTTGTCTAAGAGTCAGCATAGATACCTCCTTATTTTCTCTGCTGTGTGCTGCATCAGTAAAAAGCAGATATGTACTTGAAAAGCCATTAAAAAATAAAAGTCATGTGGAAGAACGACTTATTTTATTGTGTTTAATAGACCAATTATACCATTTGAGGTTTTTTCTTCTTCCCTTTTCACAGGACTCAGCTCTGAAATAACCATTTCCTAGAAATGCCATGCCTATTTTATTCGAAACAACAAAATGAAAACCAAGATCCTGCTTTTCCTGCTTTATAAGAGGCTAGATTGAAGCTTAAGACTTGCTTTCTGGTTAAGTGTGTTCTGCAGCTGGGGTTATCTTGCAGGTAACAAAAAGGATGGAAAATGAAGGATTTAAGTACATAGATCTTGCTTTGAGAATAGATGCCTACTTTCACAGAGAGAAAACGCTGTGTTGTATAAGAGGCCTTTAACACAAGGTGTAACAAGAAGCAACACATGTGAATTAAAAGCCAAATGAATTCAATCTGAAAATAGATTAGAAATATTTGAGATAATCTCTTCATAGCTGATACGGTTCTAGATGTTTAGGGTTTGAACTGGCTTGCATGTATTTTATGACTCTCCCAGACTGCTCTGCTCTTCTGATCATGAGTTGTACATGAGATGTTCAGACTTAACTCCTGAATCCTTCAAGGATAAAAAAATTCTAAAAATGTTGTGGGAATAGGTGGTCAGCTAGCAAAGACAGAAGACTACTAATACCCTGAGAAGAGAGGGAAGCAAGGGAGTCCTCAACCTGTACGGACTGCCGTATTCAGATTCACTTGGAGGAAGAGCTGCCACAGATGACTTAGCTTTGGAAAAATACTAACTTGGCTTGCACCTTATTAGAAATCAGAGCACTGCACACATTCAGAGGACTGTCTCCCTAGGAAATGAAGCTTCAGTGTTTCTGCTGGGCCAGAGCATGCTTTCCCTGCATGCCAACTTAGTGATGATTTCTGAATGCTCTGGGAGCAGGAAGGACTGCACCTTTTCGCCACAGTCACCCTCCATTTACAGGCTCTAGTTATGTGGAAGTTACCATCTCTTAGCTGAAATGTAGTAACAGTTTGTTTGCAAGCTCCCAGCTCTATGCAAACACAAAACAAAGTGGGTTAAGCCTCCTATATAGTTTCTGCTAAAGTCCTGCCAACTGGATTGCTTGGAATTCAGGTTTGTCCAGGCTTACGCAGGTTCTGCTTCCAAGATTCCCATTAGTTATCTGATATCTGTAGCCGTACTCATATACATACACACACACATATGCATGCTAGCAGGAATGCTAATACCTCTACTGACATTTGAAATCTTTTTGGAGAAGATAGATTATAAATAAGCTAAGGAGTATTATCTTGCAGGAGTTCTTGTTGGATCTGATTTTAATCTACACTTTTTCACTTTAATTTACAATTTTAATCTCCACTTTTTTTTAATTGACTCTAAATTTAGCAAGTTTACATCTTTTATTTAGTTTACTACTATGAGTGGTGGATTGAAATGTCATCCAAACTGAATATGACCTTTTAAAATGTCAATCTGAGTTGGTATGAAAAAAGCTCCTTTGTGTCAGGGATACTTGTCTGCAAATGAATCCACTGCTCAGCCTTCTAGTGGGAAATATTTACCACAGATAACTGTCCCTGGTTGAGCCTTTCTAACATTTGAGAATTGGATCAGAGCTCCTCTCTGTAAAATAGAAAGAAGGGGCTTATMTGCCAACCACAAAGCAAGAGCCTTGCTATTAGTATGGTTCGTTTTTTTGCCTGTTTGCTTGTTTTCCCTCTGCGCACATGCTTTTGTGCAGAGCTGCAGCTTTGTGTCTCTCCTGAGAAGACAACCTGATTGTTTTTATAGTCAAATATTTTTACAGGCAGTAACAAATCTAAAGAAGAGATAAAGTTGAAAAAATTAAAATCTCCATTTAATAGCACTCATTTAAAAAGACCAAAAAACATAAATAGCACCTTTGTCTTTGCCTCATTGATTTTACAGTGCTGCTCCTCTTCTGTAGCTATAGGGATCACAAACAGGGAGATTTATCTTCCACTGGCAGACAAAAAGGGACAGCAGTTCTGAGGAGGTGAGGAAATAAATGTGGGTAATAAGGCAACTGAGTAAATGATTCAAAAGAGTGTGGAAAAATGAGAAAATGCATCCTAACAAAGAAAGGTTGRGGCTTATCCTAGAGGAGATTTAAGCAAGCAAGGCTGGAATACCAATAAGCTGCTGAGGGGTGGCTTGTGTTTGGTATCTGCAGAAGAAGCAAGTTAAGTGTACAGCATTGATTTCTGCAAGTCCTTTTCAGGTTTTGGCCTACAGCAGTGCTTTCATTCTGTTTCTCCTAAAATTCTTAATTTCATTCCTACCTCCTTAAACACACTTGCACCCTGAAACATGAAGCATTTAAAAAGCACGCATGTGGGATGAAGACAGTGAACTCTTGGCACAGCTGAGCTGAACTCTGATGGAGGTACGGCAGAGCTGAGGTTGCTTTCTTTTCCTGCAACCAGACAGGTGGTTGGCATCATAGCAACATCACCCGCTTGCTCCTGCATGTCTCACAGGAGAYGTTTGACCAGGGCTCAGAGCAATAACTGGGACCACTTGTAGAATAGTACATTCAGTGAAAATTCCCATGGAGCAGCTTGGAGCAGCACAGTGGTGAGGCACAAAGCAGACAACAAAGATAAGCAAAACAGTGGTAATTATGTCTGGACATCCAGGTGGACCTCGGGAATGAAGACAGATTTATATTAATCTTCTTGGTTTGTATTACTTTACTTTTTCTTATGTTCTTAGTCTGATCTGCTTTAAGGTATATCTGGCTTACTGAATGTCAGGAGACAACACAAACACCATCCTCTTCAGCCACAGTGCTCTGAAGGCAAAGAGACAGAAGATTCTTCCTTTGCTACCTGAGAGATTGCCAAGATAGGCAAGCACCTAGGTGGCTCCTCAGGCTAAACCAGAAATTTATGAAAAATCAATGGCTTGTATAGAAATGCTTGCAGAGGAAACAGAGAGAAAGCACACAAGGAAATGAACTTTCAAAATATTRTGCTGCTGGCATTGCATAGACAGTATGGTTTCAACTTGGTGRGAAAGCTGAGAGAAAACAGATCTGAACTCACGAGATTTCTAGAAAGTCATTTGTGTCATCCGTCTTGTGCCCTAACACACTGCTAGAACATATATTTCATACAAACAGAAGATGTGATAGCCTGTTTTTCTTTTTTTTTTTCTTTTCTGAACTCACTATGGTGCTTTCTGAGAAGTTACTGCTCTTACAGGATGTCCTGATTTTTGTTGGATTAATTACTGTCTTGCTCCACAAGCAGTTCTCAGTGCTTGACTGTGCTGCACAGCACCAACTGGTCCTAATTCACCTCATTTCCACCCTAAAGCTATAGCAGGGCTGTCCACTCCTGAAGGGATGTGTCAAGGAGGAGAAACAAGAGAGGAAGAAGATATAGCWGTGCAAAGAGGGAAAGCAACTTTCTTGCTGTTGGTGGCTGTACAAGACTGTGCTTGTCTGTAGCTGAGACTCGAGCGCCCACCGCGGCCACGCAGGAGCGGGCAGAGGGACGTGGAGGGACAGGGCCGGCCATGTGAGAYGGTGTCCGCCGTGCTCTTGGCCTTGGCAGCCACCAAGCCCCACGGCTCAGGCTGAGGGTCCCCACAGGGACGGCCTGCCCCGAGGGGCGCTGCGCCCTCCTGCCTCRTGGGGACAGGGTCAGGTCTCCTGTGAGGGCGCCCATTTCGAGCCGCCAGCCCGGCTCGGGGGGCAGCACCCCACTGCGCACGCCCCCCTCTCTGGTGGGGGGTGACAGCAACGCTCCCCGCCTCACGGCGCCCGCACTGCGCACGCGCACCCGCCCTGCTCGGTGGGCTGCCGCGCCGGGGGGCGGGGGGAGGAGGGGGGGGTTCGCGCAGCGCGCGTGCGCGCGGGGGGCGCGCGCCCTCTTCCGGGCGTTGCTCAGGGGCTCGCGGGGCCGCGCGCATGCGCTTTCCCCTCTCTACGGAGCCTGCGCTCCCGCCGCGGGAGCGGCGCGCGCCATGGAGGTGAGGGGCCGCCGCCGCGGGGGCGCGCGCGCGCGGGTTCTCGGCTCTGTGGGGGCTCCCGCCGCCGCCGCCGCGGCGGGGCAGCGAGGGGGTGCGGGGAGCGCGGGGCGTTACCCCGCTGGGGCGCGGAGCCCGTCCGGTCCCTGCTGGTGACAGTTGAAAAGCAGTAAAATTTCCGTGCKGCGCGGGAGCCGCGAGTGCCGGGGCCCCCGCCCGAGGGATGCGGGAGTTTCTTTTTGTACGGAGCTGGCTATTCCCGGACGGCTTAAGCGCTGTGTTGCGTGTATAATATCTTTTTTTTTTTTTTTTAATGCTTCGCTGATTTCTATTAAGATTTCTGGAGCAGAAGAAGCCTGGACAAAGGAAGGCAAGTGAGCGTGTCGTTTGACCGTTCACAAGCAATCTTCTGGTATTTGGGCTCTTCTTTGTAGTTTTTATCTGTCATAAAATAGTGAGAATTATGCCCCTTTCCCCCGGGAACACCGGAAACCTGGCTCGTTCTAACACACGTCTTAGCTCTGCAGTGTSTGCTGGTCTGCCCGGGGTGACCTTCGAAGCGGTTCGAAGGGAGTAGGAGTAAACGCAGGACACTAACGTGGCCCTGACCACAGCTCTGCTACTACCTCAAGAGTTTGTGTGATAGCCAAAAACCAGCCCGTTCCCAGATGCTGTTGGCACTTCTGTGTGGAGTGCCAGGTGGACTTGTGTAAAAATAAACCCCTGATTAAAATTTTACTCCCTCATACTTTTATATTTGGTCATAAAAGTCTCTTTTTTTTTCTCTCTCACGCAGATTTATGCCATACAGCTAGCTCAAGAAGACTAGCATGTTTTCTGATAACTGTTAATAGTATAATTTGGCTGTTTTTTTCAGAACAAACATCTTTATGCCTTGTAGGTGCTGGATGGAAGTAAGGCAAAAATATGCTTGCGGAACTGAAGATCTTCCACTACAGGTTTAAGGTATTTGTTCTTGCTGTTGGCARGCTTCCAGGTAAAGTAGGTTTGGGTGCCTTGGACACTTGAAAGTCTCTTGAAGTTGAGTATTGTCAGTCGTGACATTTTTTTGCTAGTATGAATGTTGTATAAGAACTCTTCAGTGCTTTCAGAAATCTGTTCAGTACTGTGAGGAATTTGCTCTTGTATTTCAGTCTTTCTGATAACAAGGTATCAAAACACAGATACAAATTTTATGTAAAAATTCAGTGGGTAAGGGCATTAATATGGATGTTAATTAGAGTTGGGAGTACAGAGGAGGGGAGAAAGGAATAAAAGTCAGTCTTGCTTCAGACTTTTAAAACACTTGTTTAGATTAACCTTTTAAAACAAGCTTGTTTACTAATATGGGCATGTATTATGTAGCCTTTTTTCTAGTTGAGAAATGTTATTATCTGATCATTTGTGGGGTGTCAAGCAACAGCAGGAAATGCTTCTCTTGTAGCTGTGTTAAACTTCTTAGAAGATAACTTTTCATTTTTCTCTTAGGTTTACACTTGAAAAGTAGCAAGAGAGCCAGCTGGGGCTAGAGAAGCTGATTGGTGATGCAGAATCTTCTGAGAGTTCTTGATGCCATCAGGTGTGGAAGAGGGTAAGCAGCTTACTGTTTTATAAGTGCCCCTCAGAACTTACTTGCCCTGTATGCTTCCTCAATTTAAAACTGCTCTAGGGGTTAGAGAAACTCTAAGTAGATAAGTCAAAGTACTGTTACATGGATTTCTTCTTTTAGAATATGTGCAGTCTGGAGTTTAAAATAACTTTGCAGTTGAGTTCCTACTGCAGTGTGATGGAAGCTCTTGAATATGAATTGTCTGCCGGTGGACAGTAGCATGAAATATCTTACTTAGCTATACTACTTCATGTGCGGTATGTGCAAGGAAGGAAGATGATTTCCAGTGCTGTAGCCAGGGTGTATGCCTTAATGTCCCAGGCAGGGCTTAGTGTTTATTTTTGTTCGCTAGCCTGGTAAAATATAATGCATTATTATGTCTTATTATTYGTGCAGCTGCCTCAAAGGCATTCCCACTTTATCCTAGATCAAGAAATTGAAAGAATTACGGTTTATTTTTAAGCACCTCTAGTTTTGCGTGTTATTTTTGCTGTTAGCTCATAGCAGGATCAGCTCACTTGTTATCTTCCCCTCTGGAAAGATACAAAGGCAAACAAAACATTTCTCTTGCTGTTATTCTGAGTGACAACTGATGTGTTTAAAGAAATGCGTGTGTGTCTGTAAACATAGACAGATCTCAGAAGAACTGCTGTCTGAAGCATGTGTGCTACAATATGCTATTTTTTCCTGACAGGTGGGGGACACGAAGGGAGTACTTAATGCTCTCCACTGTATTAACATTCTCCCTGTTTCCTCAGTAGTAATCACAGTGAAGTAATAAATTGGGGTGGGAATCTTTTGAAGTAACTCTGTATTATACAGCAAAACAGCAAGTGAGATCCACCCATTGCTGGATGGTCTGACTCAGAGCCCTCAAAAACACCATGCTTAGCTTGCAAGGGAAGTGGCTAGCTGAGAGTGCAAAGTGTTAAGAATCTGCAAGTTGCGTACGCAGAAAAAGGTATGAACACAGAAAGATAACGGTGACTCCGGTCTAAAAGTATGGCAGAACGGAATCAAAAGGAGAAGTACAGATGGAAGGAAAAAGATTGTTGTAATTTTGTATTCTATAGAGTGAAGGATTTTAGAAAGATAGTGTCAGTTGTTGTGTATGCGTTCCTTTGAGGAAAAATTCTCAATCTTGTCTTCTCAAACTTGCTCCTCCTTGAAATTGGGTCACCCAGGCTTCCTATGGACTTCAGGATGTTCATTTAAAAAACATTCAGATATCTTCCCAGTAAGATGCGAGAGCATTAACATTTAAATTCCTCCTTATCCATGCATAATTCAGATTGAGAAATAATACAAGAAACCTTCTTGTAGAGAGGGTAAGAAATTTGCTTCTAAAACTAAGAATGAATTATGGCAAGCTACTATAAAAATGAATGACCTATAGGAATGCTCACTTAAGAAGGAGTTTTCATTTCAATTTTAAAGCTGTACAGAATAAGAATGTTAAAATAATCGGTCTCTGGGTTTGACACAGGGATCTCATATAGAATTGGGCTTTTTTCCTCTTCAAACTGGTGTATCTCTTGACCTGCCATGTAAGCGCAGTTAACCACTGTGCAGTCACTTTACAGAAGTTGCTTTGATTTTTTTTTTCTTTTTCTCCCCCCTCCCCCCCCCGCCCCCCTGTGTGAGTTTCCTGCAACTAGCAAGTCTCAACAGGATTGGCACCTGCTGAGTGACTCCTTTTTCATGATGAGCCACATCTATATCATTCATAGTGCTGCCTGAAGAAGGGAGGGCCCAAGGATGATGTGAGCACATGAGTTAGAAACAGATTTCAGGCTCAGCTTTCTCTCTCTCTCTCTCTCTCTCTCTCTCTCTCTCTCTTTGTCCAAAGCTCTGGGTGTCTGAAACTTTGAAGTGGCTTAACTTTTTTAGAGTTTTGAGGACATAAATTTCTGTTTGAAGTCTGAGAATTGTAGATATGTCATACTTGTGCAAGATAGGAACTTACTCATGCCAGTTTCATTGAATCTCATTGGTTGGATATGTAAACGCTGGCTTTGAAAATAAGTGTAAATCAAGGGAGAGAAGTTGGATGCTCTTCAGAATATGCACAGTAGTCTGTTGTTTTTCAGTTAGTCAAAAAATAGTGTTTTCAAATCTCAGAGAAGCCTCAGCAGTTTTCTCAGTGGGCTTTTACTCGGTGTGAATAAAAAAAAAAATCTTTGCTTTTGCAGTATCTGTGGGACAGTAATGTTTCTGTAGTTGCCCTTGTTTAGGTGTCATCTTGGTGATCTGAAATGTCTTGTGTTGACACATCCTCTACAAGTTTATTTCCCCTGTCAAATTCAGGGTTGAGGCTATTTTCTGTGAATCCACAAAGGTTTTATTTGAGGGTCACGATTCTCCTTTTCTTGTAACAGCTGGTCTTATCTGAATGTCACTGTTAATTGCCACTTGCTAGGAGTGAGTTAGGTACTGGTAGTACCTATTCTCAGCAGAAAATTTGCAGCTGTGGAAAGTGTTTACTCATGCTCCTGGTCTGTCTGAGCTTGTTCAGCTGCCATCAAAACCAGTTTCAAAATATGTTTTAATTTGGTGACCACAGAGACTGTTCTGGCTGTAGTTTTAGTGCTCAGTATCTTGATAACCAGTTGATCTAGGGTAGGAGCGTGATTCTTCTTGTCTGTGAAGAGTAATGTTGTATTTTATTCCTCAACTCATTATGATTTTCCAGTGTTAGAACAACTAGAACTAATAAACACCAGAAATCCCTCTTTTGTTTTTGTAAGAATGTAAGGAGGGGGGCTACTCTTCAGCTGAAATGAATGGAGCTCTGGGAATCTTGTTATCTTTTGCCTTCTGTATTTCTGGGTTATAAAATCTGTAATGTGGGGGCATGCTCCTGCTGCGTGTTCCCAGTAAGCCCGTAACAACTGGTTCTTCTGACCTCTTGAGACTCTGGGCACTACCCTAACATATATAACAACATTTATACAACTTCTGAATGTAAATGTGATCATCTTTGTTACTTTTCTTTTACAGAACAACCCTGCTAAGGCAAGACCCAATTTTGAAGGAGATGGTAGTACTCAAAATCACTGCTTGAACTGCTTTCTTCTGCTGAATTCAAACGCACAAACAAGGTATCTGCTTCTTAATAGAAAAAGGCATCCAAGAGCTCCCAAGACATGCGTATGCTTATGTATTTTTAAAAAATACGTCTCTGTTTTCCTTTGGGAAAGCACATTCAAATGAAAGGCATGGCTGATTTTGGCATATTTGTATGCAGAGTATTGGGAAGCAAGATGAAAGGGGACTTTTTTAAGATTGGGATGCAGTTAACTTATGGTATTTGTTCACTTTTCAGTATTTGTGAGTTGTCTTTATGATAAGTGCTGCTGTTCATCCTTTTGAAAATGATGTAGAGGCCACAATAGCAGTAAGGAAGGGCTTCTGTCTTAACTATCACCTTCCCGCACAAGACTAAATAATGTACGTATTCAATATTGTTTCAGCATGGAATTACAGTGATAATAAAATGACAAGACTGCAGTTTAAACAGAAGCTTGCTCTCTTTTGCTTGCACTATGGAATTTGCTGGGTTATGTTATTCTATGGACAATAGTCCTTACCTGACTATAAGAGAAGGACAGACCAGAACTCAAATTGTTCGTTGTTTCTTCAGCTTTGTCAGACTGCTAGGCAGACAGTAGTCCTGTAGAGAAACAAACTAACTCTATTATGATTGAGAAGGATTTAAGAAGTGCTCTTTTTATCAAAGGTTTGACTATCTGCTGCAAATAATGCTTGCWAAACAATGTGGCATTGTACTCCCACCTCTCTGTACTCCAGCCAGCCTAGACTGCAAGGTGGGTGGATGAGCTGGTTTGGTGGAAGGAGGGCTGAGCTATGATGTATAAAGACCTTTAAATGACATACGTTTCTCTTGGACCTGATGTGTCCACGGGCCATATCCCTCTGCAGCAGTTCATCCTGTCTCTGAGCTTTCCATGTGGCAGGGAGAGTTTCCTGTGAGCCTGCAGTATCTGTGTCACTCAAGGTGGTCCTGCAGCATGCAGGACACCTCAACATTGCGTGGATGGTTGAGGGTTGCTAAGCGTCAATAGAAACTCTTTAGCATACCGCTGTTTTGGTTTATATGGTCATAAAAACCACGCATTTCTTTGAAAGCTTGAAGAATAGCTCGTCAAGGAAGTAGAACCCCTAAAACATTTAGCTGGACTAAAGGCATTTATTTTCTTGTAATTCCCACTGTTAATTAAGCTTCTTGCTGGTTCGTTAAAACAAATAATGAGAATGAATAATGAGAATGAAACTGTGATAACTTTAAAGGAAAAGTTCTTTTGACAGAGAAGTGAACAACACAGTGCAATGAAATGGCAGACCAGAGGGGTGATAAAAAGTTAATATAGCAAACATTTCATGCCTGATAGCAAATTTGATCTAGACTATAGGTTGGAAACATTAGTTTTTCAGTAATTTGGTTTCTGTATACAAGTCTAGTGAATTTTCTGGTTTCAAAGAAGCAGTTCTCTGTAGTTTAAGAATTGACTCAGACTAAAGGGAATTGAAATAATGTAGTAAACTGTGAAACACCAGGTTATAAATATCATGGCCAACTGGTAGAGTGTGGGAAATGATTGTGAAGAAAGAAATATGTCAGCTCTGCTAAGATGCAGGATTCGTTTCCTGTCTTTTTTGCGTAATTTTTATCCTCTGTTATGAGCCCTGAATCTGTGTAATATTTGAAATGCCATAGAACCTGTTTAGGTATGACTTGTTGACTTGCAGAAGCTTAGGTCATTAAAGTAACTTGATAAACACCTTCTGGAAATCAGGCATCRTCTTCGAGCGGAGTAGCTCTCTCTCTAAATAGCTCTGTTTGTTGTTCTGATTCCCAACTCTGAATAGCTTCTATTGCAGATTAAACTCAGGGAGATTTGGAACTTGCTGTTAAAAGCTAGCCATCTCTTTATGTTAGAATTCAAAACTGCATGGCTGTAAGTTTGAGTTAAAATAAACTTTTTCAGAAGTTGGTGAAATGTAYGCCTGTATATTTCTCAGTGTATTTTAGAAGTCACTTGTGTCTTCCATCACAATAATATCTTAACACATTTTACTTAAGATTTGAAAATGGCAACTTACTACGCTTGAATAGATGACTGTGGCTTTGAGTGATACATTTTTAAGTGTTTCAGTTAGCTGTTGTTAAAGTGAAATGGCTTTCAAAATAGCGCTTATCTCAGATTTTAAGACAACTTGTGAGTTTTAAGTGACACTCAATAGCTACTACTGACAGATATTGACGAGAAAAATACCTTTTCCTCATCTTTTTGTATTTTATGTATTGGTAGGCTGCTGTGTAGTATTTTCGGCCTCAGAGCTTCTCCTGTGTTTTAGAAACACTTTAGAAACAGCGAAAGGCAGAAAAATGTTTAAAAGTTTTTTTTTTTTTTTTTTTTTTTATAAAAAAAAAGACCAACAATCCTTTCCAGCAATTTTAAAAGGCCTTTTGTTAAAAGAGGATTGCTAGAAAACTTTTTGGTTTTTAAGGCATGATCTTTTTCATTGCCAGTATTATCATAATTTTACTGTCTTGAGGAATTTACTTTTTTCTGTACTATAGATCTGTAAATGTGAATTTATTTGGAAATACCACAGCTGTAAAATGTCTTACAGTGCTTTGCTACAGCCTTAAAGACTTTGAGCCAAAATTTTTAACTGTTAGGGCCAACCTGGCAGGAACGTGACTGAACTTAAAGAAGTGTTCATGTGAGTAGAGTGTGGAATTACTTAACCTTTTCAGAAATATGCTAGCTGTATGAAGGCACAGAGAAGTATATGCACTGCTTTGTTAGACCTTCCCTAAGAATAAATGCGTGTTTTTTTTTTTTCCTTTTCTGCTATATTAGTTTGCTTCAGTGAGTTGTTACCTCTGACTGACTTTTTTAAACATCTGCAGATGTATGATGCAGGATAAGTATGTAAAGGCCAAAAGCACTGCTTGTTTTGGAGCATAACTTATCCACTGATCTGCAGTTTAGGAAGGGGCATCATGGTTTTGTGAGGACTTGGGCTGGCCTGTTGGAGGTATAAACTGATCTAGATTGCCGTYCTGACTTGTTAATCCTTGTTTGCTTTATCTTGCTGTGTTGGAGGATTCCCATTCTCCACKTTTGTTTTGGGAGCTCATTTCCTTAAGCAGTGTCACTTAAAAATATTTTGAAACAGCAGCACAGCTCTATGCAGAGCACCTTTGTGAAGGCTGAAARTTCTGTCTTGCTTCTGTGCACATTTTGGGTTGATGGTAGCTTGTGATTGTTGGCAGGGTTACTCCCATGCTTTAACTTTGTATGCTGCGTGAGGAGGAGTCATAATGGTCACGTAGTTATTTTTGTCTGTTTTTAGACTTGTTTATCAAACTTCCCCTGTTTTTCAGTAGCACTCAAATTGTATTTTTAGGCCCCCTCTGATTTTAGGGGGAGAGATGGCAGCCTGTGAKGAAGAGCAGCGGAAAATCTTTGAGATAGCTTAACATAAAGATACAAGCCTGGGTTTGTTTTTAAGTAAGGCAATTGATTGTATATTAAAGGCACCTTTATGTTCTGCCACACAGAGATGGTCAGCAGTCAGCCTGTCCCCATAGCAGACAGTGGGAAAAAGAAAAAGAAAAAAAGAACCAGAGCCACAGATCATGTCCCTGGAAAGTTTGAAGGTTGGTGGCAGTTCCCAATCTCTAATCTTAATGCTCTAATTTCTTTYGGCTGTTCTTAGTTTTCTTAGCTAAACATTACTCTTTGGCCAACATCATAATTTCATGGTTCTGTTTTTCTTTACCCCCTATGTTTTAATCTTTCACTTTTCCTTTAGTGGGACTAAACTCATCAGTGTCAACTTCTAAGTGGGGAAGTAGCGTTGTTAGGTAGATCGCAAATCAAGAGGGTGCTTATCTGCTGAGTTTAAATATTAACATTTCAATTATACTTAAAATACCCAGTGCAAGTAGATTTTGTATGGTAGGTATTTTCTGATCAAGGAGAAATGAAATGCTTTTTATGTGAGAAAATCAATCTTGGTTTTAAATGAAGATGAGGAAAGTAGATGAGATTCTAGCAGTCACTGAGGTATAAAATGCTTGCTGTATGAACAAATTGTATTTTTGCTGCTGGAATGAAATCTACTTTAAATTTGTTTAGTTCTAAAGGGTGGGGGAAGATGAAAAAATGAGACATAATTAAAGCTGATGCATCCCCCCTAGTAGTGCATAAATCTATTTCCCATCTTCATTACTAAGGGAGCTTTTTCAGTTGCTATCTCATGAGGGATGCTTATTAGGAAATTGCTTGTCTTGATCTTATTCACTGAAATACCCTGGCTAATGTCCCCTTTGTGCTGGATTTCTTTGGCAGACTTGTACAAGCTGACTGCTGAGCTCCTTGGTGAAGGAGCATATGCTAAAGTTCAAGGTGCTGTCAGTCTCCAAACTGGGAAAGAATATGCAGTAAAAGTAAGTATAAAATAAAAGCAGTGTCACTTCTGTCTGTAATATATCTTTTCCCCTCTTGCATCTCAATGAAAATCTGAAAACCTATAATGGAGTGTGTAATTCTAGAAAATTCTTGATGCTTGAAATGAGCCTGCATTATAACCATTGATAAATCTGTCATCCTAAGTATCGTGCCTCCTGAGTGGACTGGGATATCAGCCAAAGATGGAATTCTCAAACAGTAAATGACAGATTATCTATGGTGGCTAGATTTCAAGGGCTTGCTTTCCACTTGTCCTGACTCAAATGTAGTCCTAGCAGTTTTTATCTCCTCTTACGAAAGAAAAGGAAGAGTCGTTACGTACAGTGGCCTACCAAATAATACAAGCTTTTGAGAAAGCTGCTTAGGGCTCAAAAAGCACCAGTTACTGCTACCAGTTCATAGAAAGCTGTCTTTTTTTTTTTCTTTTTTTTCTTTTTTTTCTTTTTTTGGTGGAGGTGAATCTTCTGCATTCTGAACCTTGAGCGGTAGGGCTCTTTTACACGCTTGTGGCTATGTTGAGTCCGCAGTTAATTATAAGCACGAGTAATAGTAATAGGAATCTTTATGCTTGATTCTGTTGCAGAAACTACAGGTGCAAAGTTTTAAGCCTTTTCAACTTTGATCCTGTGGATGCTGAAAGTTTGCATACTCTTTATAAAATTTTTGAATTTGAAAATCTAAATTGAAGAAATAGCTGCTTTATGTATTAGACATGTTTAAGCACTAAGTCCCATGTAGTATTTTCAATGATTGCCTGTTCTTTATGGGAGAATTCTAGGTGTAAAAATGAGAAATTGATATCGACTGTAATATAATACGATTGTATTTGCAGTGATGTCGTGCTTTCAGTTCACATAGATGTCATTTAAGATCAGCCCTTGTCCTTGCCCTCTTTCAGTCTGAGGAGTGTATGAAGGAAGCTAACTTCTGATGGCAGTGCAGAAGGGCACTGAGATTCCCTATGTGTTGTTTTTAGTAGGTTATGTTTTAGTATTAGATTTCTATGAGGTTTGCACTGTGAACCAAACTCTCATTTTGTGGTTGATCTGGTACTATTTTCTTAAATGCTTACAGTGACTGATCTCTTCCTTTTTTTTTTTGAGTATTAGATGTTTGATATGGCTCCAATTTATTTTTTAGAATAATTCAAAAGGATTTCCTTTTCTGTATCTCACAGTTAAAATGACACAGGAAAAGCCTTGTGGTAACTGATCGGCAGCTGTGGTAACATGTGGGTTTGGTTCCTTTCTTCTCTTCCTTTCCTCACTTCTGTTGTCCTTTAAGTGCCTTCGAGAGCTCTGCTAGCACCATAAGTGGTTGACAGATTAGAAATTAAATCAGCAAACGTGGAGTTTTTCTCTATAGCGGGCATGCCTGAGATTCGAGCTCTAGRTCATAGTTACCCAAAGCCAGAGCCATGTGCACAGTTACTGCAGTAATTTTTCAAATATGGACTCTTTCCACAGATCATTGAAAAAAATGCTGGACACAGTCGGAGTCGGGTTTTTCGGGAAATAGAAACGCTGTACCAGTGTCAGGGTAATAAGTAAGTATAGGTTCTCATGTTTATTTAACTGTCTTGTTTTTGAAGCCTCTTTCTGATTAGATTAGGACCTTTGYGGTAGTCTTAACACCAGTTGAAATTTAGACTTGTGACCCATTCAGAACAGGATTTTTTTTCTTGTATCTGTGAAATTTAAGGAAATGCTTCCAGATCARAAGTGACATAACTCATATAGCAGCTGGTTCAGTATAGCCCAAATTTCTTCAGTTATGTACAGATTTTCATCAAATGAGGAGGTCGCAGGGGTGAATTTCAAAATGTTATTTCACCATCAGCAAAAACTGACCAGATTGCCGGTTACTGTTGAAAGGGACAGTCTTGCTCTTCCTTTCCTTCCCATGTGATCTGCCCTCCTCTTAGTGTAAGGCTTCCTGCTTTTGTGTTGAAACTCTTACATCAGCCAAAAACTAGTTTCTAATTTGAATGAGTGTGCTGAATTCACACAGCCGCAGACAGGATGAAGCAAATTTAAAGCTGCCACTTGTGGCTGAAAAGCAGGGAGTAACTTACACTGTTAGTGGCAGTGTGCTCTTTGTTCAAGGCAATTCTGAAACCATGTCACATGTTTCTGTTGATCTGTAGTTGCAGAGCTGTAGGATATATTCTATCCGTAGTGCAGTTGTGCCCCTCATATTGAGCATTTGTTACAAATTTTTAGTATAGTACTTAAAGACAATTTAAAACCAAGTTTATTTACCAAACTCATGGACTTAAGTTGTACTGTAGAGAAGCAGATATCTTTTTGTGTGTGGTTAAGAGTATGTGTTCATCCAGTATGTAACTGATTAAAAACTCAAGCTCTTGTGACCCCATGCCGAATTTTACTTTTGTCTTTATTCAAAGAATAGAAAGGTCTGACTTCTGTTTGACATTGTGACAACCTACAGTGTTTGTGTTGTGCTGCAAACACCAAAGTCTATGTCTAAACAGGGTTTAATCTAAAAATGGTAGGTACTGTGCTGGTCTTAAAGTTCTAYTGACAGGTGTCTGTCTTCTCCAAGCACTGCATTTTGTTTTGTGACTTCCAGGGAGAAAGAATGCCAGTCTAATTATTTTTTTGTTCTTGCCTGCAGCACAAATACTCTTCCAAATCATTAAATACAATGTATTATCAGTTATCTTCCTGCTAATTGAACAGTAGCAGAACCCTTTSACAATCCTGCTTGTTGGAGGTTTTAATGTTTGACCTGTTCCTACTGCTTAAGTTTCAGTATGAGTGGGAAATGTTTTTTAATGCCATAGGCAACCAAAGCAACTTTTTAAATTAGCATTTTTATTTTTGGTTATTTCTGGCACTTTCTAATTATGCACACTGAAACTCTTCATTGTTTTGCTTATACTGTGTATTTGTTTCTTCTGCTTCCCCTGCCCCCTTTTCTTTTTTTAAAGGAACATTTTGGAGTTAATAGAGTTTTTTGAAGATGACACGAGATACTACCTTGTCTTTGAGAAGCTGCGAGGAGGTACCGTACAGTAGCTGTTGCTTTGTTCATTGWGTTATCTTGGTCCTGCTACTGAGATGGAAGTTTTGGGATTATATTAGCAAGTCGGTAGCACTTTAGAACAAGAAGAGACACAATATGGSAGGTATTACACATGCTCTTTGTACAGCATAGGGCAACTGTGGCAAAAAAAATAAATAAACAAACCTCCAGTTGTAAGGCATTCTGCTTGTGGCTGTTTGAGAGGGCCAGTCAAGTGGACTTGTATGGTCCCTGGTCTCCACCATTTAACACTCRTATGGAGAATGAGAAGGCTGTATCATGCACACTGTGAGCTTTCTCATACTTGTCTGCATTGGATATAATTTATTAATTTCTGTTGTGCCAAACTATGAGTTAAGAGTATGATCCACCTGCAAGTATATATCATGAGTTTATCATGATACATACTTCTGTCCTCGGAGCACCATTTATTTTCTGTCTATGAAGGTTTTCAGCAGCAAACTGTATGCGTGAGAAATGCAAATTCTTTCAGTATAGGTGAAACAAAGGAGATCTTCTCAAGAAGGGCACTGGTTTTCTTGAGTGATTAAAAGCTTTTGTTTACCTTCTCTTACAACCACTGCATTATTTCACTGTGATTTCCTCTGACACTGTTGCTTTTCCTTAGTGCACACACTTCTCTGATMAATTAGCCTGCTTGCACTATATTGTAGTCCTTCTAGGACTATAAGTGGTAGATAGGGATGAATCTGCATTTTTTTTTTCTTTCTCTTCCTCTCTCCACGTCCTTCCCCAGTAGTTAACCCTCTTCTTTAAGTGTAGCAGTATGGTTGTCAGTATACCTGTGTGGATAATAATGCCGTATCATATTCTTCTTCTTAGCTACTATTTTTACRGTTTTCACCTTGGATTGAGGGGCTGCTAGTTTTCTCTCTGAAAATGTCAACGTTTGAAGTGTTTGTTAGTGTGAGTCTGATTCTCAAAGAAATAATGGGAGCTACAGATTCTGGTGTTGGTATAAGCGGTGTGGCTGGCACAAGTGAGAACATTCATCTTGAATGCAAGCATTACTTTAATAACTCCAGCCTTGAGATGGATTGTTAGCTAGAATGCTGGGTCATAAGTTGGGACTTTCCATTTTCAGCTTTACCTTCCGGTAGCTGTGGAAACTGAAGGAGCTCTGCTGCCATTTTAGTTGCAATGTGTACCATGATTTGCAGAAGCCATTTAGTAACTTTGCCTGGCAGTGTTGGAGCATTTCATTACTGAAAGTGTTAAAATCCAGCTTATTTTAGTGAACTTGCATGATTTAGGAGTCTTCTCTTCGTCTTCCCCGCCACCCCCATATGTTTAGGGAGATGCTATCGGATACTTGCTTTCTGACGAATGCTGAAGAGATGGTAAAAACTTGAGTGGAAGTGCCTTGTTACTTTGTAGGATTCCTCTACCTGGGTTGAAAATAAAGTATGTAGAGCATGTTTTTCATTGATACTGATAAAATTCTTATCTGAGACAGTTTAGGACATTACCTCTATTTGGAAAGGTGATCTGAAATAAACCTTCAAAACCTTGGCATTGCTTGCTGAGTGAATTGAGTACTAAAGGTGGCTCAGTCTTGTTTACTGTAAAGTCTGGGAGCTTTTCCATAGGGATGAAAACATTTCAAGAAATGTTATTATTTTCTAAAGCTGTAAAGAACAACTCTACCAGGAAAACCTTAGAACTCTGTGCCCTTAGGAAATCTGTAGCAAGCTAGAAACGGTTGTTATCAGCAAGGGGAAAGCTGTATAGTTGAAATCTGATAAACTATTCTAAAATGGCCCTCTTCCAGCCATCTGAAACAGTGTTACAAAGTATATGGGACAGTCTGTTCATCCATCTTTCTTCTTTATGACTGTATATCCTGGTAAAGATCTTTCCTTTTTCCTGTTTCAACTGTTGCTGTGGAACAGTGACAGCAGCATTGATGGTATAAGAACAGGACTTACACAGTAGAGGATGGGAGGTTTCCTTGCACATTTACAATTCAAGAATAAATATGAAATCACCAGAGATATAAAATGCTTACTGTATTGGGGGCTGATCACAAATGGCAGTTACTTCTTTGATTTCTTGATGCTTTAATAAACTTACCTCTCTGAGTAAGAAATCTGAGGACAGCAGTAAGGTTATTTGGTGGGGGCTGGATCTCTGTGGAAAATACTTTTTTTTTTTTTTTTATAATGTTTTGAGAAGAGTGATAGCATTAGAGAAGATAAGGAATCAAACCTTCTTTCATCTTTCCTTAAAGGTATACCAGAAGTTGCGCTGCCTGTAAGTTATCAATCCTTCAGTGTGTTCGAATTTGAATGTCTTTTGTGAGACCCCAGGCAAATTCTGCCTGAGCCTCACCTTGATGTGAGCGGGAAATGTAGTATACRTTTTAAACTAGAGCTCTTTTATTTGTTTATTTGGGTTTTTTTAATGATATAGAAACAAAAAATGTTTCAGTTGAATTCTGGTGCAGATTTTCAGTTGGCACRTTATACAGAATGAGATATAGTTCATTCAGGTGTACAACAGGCATGGTATTCTGTGATCTGGAGGAGACTGGTTTTGCTGAAGGGCTATGTCYGTGCTTAGATGAGGTTTGTGTTTTACTAGAAGTACTACCAAGTTTCTGTTCTTTGCATTGCTTGGAATATAGGCATGTCAGTAGTGAGATGTGGGGCAGTATTAAGTGATTGCCTTACATGCTTTCCTTAAGCTAGAAGGCTATGATTTGTTTGGAAATTATATACTGCCATGCTTGCGTATTGAAGCTGCTCATTCGTACCTTATTCTTTGTCATTTCCCCTTTCACAAGTTGGATGCTGTGAAAGACTGTTAATATAATTTCTCGTGGGGTTTTTTTTATGTTTTCATGAATACTTGGTACTAGTCCTTCATTATTTTCTGAGTTCTTCTACATGAGAACATGAATGGTGAAGCTACCATTTCTGCCCTGTAAATATCCTAATAAGATTAGGGTAGTTCTAGTTACAGCTGACTCTTCAAACTGACTTCTCTTTGGCCCTGCACACACTTAATCCAGTTCTCCTATTACTGCAAACTGGTACTAGCTTTGGGATGTTAAGGCTCTGCCCATGCAGAGACATTCTCAACTTAGGCAGCATTTATATTAAGGATTATATTTATTTATATATTTCTATTCACGTAAAGGTTTTTGTTCACCTAATATTACAGGTTCRATATTGGCCCATATACAAAAGCGGAAGCAATTTAATGAACGAGAAGCAAGCAAAGTGGTGAGAGATATTGCCTCTGCTCTGAATTTTCTTCATACAAAAGGTAAGAGAAGGYTCTCTCCATCTTTACTGGTTGACACTCTTAAGATACAGAAGCATATTTTATTTTTAAGTAGTCACAAGTCAGCCTTAATTTTACTAGCATTTCTGTTTCCAGTGAAACCAAATGACTGATCTATTTTTTCCCCCCTGTAATACTTTTTGGATAATAATATAGTAGCCTTAATCAGCTGTGTTAAGATGGTAAGTATAGCTTTTTGAGAAAATAAAAGTTAAATCAGTAGCCAAGAAGAATTAACATTGGAGTTGAATCTGTTTGCTTGTTCTTGTTACCTAAGCTACCATTTAAAGGTTACTCAAACAAGAGCTGTTTTTTTTTTTTTCCCCTTTTAATTTCCTCCTCTTTCAGATCTACAGAGATTGTTTTCTGTATTTACCCAGAATTTCTGCTGGTTACAAGAACTCTTTGTTTGTAGGAGCGTCTGCTCTCCAGTCTCAGGGCCTCAGTGTTGAGTCAGAGACCTACAAGTGAACCCTAGTCCTTGTTTGAAGTGCCCTCATTTCATTAGGGATCTTCTCAGGTTTAAAAACAATTATATTTGTGGAAAGTCCTTTTAATTTAAAATGTATTCCTTCCCCTTTTCCTACTTGAGAGCACTCTTTTTCTATTTCAAAACATCTGTGTGTGTGTGTCATTTCTGCAGTGTGTATGAATGCAGAATGTGATAGATATCTTTAAAACCTCTCCTATGTCATTGTTATCTGATTCTGCATCGATTAAACAGCTTTAGCTAGTGCGTACTTTCATTTTGTTACAGGGACTATTCCGAATAGAATGGCACATAACTGGAGGCTATGTTTATTACTAGATTTTTTGATGACAATAAACTTATTCTTTGCAGTCGTTATTTTGCTGTTCTGATTAGCCAGGTTTTAGCGAGCAGCGAGCAGATCTAGGTTTGCTGTCAACATTGTTGACTGACCCCACATCAATAAAAATGTTCAAACACAGACTTTAAGTCACAGGACTGCTTGTGTCCTTGTGTAGTGGGAATTACAGTGTTTGTGCCTTGATAGATTGAGCCTGTTAAAAAGAAAATCGTAACAATGCGTGAGGAATAAATAAAGTGGTAAAGTTGAGAAATCTTGTCATCTGCTGTGACTTTTGAAATGACAGTTAATTTGGATGTGGAAGCAAAGTTAATTTGGATTAAGATTTTGGTAACCTTTATAGCCTGGCTATGTGATGAATTATAGCCTCAGATCTGCAGAGACTTTATTCTGAATACCTTGTTTTTTTGAGGATTTTGAATTTGAGTTATGGGGAAATAAGGAAGAGGAAGCTGGAGAAATACGTAATCAAGTGTTTTAGGCTGCAGCTGCTTAATAGTTGTCTCAGGAACACAGTTCAAGCTAATATCTTTCTCTAGTGATCTCTCAACCTTTAGTTTTAATTCCCCTTTCCCCAAACAAAAGGAGAGTGATTCATTTAAATGGCTTCAGAGAAGCAATTCAGCTTCTTTCTTGTCATTTGCTGTGAATTGTTACACTGGGGACATTGCTGCAGAATTGGCTGCAGTGGCATCCCCTTTGATTTCTTGTTCTCTCTGTTTCTTCTGTGTGACATTAAAATAATTAGTAAGTTGCATACAGAACACTGAAGTAAACAGGAAATTAAAACAGTTTTATTGAGCCTCTTAGCGGTGGTAGTGCTATAGCTAGATTCTTTCAAAAATAAATTTGAATGAGGACAACTAATTCTTTTGCAAGTGGTAGTTTAAAACTCAGCTAGGTGGTAATACTGCCTTACACCCACTTGAGATGGATGTACTTTATTGCTAATAATCCACTGGAGGATCATTTAACGGGAGCTGTTTTCTTTTCTCAGCACTGTGCATGACTGCAAAATGAAATAAAATCTTACATAATCAGGCGTTTGAATTCAAGCT
The DNA here is from genome assembly GCF_003343005.1 of Rhea americana. Taxonomy (NCBI): domain Eukaryota; kingdom Metazoa; phylum Chordata; class Aves; order Rheiformes; family Rheidae; genus Rhea; species Rhea americana. Next base: position 5,998,829 of record NW_028186390.1, read on the forward strand.
GTAGTTTTTTTTTTTTAATGTTGTTTCATGTTACAAGTCAGACAGCTGTTGGAAGGTTTGTCAACTTGCTGTAAATGTTGTCATGGACTATCTTGATAGATTCCTTTTATAGTATTTCCCCTCTACATTATTTACACATGGGAAAACTGCATCTTTATGGAAGCTCTGAATCCTTTAGGTCAGTGGAGTATCAGTTCTGTGCTTTAAGTCATATCTTGTGGTTTATGCTGAAGAAAAGAGATTAGAAATTCCCTTACATAAAGATTGTTGGGATGCCTTCTTATAATATGAAGTAGTAACAAATGTGCTTGAAGCATATTAAAAGCAAGGCTAGAATACAGTTAAACTGTTGCCAAGTTGCTTGTGTGATTTGACTTTTTTCTTTTATCTTCTCACTTTCTGCCTTCTCATTAAGTTTGATCTTATTAAATGGAGGATTTCCAGAAACTGCATGTGAAGAACTGCTCTAACAATATAGAACCACCTTTGCATATGAATTGCATAGACAGATTCTTTGGTTTTCCATGTCAGGCTTGTTTATTCTGGCAGCAATTGAACGAAAGGGCCATTTGGTGGTTCTCCTTTTGCCTTTTCTTCTGTATCTCAAACCAAACCCTTTAATTTTTCTTTTGTTTCTGCAGAGAGCACACAGCAATATCTCACTGTTAAAGGGATGGTATTTCCATCTGAGAACTTGTGGTTTTCTTTGGGGGAGGGTGTCTCAAGTGTTGTCTGTACTAGTTCAGGAAAGTGCCCATCCTTCTCTCTGGAAAGAAGGACCTTTACTGCAGAGAGCACAAAAATTCTTTGACTAAATTGAGTACACAAGTAACCTTTCCTACAGGTCAGTCATCTCGGTAAGCTGCTTTTAATTAACGCAATTTGGAGTAAGCTAAACAGTTCCAGTGTTAGAAGGTGGTTCTTTTCTTGACTGACTTTCCTGTATATCTAAGGATGGTAAAAACTTAGTAGGATGAAGTAGTGATATTTTATAAATATTCATCTCAAGTCAGTTACTTGCCCTATCGTTAGGCAGGCTTTGTATAGCAAACTCAGGCCTAGAATATTTCCCAGATCATATTCTAACAAAGGGAAGTAATGTGAAATAAAACTAGAGTGAGTCTTCTCTAATGAACCTCTTTCCTCTTATTCAGGTATTGCTCACAGAGACCTGAAGCCTGAAAACATCCTGTGTGAATCTCCAGAAAAGGTGCTACTCTGTTCTCTTAACCTTCTGAAGTGTATTTTTTATCCTGGTTTCCAAAGACACTCCTCATGCTCTCAGTTTTGTTCTTGAAARCTTGTGAACCCACTGGCCACCCTCTACTAAATTTAACAGAACTGAAGCCTAGGTGAGACTAAATTCTTCTGTGAGCTGTAAGAATGGCTAAGATATAAAAAGCTAACATCTTAGAGAGGGCAAGGCAATTACAGCTTAGCATCTCATCTGTTCTAATTCCCAGATGGAGAGATGTYTACAGTCCAGCTGATCACCTCATATATGGCTCCCAGGTTGTCCTGGTGTGTGCTGGCMCCTGTCCAGCCAAATAGATAATTAATACAGAAAAGTCAGATGCTGGGGACATAAAAGCAACTGGAGTAGAGGAGGGACATGAAAGAGTGGAACATACCTGTAGGATATTGCATTTCACCAGTSCTGCTGCTCACAGAATAACTTTTGTTCTGTCTTGGAGTTTTCAACATGGTGTTCCAATATATATATATATTGAATTAATCTCTATTTTCTGGGCCTCTTAATATTTTGCCCTTGTTTTCAGGTGTCACCAGTAAAAATATGTGACTTTGATCTTGGTAGTGGGGTTAAGCTGAACAGTGCGTGTACTCCAATAACTACTCCAGAGTTAACTACGCCGGTAAGAGACCTATTGTGACTTTTTGCTTTTTSTCTTCTACCGTAAAATACTTTTTCATGTCTCCAGAGAATAGYTTCCAAGTGGCTTACTCGCAACCACCCTCAGTAGTGGATAGATGATTTTAAGCAGGTGTATTGTCTTGGTTTCCATGTTGTAGAATGAATGTACAAAGACACAGGAATTCACCAGGTTATTTCTCCAATTGACCAGAAAGTAATCCATTGATCCTATTTGTTTCTTATGCTGTCAAATAAGGAAGCTTTGTGGGTTTTTTCTGCTTACGAGTTGAGTTTGAACCTCAGTTTTGTGTCCATTTCCTCRAATTAGAGTTTTATAGCTAGGACTTGAGAACTACAGGGAAGTGTAAGCTYGGTAATCAATGTATGACCTTATAATCCATATTAATTTGTGAAACTACYGTGCTGTGCTTCTAGCATTATTTTGAAAGAAAAAAACCTGACAATTTTGTAGTAAAATACATTTTTTAAAAATTGCTTCCCTTGGTATACTTACTTATTTTCTGAAAAACCTGATAACTAGTAGGTAAAGTTTAAAAAAAAATGAAATATGTAAGTGAGCATTTTGACCCTATATATAGGATCATAGATTTATATGGAGCAGTGTACCATTTTGCTGAAGAGCAGTAGGAACTCTTTCCCTTTCTCTAAGGCCTCTGTAGTCCTCACTCCTAAAATGTGTAGCTAACAATATTTTCTTATGCAGTAGGCACAAAATGTTTCAAAGTTCTTGGCAGTTCCATTTAGCTACTGAGGATTGCGGCAGTTGTGATTTGACTTAACAAAGTAAGGTCTCCAGTCAAAGCCATAATTAAGCTTCAGTAGTCGTTGATGCCCAATTTTGTTCTTCAGACTAGGTAACCTACCATTAGCAGAGAGCAGAATGATAAAAATCTGAGTCTTGATTCAACCCTTCCTTTGAAAACTTGCTTGAATTTGGTCTCCTAGTGTGGGTCTGCAGAATACATGGCACCTGAAGTGGTTGAAGTCTTCACAGAGGAGGCCACGTTCTACGATAAGCGCTGTGATCTTTGGAGCCTGGGAGTGATTCTGTACATCATGCTCAGTGGTTACCCCCCTTTTGTGGGCAACTGTGGCACAGATTGTGGCTGGGACAGAGGAGAAGTCTGCAGAGTTTGCCAGGTGAATACATAACCTGGGGGTAATTGGGAGTGAGTACTTCACCCTGTGAACTTAAGGTCTGTGAGACYTGCTATAAAACCAGCCATGAGGAATTGTGTGTGTAACCCAACTAGTTATCTGGGAAAGCAAGCCCTCAGTAAGAAATGARGGTGGTGATGTAAAAGTTGTGTGATGATGATMACCCTTTTTAATTTAAGATTTGGCAGATACCTCTTTCTCCTTTTAATGTGAGATCTCATAGCTCTCTGGAAACTGGGTRTGTTGRCTTCATAGTTGCTGGAGAGAGGGGTGTTGTCAGTGGAGGATTTATCACATCCATCTAAGGATGCACTGAATACCTCTGTGGAGCTGCCTTGATCTCTCCACTGACTCCATGGGGAGACTGAATGGTTTCAGCTGTCGCATTAGATGGCCAAAATTTGGTGAGAAGGATTCCATCCAAAAGGGTCTAGATCTTTCTGACATGGAGAAGTCTTCTGGTTGCAATCCAGTTGCTATTTAAAATAAAGGATTTTTCTTTCACTAGAACAAGCTCTTTGAGAGCATTCAGGAAGGAAAATATGAGTTTCCTGACAAGGACTGGTCACATATATCCTCTGATGCCAAAGATCTCATCTCAAAGTTGCTGGTTCGTGATGCCAAAGAAMGACTTAGTGCTGCTCAAGTTTTGCAACATTCATGGGTTCAAGGAGTACGTATTCCACTTTATTTTTTTAATAGTTCTTCTGAGTCATAAAACAAGCTGCTCCCTCTCTCTAAGCATTTAGTGGATATATTGTATATTTCAATGCCCTTATCTTGATTAATTAAATGAGATCCAGTGGCTTAATTCTTAATGAAACCGTGTGTGGTAAATACTTGGAGGAATCTGTCAAGCTCTAAGTATTTTATTGTTGTTGTTGGTTTGTGTATTTAAATGGCTTTCTTGTGGGTACCAAGCACTGCAGTACACAAATTATTATGTTACTCTTTTTAATACAATCATGCAAAATGCTTGTAGCTTCAGCATTAAAAGAATGGCAGCATGATCTTCTGTTTTAGTTCCAAGTGTAGGCAAGCACAGATAGACTCTCTGGAGAACTTTTCAAGCTTTAATCTCACACTTGCAAAACTTCTGCAATACTGTGGTTAACTTYTGGTGGTGGAGGGTAAGGAGGGACATTCACTAATGTCAGCAGTGATTTGTGAAGCCAAGGTGCAGTAGTGTGTATGCAGTATCAATTAGTTGTGAAGATTTGGGGGAGTAACCTGTCTTCTATAACTTTCTCTTGAGAAAGCTTGGTCCTCAGCCACTACTGTGTAACTAACTTTCTTAACTACCTCTTCTTCTAGCAGGCTCCTGAGAGGGGATTACCTACGCCACAAGTTCTTCAAAGGTAATCTTTTAAAATGTCTGTAAACTCAGGCACGAGCTGTTAGCAAAGGAATGAGGGGAAAAGATGAAATGTAACAAATCACAGGCTGGGAGAGGAGCTTCATAAATACAGCTGCAGTAATTTTGTTAAGAACATTAGAAATACTAAAGCTCTGTGATTTTTTTTTCCCCCTTCTTTATGATCTAATCTTGCTTGTTTGTGGGAAAAGCTTTGGAGAGGATTCCTGCGGTGCAGAGCTAATCTTAGACTGGAAATAATGACAGTTTTGTTAGTTGGCTGCCCAGGAGGAGAAAAAAAGGCATAAAGGCATGTGTTATCCAAAAAGACTGCGTTCTGGTGTGTGAATATTCATCATGCACAGACTTACATCAGAATCCCACTGAAGTTGATGATGATCACAGTATCAATTTAAATGCAAGTAGGGCAAGCTTCRTTTAAAGTGATTTGTTGGCAGATTCTGTATGCCAGAGGGCCTGAGTCTCRCATCTCTGGTTCTATTTCCATCACTGCCACTGGTGATTCCAGGTCCTTCCTCTCCTCAGCAATGCATTTCCTTAAGTCAGTTGTGCAATTATATGGGGGTTGCAGTAGGACAGCAGTGCTTCACACTCCCGCCTTTTTAACATGTAAAAACTGCAGCATGGTATCTCAGGTGGCTTGCCCAGGTTTACATGGGGAGTCCTTGGCAGAACGAGGAATGAAATGTGGTTGTTTCCAAAATCCTAGTGTACCTTTGTGTGTTGCTGGTTGTCACGTTGAAGAGAGATGCAAATGTTAAGTGACTTCACATACATGTTATAACTACTTTTTTCTTTTCCCTTAAAGGAATAGCAGCACAAAAGACCTGACACTTTTTGCTGCTGAGGCTATAGCCCTTAACCGCCAGTTATCTCAGCATGAGAGTGAGCTCAACATGGAGCAGGAGAACATTGCACATGCTGTATGTTCCATGAAGCTTTCTCCACCATCTACGTCCCGCCTCGCCAAGCGCAGAGCAATGACGCAGGCCACCAAAAATGATGACTTCCAGCCAGCTCCCCATAAAGCCTTTTAAACTTCTTTCATGCTATGGATTGGCAAGATTGGCCTGTTTTCTTGTTTGGATCTTCAGCACCTATCAAAGCTTCTCTATTTCTGACTTTTGATTAGAAGCTTGCTCTTTTGAAGCATCTCATAACTTTAAGGGGATAACTTTTTATGGGAATGTTTCTTTGCCTGTCAGATTTGGTGCATTAAGATAATGTAACTGATCTTTTTAAACTAGAGAAGATGTCTGCTGCTAAGTTATCTAAGGTGGTAAATCACTAAGCTTTCTTTGTTTTATCCTTTAAGGAGCACACTCTAAAAGGCAAACTTGAAAATGCCGGAAAAAGGCTTTTCTTGCTTTGCCTGGCAAAGTGTCAAAGCTCCCTACCTATGACTGCTGTCTTTGATGGTAAATCTTCCAAGGTGCTACTGCTAGTGTGAGCAGCAGGGGCTGTTTCCAACCAACAGTGCCCTTTTCTCTGTACCCTCAGGAAACAATGACGATTAGGTGAATCTCTGTCACCATTACCTTCATCGGGCTTAAATTGTGTGTGGATGATATTGTAAAGGTCCAAGCATTTGTCAGGCTTGTAGAGATGGAGGGAACAGGGTTACCTTTTTTTCTTTTCTTTTTTTCCCCCTCTCCTGTGGATGGTTTGTACATCAGCATGTGGGACAAAAGCTGGAAGAAGGTGGTATTTCTTTGACATCTTTTTGTTCTCTTGAGTAGAACGTGTGCCGTTCTCAGTTTTCTTTATCCTGTGTGCCCTTCTCTTACAGTTACATTGTTAAATCCAATACCATGATATAACAGATGAGTTTGCTTAGTGTCTGTTTTTTCCACATTAATGCTATCCTCMGTTATACTTTTCTGCTTTTAAACTCATATCACTCAAGTTCTTCTGTATTGCATTATCTGGAGTTCTTAATGTGAATGGACAGGCTTCAGTAAATTTTGGTGTGTGAATAATTAAGAATTTCCAAAAGCAAAGGTACATTTGTGAATAAACAGTGCTGCAGCTGTGGTAGTTGGCCTCCTGCAGTGATCAGGCCAGATAGGTAGAATTCAGATTCTCGTTCTAGTGCTGCGGTGCCCTGGAGCTTAGGAGTAATTTGAAAAGGTACTGTCTGAACGGCTGAAGGTTTTGGATGACCAGAGTGAGGTCCCTGTAGAAAAGGATGCCAGTGTTGAGCACTTTYTGAAATGTAAGCTGTGAAAATTGGGCCACTAAGGTGCCCCATATGATGCACCTTAGACTTGCCAGCYGTTTCTGAAGACCTTTGCTGGTGTGCAAGGTGGGGAGAGGGAGGAGGCTTCCAAGTGCTAGCACAAACCTTTCCAAGCAGCATGAGAAGGAATAAAGTAGCTGATCCAACAAGCAGTTGGRAATTGAGGAGTCAAAGCTGAGTATCTTTGGCCTATTCAGAGTGGTTTTACAGTATCTTTTAGCAGTGTGCATATGAATATTTTTATACAACATGCTGTATTTTGTGATTAATATTAAAGTTCTTATTTAAATTATTTTATACATTGTGTCAGTGAAGGGATTATGAAATGTATTTGCCTTTGTTTTTATTAAAATGTTTTAAGTTATAGAGTTAACGCATTCAATTCTGCATTTTTTATTCTTGATGGGGTTTTTTTGGCGACTTTGAAAAATTGGGAAATACTTGCTTCTCTCTGTGACACCGGGTTTAAAGCATGCTCTGAAAACTAAGTATACCTTCCTCTTCTATAATTGTATTGCTTTATCAGTCTCTGGAGCTCTGGTGATCTCAGCTCTCTAAGTGAGATTAAATATGACTGCACAGAGAAGAGTGGTCCTTTTTGACCTTTGTGAGAGATCATTTAACCACGTTTCATGTTCTTCACTTCGATTTGCAAATGAAGCAAAGATCCTAGAGCTTGTCCAGGCGCAGTAGGTGCAAAGCAGAATATTCCAATTGGATGAAGCCCTGAAGCCACCAGGCTCCAGAACTTCACATGCCAGTAGTAGTGTGAAACAGGGCCATTAACAGCGTTGCTTCCCCAGAAGTGAGTTCAGATGGATTTGGTTAAATCTGGTTTTCTGGCCTTTTCTTTGCAACTGCTGCTCACTGGTRGAGTGGGCCCAGCAGGAGCAAGTAAGTGTAACGGTGACCTGAAGTTACTGTTTCTGTGTTCTTGGATGTCCTGTTCTGGACAGCCAGTCATTTCTTCTCTCTTCAAAACCCAGCATGGAAAGTGAAACTAATGCATGTATCTGAGCACAATGAGGAAGAAACTGGCTTGCTGCCCAGATTTGTTTTCTCTTTATAAAAGCGGGCTTGGAAAGAGAGGATAAAGCAGCCAAAGACTGTTCAGGGATACTCTTGCCATTTACCTTAATCTAGAGCAATTACTGTTTGGCGATTCCTGCATCTCTGTAGCTATGTAGGGAACGTAAGGTCCAAGTCACGCTGTTCCATAGTGAACCAGTACCACTCTGGGCTTGAAGCCTGCTGCTGTACGAGGGCAGTGCCGCAGCTGTTGGACCTGCACAGGCCGGAAGAGTTCTAGGCACTGATGKGTAAAATGGAGGACTTGCTCCAAAGGGTTAAACTTTTCCTGACAGTTGCCACCAGGCCCTTGAACTGATAGATCACAGCCCTCTCTGGCTCTTRTGGTGCTTTCAGCTGCCTTGTGGATGCGGCCAGCAGCCGCCTCCACATGTGACCTGTATCACAACATCCTTGCTCTCTCCACTCATATCTACTTGCAGACTCATCTGTTCAGGACTTGAAGCTGAGATGTCAGGCTTTTTACTGAATAGCTGAAATCCAAACGCTCTTTCTTCTGCAAGGCAGTCTGGCAGAAAGCAAGGGCAGGCAGCTGGTGGCAGGAAGGTTTCAGACTCCAACAGTATATGCCAGAGCTGTATAACACAGAAACTGAGAAAACATCCCCAAGCAGAGAAGCAGCCTTGATTTAAGCCAATTACTCTATTGTCAGGTGTAGATTAGCTTTGACTGCCTTTTGCAGACTATTTTTAAGTGTCTTCGGATGTTTATGGCTAAGTGTTAATAGAGTGTGGATTGGGGAAGGTTGTTTTGCCTGAGAAATAGTTGGTGTGAGGCAGGGTGTAACACTTCCCTTGGYCTTGTGAGGCTCCTCTCTGGAAAAATCAGGTCAGTTTTTACCAGAAAAATGCTATCATCCTTAGTTCCTTTTCTGAGGAACTCTGGACAGTGCAGGGATCCCAARCCAGACTTCAGGCCTTCTATTTATATTTGCCTTCATTTCAAAGGAAACTTTATCACCGTATTTGGATCAAGTGCTTTTGTTTGACCTGTGCTTTGGAACCACCTGCTTCTTGCTTCCTCTTCAACCCAGTAAAAGATGTAGTGGGGTAGGAAGCCTGGTTTGAGTGATGTTAAGGGCTGACTTTAGAGTAGTATAGATCTTAGGTCTGTCTTTGCCTCAAAATGAGAAGCTGAATTTAGTTGATGGCCCAGCACTTGCATTACAGATGCCTCTTGCCCTTTTCATCTTTATCTATCAATTAGACTTCTTTACTCTTTATACCCTTGGAGTTATATGATGTGGTAGGCTTTATGATGCTTTTTTCATGTCAGAGAGGAAACACTTGTTATGTTTTTTTTGAGTGGAAGTCGCAAATTCAGATAGTGAATGATCTGTTCTTTTGAAGCATTGGATTTGCTRTTGTTACCTTAACTTCTTGTGTTTAGGTAGCCTATAGAACATAGCTCCTTTTCATCATTGAATTATACCACTTCCCATTCAAAGGGGGCTGAATGTTTGCATCGTGTTATTTCAGTTACTGGGGATAAAATAGGGTAGAGAGCCCCTTCCATTTTTCTTACACCAGGGAACCCACAAAAGCTACAGAGAACTTTTCTGGGTGGTGGAGGAATGGGGCAGATAAGCAGAAAGGTGTCCCTGAAGCATTCAGAAGTATGCTCTGACTGGCAAGAAAAGCAGCAGAGCTGCTGAGCTGACCTTTAATGTTGACTAAGAAAGTCCCCTCCCCTCTCCCTGCTTTTCCTGGGAGCTGGGTGAGAAAACCAAGGGCAGAGCATTAGCATGGTTAAGGGGGCTAGTTTAAAACACATAGCAGGAAAATAGCATTAGTCTCAAAGCAACCTCCTCCGTCCTGTTAGGATCCAAGGCACGGAATGCCTTGCAGGATTATTTTACGGAGCTCCCTGTGCAATATTTTGTGAAGCAACCTTTGAGCACATTCAGCCTTGTACTTGAATGTACACTTTAGAAGCCTTTCTGTATTGCGTAAAAGGAAGCTACTGTTTTTTCATTGTGTGATATTTTCTTCCCCTCTCTGCTCCTTCCCCATATGTTTATTGAACCATTTGTCAGAGATGGGAAGATGGGGTTAATTTTGTGGGGGTTGTGGGTGGGCTGGCTTTCAAGATAGAGAGCAGCCTGGTTAATTTTCAAAACTAATAATTTTCTTTGGGCCATTCTAGTAGCAGTAACGGGCTTCAAATTTGGCTTCCATGGAAACACACTGCCATGGTAACAGAAAGGCCTGACAATGCTAAAGAAATGTTTGCTTGTATCCTTCTTTCTTTCCTTCATTCCATTTCCCATGCAATGTGTGTGTGTTTGGTTACCCCACCAGATTCGATCAGTGTATTCAAAATGCCCCAAATAGCGGCGTGCACTTATTTTAGAAGAAAGCCAAGCTTTAAAAGCAATGGTGGTGTTTCGCTATCGTTTCTGTGAAAAAGCTATTGCAAGTGTGGAGGGAGATTACCTCTGAACTACAAATTCTACCTCCTTGTAGTAGAAAGTCCTAAAGTAAATGCTTTGTCTTTAGATCATTTTGAGGAATTTAGCTGAGATTAGATTCTTTGAATCAGGCCCTGCACCAAGTTAAACATCTGTAATACTGAGGATAGYGAGAATTAAATCATCCAGTGGCCGAAAGACAGAGTAGAGTACTTCGATGGGTCCCTTCTAGCTCGTTGATTTGATGCTAACTTTTCTGTTGCTGCCCCTCGTTGCTGACAAAGCTTGATGCGAAAGCAGCCAAGTTTGGTGGGGTGACAAGCAACCACAGTGCAGCAACTTTATTGYGGTTCAGACTGGAGCGGAGGGAAGGGACGACAGGGCCTTTTGAAATGTCTCGTTAGCCAAGAACCAGGGCTCGGACTGCGTGGGGCAGAGAGCGCGCAGAGTAGCCTCGAGGCTGATGGATCATGCTTTCTGTCTGTTACAGAGCAATGGTTTGACCTAACTTGCCTCTGCAGCAGATGTAAATCCAAGTGGCCAGCTGTCATACAACACTGTATGTCTTGGTGAGATCTTATGTCCCCGCTCTTCTCCCTCATCCCTAAATCATCCTGGACTTCAGAGAATGTTTCTGGTCAGCCACCTTGGGAATTGTGATCTCTACTCTCAGCTCCAGGCTGCTTGAGAGGAAAGCAAAGTTGCCACATGTATTTCATGCTGCTTTTTTTTAATTCAGTTTTACCCTGTTGTCACCTTGCAGCAGCTTTAGGTCTGCTTGCTTAGYGCAAGGGATGCTCCAGCGACTTCCTGTAAAGACTGTTGTGAAATGAAAGCGAGAGACAACTTGTGGAGCTTCCTGTAGAAGGAGAGCAAACAGTGGCTGCGACACAGGTTGATGAATGGAGAACATGGGAAGGGCCAAGTCCCGTCCTTTGCAGTCAGAGGGCTGTGTTACAGGAACAACGCTGTTGTGAATTGTTCCAGCCTTAAAGGGATTACAGTGAGGAGTTGTGTCTATGTCCTTCTGAAGTGAAGTTTTGCATGGCTTGATTGCAGTCTGCTTGACAAGTACACTGGGCATTCTGTGGTCTCAGTGCCTGTTAACTTTGTATTGGAAGCACAGTGTGGGAAACCTGCCCCCTAATTTTGGGGACACAGTAAAGAGCTCTAGCATTCTTTTGTTAAGAGCAAAAATAACTGTTTACCAGAGATCTGTATGGAGGTTTTGTTTGTCACCAGGCTTTGCTGGGATCTTGTGTTGTTGACACCAACAGTCTAGTTGCTTCTGGTGATGGGGGATGAAGCAGGTCGGCTTTTCTGCACTTGCAAAGAAGAGCTAAATGGAAGCAAAAGGCTGCATGGAGCCAAAACAGCAAGTTGTGATGGCAGAGGAACAGGGAAGAATAGCCRTTCTCAGCACCATCATGCTGCGAGGAGGCCCTGTGGGATGATCCAGGAGTGGACTCCTTTTAATAGGTTATGCGTGAGTAATATGTTTTGTCTGGCATTATCCATGAAACATGTTATTTTCAGAGAAAAATGCATATCCCTGCCTTGAAAACCTTTTGTGCGGCAAATACCTCCCATACCCATCCAAAGCTCTGGGCCCTGGTACAAAGCTTCCAGCTGACTTCAGCAGACGTCGGGTCACACACCTATTTTTCTCTTACATCAAGCTGTGCCATATCCTTGTTGCTCCGCAGAGTAATCTTAGGATAGTCTGGGCGTTTTCAGGTTGCATTTACAGCACACTGCTAGTGCTCTCTAAGCTAAGCTGGGAATGCTATCCAGCACATGTTCTTTCCCGTATTTTGTGAAGGGATTGCATTACCCATGACCAGCAGAAATCCCCTTTCACTCTTTGCATATCCTCCCACTAGCAGCTCAATGCAGATTCCCTTACTTCCTATCTCAGCCTGTCCCACAGTCATATCATGCCCTGGGAAGTCAACACAGTGGCTTTTCATTGGAATTGAGGGCTTTCCCTCTCATCTCTACGCCTGCTCTCAGCTTCATTGCAATGCAGGAGGTGGTGTCTATAAAACTTCTCCCTCTTCTGAGCCATTCATTTTACTTAATGAGCCTTGGAGTTGGAACAGGTTCCAGCTCATGTGGGAAATACCATGAGGACCATGCAGCTTTTGGCTATCCTCTTCCTCTTCATTATAAATCTAAACTTAAATTGCCCACTTGTGCAGCTGTGCAAGCCTTCCTCCTGCTATTTATGCCATACGTGCTACTGCAGCATCCAATTTTCCATGCAGTCGCATGGCAGAAAACTAGCAGTGATCTTGTAGGAGCAGCTTGTGTATAGCCCTAGGGTTTGGGTTGAAAATGCAGAATAGCTGGTCTGATACTGAACCTACCACGCAGTCCTTTCTCCCCCTGCAACCTCCTGCTGCAAACAAAGCTGCCCACGCTACCTTCTCCTGGCCCTGAAAACTTAGGCACTTTCCTGTGATTGTTTCTCTGAGTTTCAGGGCTGGCAATCACTATGGCGTTGCAAAATCTGATTACATATTAATATGGTGGCCTGCAACGTTGGGAAAAAATAAATGGCATAACAAACTTCTTAAATGGGAAGAGGGAAAAGATGGAGATTACAAAATTGTTTGAAAATATTCCATATCCAGAATGGAGAAAGATCTCATTGAAATTCCTTTGTTGTTTTTTGTTTGTTTGTTTGTTTTTTAATCATTGTCATTTTTCCTCTTGCTTTTTCTTTGGCAGATTTAATTTTTTTGCATTTTCCTCCTCTTCTCCACTGTTTTTTTCCCCCTCTTTTTCTGCCTCTTATGGAGCTGAAATTTTGAGAGAAGGAMGGAGGCAGCTTTGCCAAGCTTTTTGTTTTAAAACTAGCTTTGCCTCTGTCCTGCTTTGTCCCCGGCACCTATGGGTCTTTTAAAACTGGAAACCTCTGTGGCATATAAGTAAGATCTGCTGTACTCAGTAGCTAGAACTATGAATTTACAACAGATGTGATACGAGTGTTCAATTATTCTGGCTTCTGATTGATTAATCTCTGTTGGACCGTGTCAGCATACTTCCTAATGCGAAAAGCATTGACTGAGGTCAACGGAGCAGAAGGGCCTTTGCCTTAACCCATGGCAGAACCAAACTTTGTTTTAGTTAAGAGCGTTTTTCCCCTACCTTCTTTGTTCAGTGGAGAAATTTGCCAAACTTTGATTCAATTGTTTGAAGACCTGTTGGGCCAATTGCTACTGATGGTGAAAAAACAGGAGTGGTGGGGGTGGGGGCTTTGCTTTGTTTAGTTTTTTTTTCTTAGGAAATCAAACAATAACTTGTGGTGGGCCTCCATACAGATATTTCTTCTCTCCTCGGTGCATTGCAAATGTACATCTAACGTTATCCTCTGACAGTGATAGTATTTTCTTTTTCCAGCTTCCCCTTCACACACATTATCTCAAAGGATGATGAATCTAGGAGGTCTGTGGGGAAGACGTTAGGCTGGCACTGGAGCTACCCAAAAAGAAAAGTTGGCCCATCTGTTCAGTTTGTATCTCATGGCTTCCCTTGAGCTCTTTGCAGGGCTGGAAGTGGTATAAGCTGTGTGCCTCGATGTGCCTACTGGAAATCAAAGCTACTTGCCTTTCCTGCCCTTAGAGCATGAAATAAAGATATCATGAGAGGTCTGGGTTTTTGAGAGGGCTACAGGAGAGCCTGGAGGGAACAGAGGAACACATCTGTGACCACTATCTACCCATTAGTTCATGCATTGACCTTATCTTCGAGTATGAATAGCTCTGCCCTCTTCTAAACATTATCTTGTGATCACATCCCTTCTCAGACTTTSCATGCTGAGGTAAATTCACTGAGCCCTTTGGATGGGAAAAGCTCCCTATTCTGACTCCAACTGCTTGCACTAAGGCATGCCAGTGTCTTGCACACTCTCACTGAAGTTTCCTTTTTACCAAGAAACAACTCACCTGATTATATTGATCGCTCTGTTATGTTGGTATTTGCAACCACCAACCTGTATTTGTTTCTGCCCACCCCATCCTTTCCTCTGTGGGAACTACAGACAGGAGGTCAAGTCTTCGCTCGTTGAGCGAAAATTCTAATTGCTCCCCAGCCACATTTTTCTGCTATTAAATTTCAGTCCTGTTATATTATTAAGGTTCCTAGCATTATGTTTGTGATATTATAATCCTCTTGTAAGTGATGGCTCAGTGACTTCTCTTTCTGTCTGGCTCACCAAGTAAAATAATTTAATTGTGTGATGAATTCTGTTGCTGTTGCTTTCTCCACATTTGTTCGCCTCTTCTGTAGCATAAAAACTCTGGCTTCTATGCAAAGCCTTCTCTTAAGGACTAACATCACTGGTGTTACTTTTGCATATGTGTTCTATAACCAATCTGTTCCCATCTGTTCATGAAAACACAAAATCTATTCGGACAGTGTTTCTGGGTAGAAGGGAAAGAACCTGTCTGGGAGTTAATGAATAGGTGGTAGTGTGCTGCATAATCAGTACTGCTCTTTCAGGCTGCACAGTATTTAAAGGATTCTTGTCCTAGATCTCCAGATTTAGGGTTCTRTCTTCATATGACAATTAAAATAAGMAGATCCCTGTAGCTTATAAAGATTGATAAAACTCCATTGCCTTTTCTTTAACACAGGAAATACAGCTCTAACTAAAAGTAGAGATCTATGAGGGTTTTTTTTTTCTCTTCTGTTTTCTTCCCCATTTGACAAGTCCAGATTTCTTTCACTTTTGCTTGCCAGTTCTTACATAACCCCTACAGATCCTGTCTCTGAACCCTTCAGATAACACCTTTCCTTCACCCTGCCCATACTGCTTCTGGAATACGGAGAGATGCCCATGCTCTCCTCTGTAGTCTGGTCTGCATGGTAACTTGTCTAGTGATGGCTTTTCTTCTCTCTAAGCATGAGGTGTCTCTGTTGCCAACTCTTTCACTTCTCAGGGGAATGAAATCTCCCACCAGAGAGACTTCCAGGGGCTGCATGCTTAGTCACCTCCCTCTGGAGTTAAGACTCAGACCCTGATTTTGTCCGTTCATGTGCAGTTCCCCAGCAATAYTGGGTTCTCAAGGTTTTGACCACACTGCTTAACTTTGTGCCACAATCGAGCATTTTTGCTTTTGCTTTTCAGATTATGTGAAAGTAGATAGCAGAAGCCAGACAAACCTGACTTTCCTATTAGAGYTTTTGGTCCGATTCAGGGTTTTGTTAGGGGAACAAGCTGCCACATGTCAGCTTTTCTTGCCACTGGCAGATGCGAGTCAGCTCACTCCTTTCTCACTGATGGGTAAGCTCTTTTGAATGACATGATATTTATAACACAGTAGGAACACAAACGTAAACTATTGCAATGGATCAGCTTGGTGAAATGTTTGCATGCTGAAAGACTTTAGCTGCATGTGGAAGTTCTCCAGCACCACCAGTTATTCACAAGCTGCATATAAACAGTTTCCTTAATTTATGGTTTTAGAAATACTCCCCCCCAACCTTGGGTTTCTTCATTAGCAGTTGAAAACTGTAACAAAACAGTAAAATTTATGAATGCCAGATTCTGTCTGCTTTCTTGCAACCAGTCGGCTTTGCCTGAGTTCTTTAGATGTGTTTAATCCCATGACTGAGCTTTAAGGAATGCTGCCAAAGTTTACAAGTAACACCAAAGTCAATAAGCTTCCCTTTYCTCCCCACTCTTGCTATGATTTTTTTGTCGTGTATTTTTATTTCTGTTGAATAATTCAGCTAATAGGCTGGCACTTGAGAGCTGTGTTCTCTAATGAGGAAAGCAGCTTGCCAAATTTTATCTTTCCAGTCGTTTGACTGCAAACCCAACACTGTTAACAAATCACCATGGAATAGCCGTGGAAATACAGAACAAAATGTTGTCTTAATGTAAGTGGGCAAKGAGGAGAAAATAAACAGCATTAAAAAATCCAAGCCCTACACACAAAATGAAGTACCAAAGTGAAGCAGATAACAGAAATCTTTTTGCAACCTCACTTAATRTCTCACAATATCTGCAAGCAGGAAAGCGGTATGGGAGAAAGGACATTAATTCTACAAAGATGCATAGTTGCACTAATTTAGAGGATGGTTTAAGTGTATCTGTTGGCAGCTGTGTTCCCCATATTTCTATGAATAAAGGTTTGTATATAGAGGGATTTTTTTTCCCTTGCTAACATGGTTTTGTTTTTAAATCTGGATGTTTTACAGTCCACATGACACAGATGGGTTTTAAAAAAATAAATATAGATGATGCATTTTTGCACATGTCTTAGTGAAATTTTGAAGCGGATTAAGCATATATTAGCTCGAGTTTGTTCAGAACAAGATTCACATGGCCATGTTTCAGAKGAATTAACCCTCATGGTGTTTTTTTTTTTCCTTTCCTGTATCCACCTCTGCTTATCATCATAGCACAGTTCAGCAGCTCTGGGTAGCTGGATGGTCATACCTGGCCCCCAAGCAGGTGAGAACATTAGCAGGATCCTGTACCCCTTTGGCAGGACACAGTTGYCATAAACTGGGACTTGGACAGAAGTGTAAGTAGGATGAGAAATAGGAACCTCGATAAAGTAAAGTATGCACGAGGCAAGGATGAGTTCACTTTATATTAGCCTAAATGATGCTTTGGAACAGGCCCATAAATCAAAGGACTTGTTGTGACCCTCATTTTGGTGGTAGGGGCCAAGTATGTACCTAACGTACTGCCAAAGGATGGTACCTGAACATCTGTCAACAGCAAACGAGACATCTTTGCTTTTGTGCCACATCAGTGCTGAATGCTTTTACCATACTAGGTAGAAGYGAGTGTTTTAGCACTGTGTCCTGTTGCATCCACAGGATATGGGAGTTGGCAAAGCATGGACAGAAACAAAGACTTGGGCATAGAGCATTATCTCCTACTAAGGACAGACACATAGAAAGATCCAGCAGGCTTTTATCCTTGAAGGATTTGAAAGTGAATCCCTTTAGAAAGTGGCTGGAAATCTAATAACATCTAAGGGTTGAGGCCCTAAAAGGAAGGGGGATCCAGGAGAGTTGGCTGGTTTTCAAACATCACTTCCTCCAAGCTCAAGAGCGGTGCATCTCTATGAGCAAGAAGTGCAGCATAAGGGACAGGAGACCTGCATGGGTGAGCAAGGAGCTCTTGGCCAAATTCAGACAGAAGAAGAAAATACACAGAATGTGGAAGAGGGGACAGGCTACTTGGGAGAATTACAGGAATGCAGTCAGAGTATGTAGAGATGCTGCGAGGAAGGCTAAGGCCCAGCTGGAAYTGAGTCTGGCAAGAGACGTTAAGGACAACAGGAAGGGCTTCTTCAAATACATCAGCAGCAAGAGGAGGACTAGGGAAAATGTGGTCCCGCTACTGAATGGGGCGGGGGCCCTGGTGACAAGGGGTACAGAGAAGGCAGAATTACTGGATGCCTTCTTTGCTTCAGTCTTCACTGCTGAGGGCAGCCCTCATGAACCCCGTAGCCTGGATGTGAGGGAGAGAGTCTGGAGAAGGGAAGACTTTCCTTTGGTTGAGGAGGATGGGATTAGGGACCTTCWGGGCAGGCTAGACATCCACAAATCCATGGGCCCGGATGGGATACACCCACGGGTACTGAGGGAGCTGGCGGATGTTGTTGCCAGGCCGCTCTCCATCATCTTTGAAAAGTCATGGAGAACTGGAGAGGTGCCTGAGGACTTGAAGAAAGCCAATGTCACTCTAGTCTTCAAAAAGGGCAAGAAGGAGGACCCAGGTAACTATAGGCCAGTCAGCCCCACCTCCATCCCTGGAAAGGTGATGGAACAGCTCATTCTGGATGTCACCTCCAGRCATATGGAGGAAAAGAAGGTGATCAGGAGTAGCCAGCATGGATTCACCAAGGGGAAATTCTGCTTAACCAATCTGATAGCCTTCTATGATGGAATGACTGGCTGGGGAGATGAGGGGAGAGCAGTGGACATTGTGCACCTTGACTTCAGCAAGGCTTTTGACGCTGTCTCCCATAACATCCTCCTAGAGAAGCTCTGGAAGTGTGGGTTAGACGAGTAGACAGTGAGGTGGATTGAGAACTGGCTGAAAGGCAGAGCTCAGAGGGTCATCATTAGTAGTGTGAAGTCTAGTTGGAGGACTGTGGTTAGTGGCGCCCCCCCAGGGCTCAGTACTGGGTCCCATCCTGTTCAGCTTATTCATCAATGACCCGGTTGAGGGGACAGAGTGCCTCCTCAGCAAGTTTGCTGATAATACAAAGCTGGGAGGAGTGGCTGACACACCTGAGGGCTGTGCTGCCATTCAGAGAGACCTGGACAGGCTGGAGAGTTGGGTGGAGAGGAACCTCATGAGGTTCAACAAGGGCAAGTGCAGAGTCCTGCACCTAGGGAGGAATAACCCTAGGCACCAGTACAGGCTGGGGGCTGACCTGCTGGAGAGCAGCTCTGCAGAGAAAGACCTAGGAGTGCTGGTGGATGACAAGATGACCATGAGCCAGCAACGTGCCCTTGTGGCCAAGAAGGCTAATGGTCTCCTGRRGTGCATTGGGAAGAGTGTTGCCAGCAGGACGAGGGAGGTGATCCTGCCCCTCTACCCAGCCCTGGTGAGGCCTCATCTCGAGTACTGTGTCCAGTTCTGGGCTCCCAGTACAAGAGAGACATGGAGCTACTGGAGAAAGTCCAGCGTAGGGCTATAAAGATGATCAGAGGGCTGGAGCACCTGCCCCATGAGGAACGGCTGTGAGAGCTGGGCCTCTTCAGCCTGGGGAAGAGAAGACTGAGGAGAGATCTCATCAATGTGTACAAGTACCTGAAGGGAGGGTGTCAGGGGGACAGGACAAACTCTTTTCAGTTGTCCCATGTGACAGGACAACAGGCAATGGGCAGAAATTGAAGCACAGGAAATTCTGCCTGAACACGAGGGGGAATTTCTTCCCTGTGAGAGTGATGGAGCACTGGCACAGGTTGCCCAGAGAGGTTGTGGAGTCTCCTTCTCTGGAGACATTCAAGGCCCGCCTGGATGCAACGCTGTCTACCATGCTCTAGGTGACCCTGCTTGAGCAGGTGGGTTGGACTAGATGATCTCCAGAGGTCCCTTCCAACCTTACTGGTTCTAYGATTCTATGATATTTGATACTGGTTGTTAGTTAAATGGCTAATTTCTGGTTAAGTAGCAGCAGTTTAGTTGCAGGAAAGATGCGCTCAATGCCTTTTTGAAGCTAGATCRTGTGGTCATGATGGGAGCAGCCAAGGTATGAGAAATTTTAATAGCATTTTTCATCCAGAGGTATCAATGTCATTTGTGTTTCAGGGATTAGGAAACATAGTTGGGAAGCTGATGTAGCTCACACAATTCCCTCTGCAACCTAGCAGCTTGCCTGAGACTAGAACTCTCATCTTGAATCCCTGCCCAGAGGAATTCTGCAGCTGAACTAAAATGACACTGAGTGCTATATTTGAGTTTGACGTTATTATCTTAGCTGTGTGATGCAGTTTTCTGCAGTGCAGGGGAGATGCTCATCTTAGGTCTCAGGGCCAAATTCCCAGCAGTGAATGTGGGATGAGACACTTAATGGGGCAGAGACTGATCTCAAATCTTCACTCTGAAAATGTGCACCTGAAAACCTCCCGCATGGGAAAGGTCCCTGCTCTGCTGGGTGCTGTAGAAACACGGCTCCAAGAGATTGTCTTGATCCCAGGAAGCGTGTTTTCTAATTTCTTTCCTACTGCATCGCCAGCATTTACACAAAATGCAGAACACTGAGCTGAATGGCAGATCTGGACAAAACTTGGCAGTTCTGAATTGAGCTCAGCCTGTTTAATTGGAAATTAGAATCCCACTCATCTGGCCTGAAATTGCTATTAAAAGATCCTTTGAGGACACAAAGCTGAATTAAATCAACCTTGCTATATGGACATCCAGGGAACTGCACCAAATTAGAGCAGTTAAAGATCTGACTTGTTATGTTTGTTTGTGCTCAAAGCCTGAGGAAGGGAAACTGAGATAAGCAAAAGGGATTTCTTTTTTTTTTTTTTTTTTTTTTTTTTTAGGGCAAACAGTCAAAAGGAATGGCTGTGAGATATTACAAAGCATTGCTCAAAATGGGTCCTCAGAAAATGCTAACTTGCAACTGTTGCTTCTGAAAGGCAGCTCCCCTTTCATATGCACAGAAGTGTCACTGAGCAATCTTCTCTCTGCCTCTTGCTTGTTTATAATCAATCTCCTGTTTTCCACTGGTCTTGCTAGTTTTAGTTCTTCCTTAAGCTATTAGTGGCAGGAGCTAAAATGCCCGTTTGCTTTGCATAGCAGGGATGTGTGTGATATGAAGCCAGATGGCTGCCAAGATGAGCAATTGAGAGTGTCTGCACGTTATTAATTGCAGCTGTTGTTTTTGCAGTTGGAGGTGATGGTAAGGTTCTTAGCAGCAGCCAGGAACAGATGGACAAAGAAGGATCTGGCTTGGTGGTATGCGATTAATATCCACTGGAATGGGGTGCACTCAGCACCAGTCTAGATTTAGACCTGCTGCTGGACAGTGTGATCATAGGGATGGATATATTCTGGCTTACCAGTAAAGGTGATGGCCTGGAGCCCACTTAGATATACTGGTGTGATCCCATTGTATTTGTTTGAAGCTGCATTGATTTACAATGCTTCTTGCTATTTTTCCTTTGTTTTGCTCTAACAGCTGCATTACATTACTAAAATAAAAGCCCTAAAAGCATATCATTTTCTGAGCTGCTTCCCCTGCTTTTTCTTGTTCCAGGCACAAACATCCATCTCTCTTTAAACACCTATTGCATCTGCCTAAATTAAGTCACTGCTTCAAAGCAGAAATTCACCTTTAGGGAACATCCTCTGTTATTCTGTAATCCTGGCTTGTTGTCTCCTGTGCTAATGAGAGATCCAGCACTGAAGGTAAGGGCTTGTATTGGTAAGAGCTGAAGGGAGGAGTTAATCATCCCATCATCCCCTAAACAGGAGGCTGGAATGTCTTGGCTCCTTGCTGAGAGTGGAAGGGTTGTTTCTGGTCAGGCTCTATCCTGTCTAATGCTGCATCCTGTTTCTGTCAGCATCCAGGAGTAGACACTAAAGGAAGACACGTAATTAGTGTATTTTCTTTGCCTATAACTCCCAGGCTCTGGCAATCAGTAGCTTAAGGACTTCATGAACTAGAGGCATGCTGTACAGTCAGCAAAAAGCATAGATGTTTGTCTCCTTTACAAAACTTAAAGGAGACTTGCTATTCCATGTTCCCTTCTCACCAGATTCACTCATAATACAACATTCCTACTTCTTTGTGGCTCAGAAGACAAGCTGAACTTCGGTTGATGTTCTTGATTCAGGGTGTTTCAGAGCCTGCTGCTGTAGGTGACAAATTTTGCTAGGTCCTATCTCCTTAACCTGTTAGTTTGCAGGCTGTCTTCTGGATTTGCACTGACAGCTGTTTGAGTTTGGCATTTTGACTGCCATGGAAAATCCTGCTTTTCCGGTAGGAGGGAAAAACAAAGATGAAAAGAGTTCCTGTAAAAGGACTCTTTCAAGAAACGACATAGACCAGTTTTGCTTGTCGATGTTGTGAGATCTTCCCCCGTTCAGAGCAGGAGAAGATCTGGTTTGTCATATTTGGATGCCTATGGTGATGATAATGGCCTCAGACAGGTATCTGGCTTGTGACCACCCACATGCCTATATTACTGGAAAAGTACATGAGATTTTTTAGATCTGTCTGTAACTACCATCTTGCACTAAGGTAGAGCTGGTTTGCCAGGAATCAGTCTGTGAGAGAGTTTGTGCTTCGAGCACAGGGAACCTCTCTGCTCAGAGCTTCAAGCATTTTGACACTTGTAACGTTTTTCGAATTTGGATTTCCTGGTTTTGACCTGTTTACATTTGTTGGGATAGTGACATTACTGTGTGAAGGGTGTGTTGCTACCTGGATTGTGATTTTGGGGATGATGTTAGGGTTTTTGTATTAGGACACAGCTGATGCCTCCCTAGGTTTCCTCTCCAGAAGAAGTCCTCTTCAGCCTTTGCAGGACTGAGAATGAGCTGACCTGCAGATTGGGATGGGATAAGTTACTTCTCCTCCAAATGCAAGGTATAGAAGTTGTGCATGTTCTTTACCCCTAAGATCTTGATAGGCCATGGTGACTCAGTTACACTCAACATGATGGCTGTGCACAGAGGTGTCTCTGTGACTGAGTCAGTTTTGATTCTATTCCTCTAAAAGTGTATTCTCCATATAACAGCAAGTTTTTATATGTTTAGCTGCAGAGGTATCATACACAGTTATATATATTTCCTGTAGTTGTGTTCACACATACAATTGTTCTAACTCTGCGCATGGTTATTTCTTCTCTGATGTGATCTGACTACAGCAAAAATTAAAATAAAGATTAGATTAGTTGTCATGGTAACAGCTACCCCTGCCTCATATGACGCACAGATTCTGTGAAGCGAAGGAGCACATATCAATTTACACTCTTAATTTTTGGGACACTCAGGGTTCAGCTCTTCCCAGGAGGTCTTCTGATGACACCAAGTGATATCTCCCTGTTTCCACTGAGCAGGCTTATTTTCTTTGATTGCTTGTATTTACAAGAGCTTCAGAACTGTTACCATCATCCTTGGTAGAAACAGTCTCATCTTCGTTTCTGTTTCTTTCTTAAAACAACAAGAAGAGCAGGTAGACAATGGAAAAAAACTGAGGATGCTGAGGCAGTGAAAGATGTGCTTTTCCCCTCAGGAGAAGGAGAGTATTTAATTGGGGGTGTTTCTTGTGATTGAGTTTGAATATGATGGATGCAGGCAAAGAGAAGGTTTCAAGGCAGGCCTGTCTAGGCCACCAGGCACATATAACCTCGAACACCAGTGGGGCAGCCAGAGGTGGTGGGGAAGGAGGATGGCTTCATGTCCTTTGTGGGCTCCTGGCATTTGAATTCAGTCCCCCTGCTCTGAGGGGTACATGATGAAGGACGTGTTCCCCCCTCTTGGCAGACAGTGGGGCTCTTTGTCTATATTCAGCATTTCTTTACTTTTCAGTAATTTACACTGCTGAAGGTCTCTGGAAATCTCTCACAGCTGAGAAACAAGTAACTGTGCTCAGAGGGAAGGAAATGGCCAGGACCTCGTAGGGCATCAGTGCAGAAAGTGTGTGTAGACTGGAGCTGTATGGCTAATAAGTAATTGTTAATGAGGGGGAGAATTGTCACATAACATCAACATTTTTAAATAAGCACGTAAATGCAGGTAACTCAAATTTGCCAGGCTGTCCTGGCTCATTTGTTTTCATGACTATACATCAAAGTTTTAAATATTTCTGCTTTGTATTGGAGAAAAATAAGCATCCTTGAGTAGATGTAGTCAAAATAATGATGTCTTGTGGTGTTGAAATCTCACTCATTGTATCCCCCAGCTACTGAACCTTTTAAGGTATAAAGATGAGTTGAATTTTCAGGTCTGCAGGAGAAGAACACATGAAGAGATGATGTGGTTGACTGCAGTTAATGACTACTAGTGTGTGTATATGTACATTTTAAGAACAATATACGCTTTTGATTCTTGCCCTCAGACACATATCCATGTTGTGTTTCAGTCTTTATTCATGGTAATTCTTAAAATTTGTTTCAGGGCTACCACTAATCCCAAAGCTGCATCTTAGAGGACAAGGGGCAAAGTTATGAGCCTGCCACTAATGAAGAGGTGAGAAACGAAAATTGGAGGATGCTGCTCTCTCCACTGCTTCCCAAAGCATATCTTGTTCATTCTGTTCGCTGCTACTTTTTCTTTCCTTCTTCTAAACAAGTGTTTTCTCCTACCTCCAGAAAAACCTGTTCATTTCAACTGCATCAGGTATCTAGTTCAGTCACAGAACGACCCTATGGTCTTGACAAAGTATTTTGCAGAAAGAAAGGGGAGAGTGAGAGTAATACCACTGTTTTGGAAAACAGGGGTTTACAAGTCTCACTTGAATCACTGTTTATCTGCATGATTGAACTGAGTACCTGATTTACGAATGTGTAACAGAATCCTTCCTGAGATGCATAAGAGTTCACAGCCTTTAACCTTTGGTTATTGAAAACTTGAATCAGCAGAGAGATTTTCACTGCCTGTAACACTGTCCAAGTTTATAGCCTCTGCTGCTCTAAAAGGAACTGAAGGAAGAGCCAATGCAGCAAACTCCCCAATTCAGGTGCGTAGGAGGATGCTTCAGACACCAGTGTTTGCATACTGTGGATATGGTATTGCCCAATTTGACAGATTATTCCAGGGCTAGGAATGAAGCAGCGTTGCAAAAAACTGTGCCTATATATAGTCCTATCATGTGGACCATCCTGGCAGGGAGAATCAGAGCCTCCTTGTCGTTCTCACAGGTGTCTGGACCTGGAGGAATGGAAATTGGCCGTCACATCAGTCTGGGAACAGGAGGATGCCCTGATTATGTGCATAGCTCTTAAGAGGAACTGCAGGCTGAAAAGCTTTGCCCTGGAAGGCACTAGGCTGTAGGGACAGAACAAGAGATGTATTCAGATCGGGCCTGTTTGTCCCAACAGACTCCAGCTATTGCAAAGCTGAGTTCTGTGCACTATGCCCTCTACGCTTAGCCTGTGAAATCCTCTTTGTTAGGAGGCTGCTGTACAGCTTTTCCCCTTTCCCTCTGTGTCTAACTTGCTCATAAAAATTACTTTTTTCTATCTGTGATGGAGACATCTCCTTGCTGATCTGTCTAACCATTCATGAACCTACCTGATGACAAACCTCAGTCTTCCCAGCTGGAATCACAGCTCGTGGTTTCTGGCCTTCTACTCCATGGACTTAGATGACGGAATCTCCTTAGGCTTAGGGCTTCCCAGCAACGTGGATGGGACTGGATTTGGCTCTACCAAGAATGGGGGGCTGGAACTAGCCAGATTGTTTCCAAAGACAAGATGAGAAGCCGCAAGCTCTTATGAAACACCAAATCACACATCAACCTGAGTTTCTCATGGAAAACCTGTCAGCGAAAACTTTATTTGTGGCAGTGACTTAACATGCTAAGAGCTTAACACACTAGAAGAGGACAAAATGTCCCAGTTTACACTGGAGAGGCAGCATTATAATTCAAGGCATTGGTGTTGTCACAGCTGTAAGAACAGAAACATATTATCAGTACTAATTATATTAATTAAAATTGTGTTGCTGTTTGTTTGAATGTTTACAGAGAGGAATACAGATTTTTTCCCCATTGTTTTATTCCAGGACAGAAAATGGAGGCCTGAGAGTGGCCAAGTCTGCACAATGTGTGATCATACGTGCTRTGATTCCTGAAATGGCTGCGGTTCTTTCCTGGGCCAGGATGTAACTACCAGAAAGATTTTAAAGCATTATTTAAATATATAGCACCTATTGTCTTTTAAAAACGCAAGGACGTAAAGCAACGTTCCTCTTCTTTACACAGTCTTAACACAGTAAGTAATGAACCTTTTCTATCTCTAGTATGCTTAACCTATGCCACATGCACAGACATCTACCCTGCTTTATGCCTCAGTTTAGTTCCAGCTTCTAGAAAAGAGATGAAATAGTTGTTATTCCTCTATTTCTTTGCTTTACATGAATTGCAAAGTCTTCTGAAAGAGTTTGTGTCTTCAGAGTCTAGCAGTGTGGGACTCTTGTTACAGTCAGGCTGAGAGAGCAAAGCAATGTCAGTACTAAAGATGTGCTACTCTGCCTAGTCCAGGAGGAGTCCTGCACTGCAGAGAACCTCTCTGGCTCCAGTGATGACCTCGACTGTTTACTGAGCACAGTTTCTCCTCCTTCCAGTTTATCCTGTTCCAGGCTGTGCTCAAACCCAAATGCAGTTCCTAGGCATCATTGCCATAGGTTTCCTGGCTCACTATTTTCTGGTATCTTCATAAAGCTCTGGCTCTGCTTTTTATTCTTTCCTTGTTTCCTATCTCCAGGGCTGCACTGTTAATAACTAAAATAAAATACCAGCTCTGAAGGGACAAGGTCCTTTATTCTGCAATGTTCTTGCTGTGGCTAGGAGAGGGTGACTGCTCATGGCATCGGTGGGAGGAATGGGCTGTCTGTTAATACAAGTGTTCTATTTATGTGCTGTTAAAGACTCCTGCAATAATGCAGAGTTCTGGATGTCTCCTTCCCACGTGGGGCTGCAGAAAGAATTCTCTCTCCTGCTTTATGGTTTATGGCCAAAGCAGCTGCTGTAGGATGAGGCTACAGGAAAAGCAAGGAGGTGGCAGTTGTACAAAGACCTGAAAAACGTCACTTCCGTAAAATGTCATTCCGTAAAATTAGCAAAAGTCAATGCAGGTAGGAAGACACTTGTGCTGTGTGCAAATCAACAATGTTTTTGTTTGCATTCTTTTTCTCACTAGATGGAGAAAGCCTCTTGAGTTCCATTCTGTCTGATTCCCTAAGGAAAGAGTGGAAATCATAAATTTGGGGATGACTTGCTGCCCCAAGGTGAGTCTGGCACATAAATAATATCAGTACGTGCACATTTATGCACTGTTGTATATAAAAATTGCTATATGTCTTTACAAGCTGCAGAATCAGATCTGTGCTCAGTCAATATGCGTAGCAAAACGTCAGAGAGGAAATGAGGACAAAGACTTTATCAGCATGATCCGAGTGAGGGAGAGTAGTCGTAAGAAGTGCAGGTTACTCCTCAGCCCTGCCACAGCCTTTTGGTGGAGTCTGAGTCAAGCCGCTTCAYCTCAACATGTCTCAGACCTCTTCTGTTAAAAAGGGCCAGAAGGACTTTCTTTGCAGCGTATCTGTCATCTATCAGCATCTTCAGCATGGGCTCAATCCTGGCTAGGTGAGCTGATCAGTTGGACTGACTATGCTGGAACCTCAGTCATGCCCTATGGAAACGGTACAGCTCACTCAGTGGGCTTGCAAAATCTGACTGTGAGATGCAGATCTTACAGTGGCCTTACTATTCAGATGCAAGGGAGCAGGTAGCGAGATGTTTTTGTTATCCTACGTGGATATGTACTAAGCCTCATTGCTGCATTCCCTTGCTGCATATCCTACAGCAGCGTTGTCTGAGCAGTATCTGAAAGTTTATTTCAGTGCAGCCACACTGCCTATCTCTGTCTAATCTTCCCTGTTTTGAGTGGTTTGCAGCTTTCCCTTTGTTTTGCTGCTGTTCAGTGGCTCAAAGACTTGAGTCTCTCCGTCTTTCAGCCTGATACTTTCCAAGCAAACATAATCTAATGCTTACAGAGGAGTTTCCAGCACAACGTGTTGTGCTTCCCAGCACAAGCTGTCTCTGTTGGCTCTAAACTGCAGTAACAGCTATCTTAATCATCTTCCTTATTTGAACTGCAGTAGGCAGCTTAACCACAGATGATGAACCTGATAATTTTCCTAGTCCATGTCTGTATGATCCCAGACTCTGTTTCTATTTCCTACTCCTTTGTGATATTTAGTTGGTGGTGAAACCTGAGTGGAAATTGTCCGGCTTTAGCAAGTGAATGTTAGCTTCCTTTGGTGGATGAAAACAGGAGGAGAGTGAGTGGGTGAAAACCACTGGGTCACACTGTTCTGACAAGACTTACAAGGAGAAATAGCAGTTAATCTTCATCCTGCAATAATCACTTGCAAAGCCAGAGCTTTCTGATTGGGATGTGTCAGCAGTAATCTTGTGAAGAGCTTCTGCTTCCTGAATCAGTGACCAAGTGGTGAATATCCATCTCCATTTTACGCTGCCTTCTAGAGCCAGATCTTCACCAAACAGCACCATGAAGTCTTCCTCACCCTAATGGCACGTTTACCCAGGCAGCCCTGCTCTACTTTTGCAGACCTGAAGGCCTACAGGTGGTAATTGTGTGTGAAGTGGAGGAAGGAGACCTGTCCTGGGTTAAAGGAGGCCGTAAGTAGAAAAGAAAGCAGGAAACAATGCCAAGTCAAAAGGACAGTGTGCTCCCGAGAGGGCTCAAGTCTGGCAGGACAGGACAGCAGCCAGTTTTGCTGCTCTGGGGTAGATGGTCTTGTTTAATGCCAGATCTGGTTATAAAGCTGTCTACGATCCTCGATGTCTATACAATCAAAGGGGTTGCTCTGGCTGGAGCTGATGTAAACTACTGGCAACAAAATTGCCTTCTTTCACTGAAAATCAGGGAAAAGATGTAGTCAAGCAGCCTTTCTCACACATCTGCAGAGTGCCAGGCTCTGTGGATTGCACCTGGTGGATAACTAGGCAAGAGCATTACAAATGCCTGGTTGGAGCAGAAGGCTTGCAAGCAGTCACACATTTGCTTTACTCTTTGCAGTGGGACATTAAAGCCGTGGGGAATACAGGCCTGCGGGATGCCACTCCGAAAAGCAGCAAAAAGAGCTAGAGACTGTGTTTTGAGAAGGATCTAAAATGCAGCTTGCCTGCCAGCCTAAGTGAATTTTGCAGAAAACAGGAGAATTTAAGGGAAAATGAAGGCTTGGGGTGATTTTGCAAACTGGCCTGACATTGGCCTCGTATGCTTCACTCCTGAGTGTATTGCACTTGAGCACCAGGCATCTAACCCATAACATTTGCTGAGTGTCCCCAGGAGCCTGAGAAAGAGAAGCTCTGCAGGGCAAATAAGGCTTTAGTTGACGTCTGAGTCTAGTAACCTTATTACAGGTTCTCTTTCCACATTAACTCAAGTCTTTACTCGTCTAAGTATTGCCAGTTTGCTCCTATAACAAAATCTCTAAGCAACTGCATACCTTTTGTTATTTAGGTATGGGGATTGTAGCTGTTTTTGAGTGCCTAAAGCAGATTGAAAAATCCAATTTTTCTGCAGAGGAGAATAATTTGGATTAGATTCATGTTTTCCTGTGAGCCAGATGTTCCTTGGGTCTAGTAGCTTTTCTGGGACCTTGATGGGTTTTTTTGCTGACTCCAGTTTCTTTTATTGGCTTCAGAGGGCTTTGAGCATCTGTAGTTCTGTCTTGGCGTAGTGCATGGGCCCCGGGCTCTTGTAGGGTCTTTAGAGCCATCCCAAAGCTCCCAAGCTATCTGCTGCAAAACTGGGAGCTCASCCTGGCTTAACCCATCTGTCAGCAGGCTATGGGGCCAGGTGCTAGTTGTTGGGCAATCTAGGAGGAATTTGGACATCAAAACTTTTCAAGAAATTCAGTATAGACTTGATAGAACCAGAGGTGTTTTGAATGAAATTTTGTATGGTTTTCTTGGTGAAATAAGGGGTTCGGAAAATTTCCAATCAGCTCTGCCTTGTTCTGCCGTTCTCGTATCTCCATTCAAGGAACTGTGGTATCAGATGCTGTACTGCAAGCATCAAGCAGAAAGACTTTTCCCTGACAGACAAGACTCGCAGAAAATTTGGTATCTCCTATGTGAGTCAGAATTCTGGGTTCCTAAGTAGGTCCCAGTAGGATTTATGTCCATGCATTATTCCTGTACTGTTTTGTCTTTGGTCTGCTTAATATTCTGATTACATTGTGATTTTTAATGGTGTTGCTTGCAAATAGCTCAAAGTATGACAGGACAAAAACAGGACACAATTTGTTTGGTATATTCTCAGTGAAATCAGTAGCTTTGCTGGCTGTCTCCCCTTCTTAATGTTGATCTGTTTCTCCGTGCTCTAGTCGAAAAGCCAGCTCTGAGATGGTACCTACCGGGCAGCCTGTTTAAAATAATTATAAGTTGAGCAAATTAAAAGCAAACAGGAAAGGGATGATAACAAACGTAAGAGATGGTTGCTGGCACTTTCTCTGAGAGACCAGGGTGTTGTAATTCTTAAGCAGTTCCATAAGAGGCTGCCAACTATTTTTCCACCCTTTACATTGACTTCCCTTCCTTCCCTCCACCTTACTGCAAAGTGATCTCATCTGGACATCTCACAGGGCTAAATGCAGTGTTGATGTGGACAGACAACTGTGTGACCACTGCCCGTTTTAAGACAGGAAGGAGGTGTGGACTATCACCTCTTCTGTCCCTCATCCCCATGGCAGTAAATCTGACCCTTGTTGTTCATTGCTACCCAACCCACTGTTGTGGCGCTGCAGAAGCACTCTGAAATGCCTGGGAAACTGCATRCTCCTCTTGCTGGGTCCGGCTGGCTAGGAGCAGAATAGGACCTAATTATTATTTTTCTTTCTGAAAGGTTTCCTTCAAAAGCAAGGCTAACATGATGCTGTTTTTATGTGTGGGCCTCTGTGTGTCTTCCCCCTCTGCTGTGACTTCTCTCTGTGTTCATCTCTTCTCTGTGGTGCGACATGCCTCCTGCTCTTGTCCTTTCTCCTCCACTCACAAGGACTGGCAGTAGAGTTGGGAAGGCTTGAAATAAGGGTCCATTTGGCTTCTGCTCCAGCAAATGAGAAGGTCAGATCCAAACCTGAATCAAGGGCCTTGGGAAGCCCCAGAACAGCATATGGGGTGATGCCCTCAGCCTTGGAGGAGACAGAAACCGATTTGAAGGCTCTGATTCCATCCTGGCCTAGCCCTAAGGTCCACAGAGATTCCTGCCACTCCAGAAGATGCTCATTTTCCTCCATATTTACACCCTGCCTGTTTTGGAGAGCAATGAGAGCTTCCAGCCCACCCCAGATTCATGAGAATAAGATATTGTAATGAACCTATAAATTCCCATATATGTATTTCCTATGAATGCTCCTGGATTACTCTCAGGATTTTATAAAAGCTACCTAAGAAACATGCCACTGATATAACTAGCTAATCATGTACATTCAGGGGAAATTTTTAATGCAGTAAGTCTTTTTATTTCTCCTGCAGCCAAGTCCCGTTCTTTTCTGCAACTGCTTCCTCATGTGGACAGTTCTTTCCCTTGAGAGTGTTAGAGTCAACTCCGTTGTTTACAAACTTGGCCTGTTTTCACCTCGGTCCCTCTGCTGCTATTTCCATTTCTCTGGTCATTCAAGTGACTGAAGACTCAGAGCCAGGCACAGAGCAGGAGAGTTTATGGCTGAAAGATGAGCCAGAGAGGCGGAGAGATTCAAAAGAGAATTAACCATGTTTTGCAGCAAGGGTGAGCTATGACTGTGTCATAGCTAAGACGCACATGGGCGTCAGGGCAGAGGTAGGAAAGGCATGGATCCTTATTTCTTAAGTCCCTACTCCCACTGCTTGTCTGCTGCGGAAATCCCTGGTCCTGGTCCTGCAACATGGCCCACTTTACTGGGCTGTGGTGTGGTGACCTCCAGCAGCTGGCCTCAATCTCCTGGTCAGGAAAAAAACAGCTGTAAAAAACAGCATGAAAACACAGGAAAGACTTTATTCTGCAAACTGCAGAGTGCCCCCTAGGCAACTCCAGGGTCCTCCTGAGTATTTCTTTCAGGGAGCTGTGAGTGTTGGCGCTTTTCCTTGGCTTCCCATTGAGAGCAGATGCTGGCCATACTCTCAGGCAGGCTCTACTTCCCCTTCTCCTCTGAAAGCAGCAGCTGAGGCCCTTGCTAACACTGAGACATGCTGGAGAACGGTTGTACTCCAGAGAGCCCTTCTAACTTAAGGTTCTCCACTTGGTTTGCCACCTCAACCATCAATAACTTGTAATATGAGTTATTGCAGGTTGAAGAGCTCTATGCTGGGAAAGCAYAAGGCTTTGGATGAGACTGTATGCAAAAAGGATCAGATCTGACCATCCTTTTCTGGGTTCCTGTGACCTAGGCTAAGGCTTCACAGGAAYGGCTACAGAGGAACCGTAGTGCTAAGACCGATGAGAAAGCCACCTCTCTGTGTGCTGCATTTGTTCATCCCCAGAACTACTGGATGACCCTGGAGAGAGAAAGACAGTAAATTGGGCCTGAAACATAGGAGAGCATTCTAGCTAAGCTGAGGGGCAAACTCTATTTTCTTACAGTGGCTAGGATGTTGCTGTACTACAGGAGATAAACAGTTACACCTGAAATACTCATAGATTTCCAGGCATTGATCCAAAATGGTGTGCAGATCTCAGGCCTGGAAAATATGCTTGAATGGTTAAAGGTATAAATTACCTTAAATTAATCATTGATTTAATCTGCCTCTCTCGAGGCCAGGATCACCATGTTATTGGACTGGGAACAAGCTGCAATTGCACACAGAGCTRTATGAGAAACACACATATTCAGTACTTTGGCTTCCTGTTCTTTCTGCGAGGTATATAGCATTTCCTACTGAGATGAGTAGGTGTTGTACAGGCCCCAGCAGCGAGCAGAAAATCTCATAGAGAAGTATAAGTGCATTTCCAATCTGCCCAGCATCAAATCACACCCATTCAAAAACACAGAGGAGCCAGCAAAAGATTTCTCCTGGGTGAGATGGGGGTGGGAGTTACCCCCAGTCTTTACAGAATGGGGTTAAACATGACAAACCCAACTAGCCTGTGAATCTCCTGCCCCGGGAAAAAGGGAGCAGGCAGATGATGCTCACACTGCAGCTGGTTTCTTTGGCAGTTCTGGGGTGCAGCTAGGCTGCGTCAGTGCAGTCCGTTTTCGAGGGAAATCCTGCTCTGAGGCATAGGTGAAGGATCAGCTTTCTTGTGGGTGAGCTGACGATAAAAACCTGAATCCAGASAAGATGCGGTGCCCTCAACAAAGCAGAGTCTGTAAGGAGGAGAGGGGCTCTGGAGACTGACCGATGAGCCATTCTGCTTTCTCCCTTCCAAAGTATTATTAATTTCCCTTATACACAGCCTGACAGTTGGGGTTTGAGACGATGGAGAGGGGGAAGACAGAGGGCACTTACAAGAAGTACCCCCAATAATTGGAGAAAATATGGTGAAAAAAGATATCATCAAGATGATGGCTAAAAAAACTTGGTGAAGGAGCAGAAAGGAGGGCTAAGATAGAAATGGGCTTTGTTTTTTTTAAAGACCAGCAGATATGGAAGGTCATTGAGTTACTGCATTTATTGAGTTAGCAGTTGTGAGTGGACTCCTTTTAACAGTTTGTGTGAATGCTCCAGGCCCATCTTGAGTGCAAAGGAAAACACATTATCTGAAATATGTCCCCGAGGTACTTAATGAGGTGCCTTCTCATTAGCTGAATCTGCAGAGCTGACTCTCTGAATGCTCCCAGCCTGCTCCGATTGCACGCAGAAATGACTGTATGGTTCTGCTAACACAATTTATTCYATAACTGGAAGGGGATGGGTGCATGCGCAGAGTTGGTTGCTGCAGCCGAGCTGATGTCTGGTGAAGGGTTATACTGTAGGTTGATCCCTTGTGAGCATCTTCCTCACATCCTGAGAATTTAGCTCCTTAATATCTCCAGGTAAAAATCCAAGTGTGCAGAGAATCCAAGGACGGCTGTATGAAGTGGGTTTCTTCAGTGGAGTAAAACTCTGTACTGTTTGGGCAGAGACCACAGGGCCGGGGAACGCAATTAATAGCCGGTCAGAATTGCAAATGAGTGTTAAGTAGAAGCCAGTCCCTTCCCAGTCCCTTTCTCTGAGGAGCGAGGGAAAGTTTAATTCTCATCTGAACAGAAAGCAGGGGGAATGCCTCCATACCCTACAACTGTCTGCCTTTTTAAATAGAAATTAATGTTCAAATCAGGAGCGTGTGAGAGAGCTGGGGGGAACCTTGTGTTCAGAGAGGACATTTTTCTCCCTGTAAACAGCTGCAGAAACACCCACCCAAGCTCTTTTTTGTTGTTATTGAGTTTGTTTATTCATTTTTCTCTTCCTTAATAACACTTTTAGTAGCTCAGGCTTTTCAAAATAGACTGCAGTGTATTCCTCCTAAATCCAAACACATCACAGTGGTTTTGGGGTAGTCTCTCCCTCTTGCTGGGCTCAAAAAATTGTTGCAAATTGGCCTTGACAGTATTATATCTTGCAGTTGTTTCTCTAAGTTTGCTGTAGCACTAAGAATTTCCCACGATCATGACACTGGCCGGTCTTTCTTCCCTGGCTTGCCCTCAGTCTGAATCACTGTTCTCCCCCCCCACACACACACACACAATTTGGTCTTCAGGACACTGGATGCACATTGTGTTTGTTCTATTTACTTAAAATAGTAAAGTTAAAGTAAAAAAAAAATTACTTAAAATCTACTTAAAATAGGGGTGAATAATTGTACATACTGTTTGTATTGTCTGAGGAATAGGCAAGTAGTGACTCTTYATGCAGACAGGCTAAGTGTCCTTACTTTCCTTTCACAAACAATTTAGCRACAAAATCAATGAAGCCCTTTTCTTCTGTGGACCTTTGCAAGACTGAGCACTTGGATGGCGGCAGCAGATCCCCTGGGTAACAAGGTGGGATGCTAACAGCATTTTGTGGTTGTGCTGCCTTTCAAGGTGATGCAAAAACTCTGGAAAGCCCATCCCTGTTACCTCCAAGACTGTTTGCGGGCTGGCAGTGCAGAGGACTAGCTGAACAGATCTTCACTGTGGTCTCGGGATAGGCTTCACATGGCACAGTCTCAGTGCCTCAGTTTCCCACTCTGCCAAGTGTGTGTATTACTACCTCCCTATCCTCTTTTTGTTCTTGTGTCCGTATGTTTATGCATTGCATTGCACTTCTGGTTCTCGATCTCTTTAGAAGGAACTCAGCTGAAATATAAATGACTTACAAAAAGCATATCTTTCCTTCCAGAGACGGAATATTCAAAACCTGGATGCAACCCTGTCTAACACGCTCTAGGTGACCCTACTTGAGGGGGGTTCAACTAGATGATCTCCAGAGGTCCCTTCCAACCTGAACCATTCTGTGATTCTGTGATATTGAAGTCTCTGGCTGACTTTGTGGTGGATAGGGTGATGAGGAGGGTGTGTTGGCCTCAGCCTGCTCCTGTGTTATTGGAGAGGAGTGTTGGCCTCAGCCTGCTCCTGTGTTATTGGAGAGCTCATCAGGAACATGCTCATGTAAATGAACATCTGTTGCTAATGATACTTTATGATTGCTCAGCTCCATGTGTCTTGTTAAGAGAATGCATGATTTAATCAGAACTCCACTTTACCCTGGCAGGCCCCATAGGTGAAAGCCTCATTTTTAATCTCTTGCCTGGCTGTAACCATCCTGCTGGATGGGAGAGTTATCTGGGTCTCGCTGATGGTGTGAGCAGATGCAAATTCTGCTTTCCCTTGTACATGCACTGTTTGCAAATGGGATAGGATAAGGGATGTTATTCAATTCTAGTGACTCCTAAAACTAAGTAATACTAAAACCTGTCCACAAAAGGTGCCTCTCTCTGGCTCATGTCCTGCCCCTRTCTGTTGTCCATCTTGCTATAGCAGGCGGAGTAACACTTTCTCTTATCTGCTGGCAGAGTTAAAGGTTGGCCATTCTCATCTAGCTCCTACTGCTCTGAATTCACCTATATTGGCTTGGCATGTTTCTGAAATGTTGCATGCTCCAGAAGGGAGGGGATTTTTTTYCTAGTTCACTGTTACAGGGATCACATCAGTCTGTGAATGGCACTGTGAAGTAGCAGCCTCTGTTGCATGCCAGCTGCCTAAAAGCAAAGATTGTCTTGAGCGACAAACACTGGTGGGAGGAGAAATCCTTCTGGTAGGAAGTAAAGCTTGTTTGACTTGGAATTCTTCACCCCTCTATTAAATTACTATGAAATAAAATTACAAGGATTGTACTACCACACTGCTGCTCTCTACCGAGGCTTTTGTCTCAAAGCCCGCTTAATTCGTTGTGTGTGAACTGCCATAGTTCTCACCTACTTGTCATGGGATTTTTTTCCTCTCTGGGTCTTGCTCTTGAAAACAAAGAGGTGTCTATCATATACCACTAACTTAAAACTTGTGAAAAATACTTGCTGTATCTGGACCAGTGGGTGGCAACAGGGTCTCCTGTGAGGGGTGTGTGTGTCTACATCTGCAACAGGCAAAAACAGTGCTTGAATTTTGTGTCTGAGAGCTGAATTCATCCTCACAGCAGCTACTTCAAGGGAGAGGAGAACCTATTCATTGGGTTTTRTGATGAGATTGGGAGGGGTGGGTGGCAACTGAGAAGCAGAAAGATTAAGTGTGTCATAAGAGAGGCTTTGCTGAAGTCAATGAGACAATGTAGAGATGTAGAAATAAGTACGTGTTAGTGCTTTTCTGGATCAGGACCGCACTAGCATGACTCTACCCTATCAAGGCTGTTAATTACTCTGGCAACTCAACTGCAGATCAAATGTATTTGTGTTTTCTGCCTGGATAAGCAGGAGGAAGTAAGAAAAAAATATTATTGTATCATGATATATAATTTCAGTTTATGAGGAGCCAACAGGTCTTCCAGCAATGTCTACCAGCACATCTTCTAGAGAAGAAGATACAATACTGAGCTCTCTGTTGAATAACATTTAAAATGATGACTTAGGGTTGCTTATATGTATGCTATGCTTTTTAACTCTTCCAGATCAGCCACCCGTTGGTCCACTTTGGCTGGCAGAGAGGACTGCAGTTTGTCAGAGGASAATGTACACTAACAACTCCCAGCTAGGTGTTTGTATCCTAGAAGAATAAAACCACATAACTTCAGGCTTGGTCTTCAAATGAAGCTGCTTGCTAATTAGTTTACCAGTCAGAGTCTTTGAGAATTAAACACAGGAGACTCAAGCTCCCTGTGAGGTAATTAAAAATATGTGCCCCTAGCTGATAACTGACCCGTTAATTTCCTTCTGTTTGAGAAAGCTTCATAAAAAATTACTGTACTGTTTGTGTAACAGGACAGTCATTAGCACAGATGTTTCTCTAACCAATAGAGGATACAAGGATACTGTCTGCTAACTTTCTTCATCTCTCAGTAATTTTATGAGGGTTTCTTGGGAAGGAGAATAAACTTGTTTGAAAGGCTGGAAGCCTTCTCTTGCTTGGGTGGAGGGGGAAAATGTTGTCTAGATTATTTATAGGAAAAAGAAAGGCTGTGAAAGTAAATTATATGAATAGAGAGAGAAGGCAAAGCTATAATGAGACTGAAAGTCAAGCTGATGATACTGGTTGRCTGTCTAGCTGAGATCCTGTTCTTTTTCAGGGCCCAAATTCCAAACTATGTGGCTTAAAGACAACTCTCTATATCTTTCCCAGCACTTTCAGCAGTATCCTGGCTTCTGCTTTCAGCTTCTTTAAGATTGTACGTATGAGTCTTGGCATGCATCAGTCATGCCAATTAGACCCATCTCAGTTCACGGTTGTTTTGTGTCCATCCGTTTGCCTCTTCAAATGGAGGGCTCAGTGGGCACAGCTGGGTTGTACCAGTTATGCTCCTCATTCAGAAGCAAAAAAAAAAAAACTTCATCCCTGGTATGAGAACAGTCATATGGGACCAGACTGAAAACCTACCTTACCGATTGTTCAATATTCTATACTACTCTTAATGCAGCAGGCACCAACTGGAAACACTTAGGTTATGAGGACCGTGGCCGTCCTAGAGGAAGCTTCCCCTGCAGGCCGTTTGCAATGATCAGAAACGCAGAGACTTTGTGAGCCAGAACCTGTAGCTGTTCTGTTGTATTTGGCAGGTCCAGTGGTGGCTGTCTTCTGGGCTTGAACCTATTAATAGTGTTGGACTTCATGGCAGAGACTTGTGATTTTAATCACATACTGTACRAGGATGCATCTTCTTTGTAGGTTTAAACTTCCTGCACAGTGATTTCTCAGCTGCCTCTGGCAATGACAAGTAATAATTTTCTTTTCATCATTTTTTCGTCATTCATACTGTACATGATTTTATAGACAGGTAAACTCTACTTCAGGAATTGGCCTTGTCCCCTTCTGGATTGCCAAAGACATGCCCTAAGCCATGAGGTAGAGTTGGATCCTGCTGTAGTACAAACTTTTAGACAGACGTCGTGGTATTTAAAATAGTGTCAAAGCAACAGCAGATTTAGTCTGGCGTTTCCTTCCCTTACAAGGCAATTAAAATGTAAATGCAGAGAGGTACCTCCTCTAGAAAACTCATGGACACCTACAGGGGTACGTTTCTGTGGTGACCTTTATCTAATGATCTCACTGGACCATAAACTTCCAGGCTTTCTCTGTCTCACACACACGCTTGCTTGTGTGATGAGTGTGGTTCAGTGSTCAGCTTTGCAGACTGCTGCTTTTYGGTCTTGTGCTCAGAAGTGGAACTGATTGTGTGCTGCTTCTCTCATGAGACTGGGGACTGCTCTCCATGCAGTTTCACTCCTGTGTTGTCCCCAGCCATAATGCTTTGAAATCTCTGAGAGGATTTTCCTTATCCTTCCCACTTTCCTTTTGTCCCTTGGAGCATCCTCTCCATCTGGTTGCAAAGCCGTGGGCAAGAGATTTTCCGTCTGCTGTTGGAACTCCATTTCTAGTGGTAAACTGCCACTTTACATGTAACCAAGTAAAGGTAGGATCAGAACTGGACTGGTCCTTCACACCACGTGTTGTCAGTGTCTGCAGGCACAGGATCTCGAGCCTTTTAACTCATATTTGATGCTACTAGAAATTTGACCAAGGTACAGCCTGGATTTGCTTCTCCTCTGTAGCGTCCACACCAGTGGACTGAAATTAGTTGATTTGCTGATTTTCCAGTGTTTCCAGAGCCCAGTTCAAAGCACGTCATGGGCTGTATCTGCCAGTGACCATCCTCAGTCTAGCTCACTGCACTGGAGGCTCTGAAACGTGCCTAGTCTGGTCCTCATGGGTTTTGCAGGGTTAGTCTCAGCCTCTGGCAGGCTCTGAGCATAGACTGAGCAATCCAAAAGATGCTTTCAGGAAGGCATCATTGGTCATTCTGGCAAGCTTTGTTTGCTTCAGGCACAGCTATTGTAGAGAGGAACCTTGCAAAACGCATGTGACATCTAAGGGTTGCATATGTGATAACCACCATCCTGGCCTGCTTTGATTCAGGAAGTGATGCTGAAACTCGACCCTTATGGGTATAACGATACTTGAGCTAAATGTCAAAGCAGCATAGACCAGGGTAAAGAACTGACTATGGGAAAAGGCAAGCAGGCAAATTTTGCCTGTTATTTGCTGGTTTCTGACTTAAGCTAATTTCCAAACTCAGCAGAAGTTGTGAACAAAGTACTCCTATCAGAGAAATATATCTCCAGTCAGCTAAACTTTGGGATCTTGCCTCTGGGGAAGACAGGACTTCCCAGTTCCTGGTGAGTTTGAAATTAGGAGCCACCAGCCTGGCAAAACTCCTCAGCAGATTATGACTGCTTATGCTAACCATTAAGCCTCTGCAAGGCAATGCTTCTACTCTGACTTATACCAGCGAGAAATCTAGCCTATAATTTTTGTTCTTGAACTAGCAGTTGTTTTAATTACATGATTGCAGGTTGTCAGGGCCACATGTGAAAAACTCAGAACTATTGCTTCAAAGGAACCCTGAATATGTAATGTCTCAGTAAAGACTTCCTCTTTTTATTGGGTTTATGGACCATTAAGCAGGAAGTGTGATAGAAAGTCATGTAACAGCCAATAAGCCTAAAGAGAACACAGCTTGTTTCATCGCTGCCTTGTGCAACTAGGGAACAGCTCACAGGTCATTTGGTATTAATTGCCCCCCTTTGGAGCTTGAGCACTTTATGAATGCTATTATGCAACATGATAGCAAGGGACTTGAATCGATGGTCCTGTAGGTCTATTTCCATCTGACAGTCTCTGTTCCTAAATAAGGCTTATAGGGCCATTTCTGTTGAGCTCCATGGAGTCTCAYCAAGAATGAGCTCAGCCACTCCAGTTTCCACCCAGCGTCTGTCAGCAAACACTAGACACAGTTCTGCCATGTTTGGAACTCTCTCTAGATGTGCCACATGGAGATTTTCAATGCAGAGAGCCTAAGTAATAGTGCACGCTTCCATCATTTTTATGGCAGGAATGARTACTCTCAGCTATTTCAAACTTCATCTTACAGGCCCAGGGAATCCAYAGAGAAGATTCTGCATCTCTGGAAGGGTTTGAAATGAGATTTTCCTATCTTCTCTTTCTATAAGTCCAGGCAGTCAGCATGTCTCATCAGCACCGCTTCTATGATGTCCTCTTACTTTCTTGCCAAAGTCATGTGTGCTGCTAGCATTGCCCAAGCTAAGGAGAAAACTAGAAGCCCCCTAAACTGGGGCTGAACCCAGCTTTCTGCAAAACTTGTTTTCATTCAAATTTTAGGGGGTGCCCTGTAAGGTAAAATGCAATATGATGCAGTAGAAGATCCTGCTGTATGTTAAGAATACTCAGGACTGAGCAGAGCCTGGAGAAGAGAAAGGAGTAAGTGTTCACTCCTCTTCAGTGATTTCTCCTTCTTTGACCTTCGCTTTTCTCCATCTCTATGTTAGTCTTTTTCCTTTTCCCACCGTAGAGAGTATGAAAGCAATCACTTATAAAAGGGGAGCATGATTCAAGTTGGATCAGCTCTGGCCTGATTCTGAGAGGATTCTTCTGCAACGAGCTGAAGAGAAGCMTCTGTTCAATCATCAGGAGCAGCATCTGGGCTAGTTACAGCAGTGCAGGCTTGGAGGGCACGTGAGTGTTTGCACTGCTTAAGCTGAGAAAGGATAAATTCTGTGCCATTCAGTACCTAACTTGTATTTTGCCTTGTTTTCCAGTGATAAGCAACTCTGCAGATATATAGTAGCTGGTTTGTTAATATGGGAGCTAAGATCTTGGCTGTGTTTGCAGCAGGACTATCATCAGGGCATGTTTTTATAGCATTGCCAGTAATACCTTTAAGTGTACCTGAGGTTTGATTGCCGTGTTAAAACATTAACTTTGAATYTAAGGATGTTTTTCTGAATTTGCCAACTCATAAACTCTGAATGTTTCTATCTCCCAGAGGTCTGTCTCAGCACATCTCATTGCCTACTACTCAGCAAGGAGTTMCTTTTGCATCTTTCTAGGATTGCAAAGAGATTCTGTCACTAGTTATTTTTTCCCATTGGTAACATGTATATCAAACCTTTTAAAGTCCTGGTTAACAGTGTTTAAGATCCTTGCCTAGATGCAGCAAGCTGAATGTCTGAATGTTATTTCTTGGTATTTGGTGGTATTTTTTCTTCCTCCTCCCTTACCTTGGCTGGTGCTTTGTTCTCAGCATCGAGAGGCAGGGAARGGGGGTGTTGGAGGAAAGCTCGGTGCTGCCTCTAGTGGAGAGAAACTCTGATTTTTCTCTCCGAGAAAAAAGGGGCTGTTCTGCTTTGGGCACCTCTGTCATCTGAGGAGGAGGGAGTTGCAGCCTTGAAGTAGAAAAGGAAGAATAAAAAGGAGGCACAGAGAGAGGATGTGAACCTGCAGGACACTGGGGGAGGCAGGCAGGAGAGTGGCGCTGCCCACCGCAGAGCTGAACCTTGCTGGGGATCTGCGACTGGAAGAAGGAGGGGGCAGGAAGAGAGCAGAGGATGCAACGGGGCAGGGATGCTGCGTGTGAACCTCCTTCTGCCTAAGGAGGACAGCATCATCCGAGGGGAGAACGTAGCTAGGCTTGCACAGAGTCTGCTGAGCTCTCTAGGACACTGCCAACGGCTCGCCTGGGATGTGRGCAAAGTTTCCTGAGCTTGCTGAAGAGAGGGAAAGAGACATGTGAGATTCTTCTCCTTCTAGCTGGGCTTCCCAGTCCCGGCTCTGCTGGGGCTGGCCATGGCTTTGTCATCACTAAATGAAAGGTGAAGGGGAGCTCTCCGAGACCCTGGGCACCTGCTCTCGCCTTTGCCCACCCCAGCTCCACGCTCCAGCTCAAGTAAGTGTCTTTCCCTTCTGGGCACAGATACTCTCTCTAGCCCTGCCGAAGAGTTTCTCAACACTTTGCCTAGGGAAAAGTCTTGAGCTTCTCCAGATAGCTAAAGAGTGCATGTGTGCGTGTTTGTATGTCTATCTGTATGTGGGAGGTGATTATAGCTGCCTGAGTGCAATTTCTGTTTGCTGATCATTATCATTATTTTCCTGTGCCATCACATTTGCAGAAAGGAAATTCGTTGGGGTCTGTCAAATATTTTGGCTGTTCTGCTGAGGTGGAATGGTGTGGAAGGATGWCAGCTCAAACCCCCTCACTACAAGTCAGAGAGGAGCACACTTAGCTATGCACATTCCTGCTGCTGCTGGTATGGCTTTAAACGATGCTCCTAAGATGCTGGCTTAATATGTCAGTGTGCCCTTTGAGCTCTGAGAACTCGCACAGAGCTATGAACAAAAATCTCTGTTTCTGCCCCTGAGACTATAGGGAGGGATGTATATTCCCCTGGAGGAATCATTATAGCCTCTGGATATCCATCACTCTAGCTTGAATATGCAGCTTGTTTTGTTGCAGTACTTGACGTTAATGCATTTCAAGCTGAAATGTTTGGCGTAGAAACCCAGACTCTTCCTTTCCTCACCCCAAGCCAGTAATAAAAGAAAGTGTTTCACAGAGAGAGCCCAGGGAGAACTTTTCCCTCTATTAATGGAAAGTCAATTGATGATTTTGGACAGGATAATAYGGATAGAAAGAAAGTTGGTCATTTTTGAACAGCCTAGYTTAACTGAAGTGGAAGCCAGAAGGTAAAAGCTGTCAGATATCTTCAGGTAAGTCAATAGTGGGAGATGATCCACATCAGTGATTTCTTATGACTGTAAGGGGGATCTGGCAGGGAGGATGCCTTTTCCTCCAGCATTTTCCTGTGCTCCAGGAGATGACAGACTTCAGGTGAATAAAGAGGCTTTYGTTGTATGTGGCAATTGGAATAAGGAGCGGTTTAGTGTTTTTTCAGGAGCTTATTGCTTAAAGGATGCTGTAAGAGCATCCTTTGGCTTTGGTGGTCTTTTTTGCTTTCTCCACTGCTCTCCTGGCTTTCTCATCCCTGTTTTCTTTAGTTTCCCAGCATTTTGGAATCTCCTCTGTGTATAACCCCTTCTGGTTTATGTGGAAATCAAGACAGGATCGGTGATCCACTTTCTAAATGTTCCCAGCCCAAGCATGCTGCCTTCTAGCTTTACTTTTGGTTACGTTGCAGGTCATTTCCTAGCCTTGTGATGGTGCTGCCCTGCAAGGTCCTCTCACACTTGTGGGAGAGGTTTTCATGCAATGCAAGGTGGCCTTAAAATTACCCAGTTCATTACTGGCTATTATATTGCTCTTGACCCATGAAAGGTCAGGTGCACCTGCTCCAAGCAAAGAGGATTGGAAAGAATTTTGTCTTGGACATAGCATGGCCAGAGTCTGCATAGCAAAGCTATAGAAATGGTGTGATTAGCCCCAAAGAGGAGGTGTGGGGACACCAGGGCTGATTTAGGCACCCCATTTGGATGGGAAAAATCTTGTTTCCATATAGTAGATCTGATCTTCTCTCCCTTGTGGAAAGTGGCCATAAATGCCCGGGAAGCTGGTGGTAACTATACCCACCTTGAGCCCTGTTGGATCATTTTTCTCACATCATCCATCCGCTCAGAGTGGCTCTGTTACCTGCTGGGGTGAGCCGTCCTTGGGACAGGCTGCTCTGATCTGTTACTGTCTGCTGCTGCCTGAACGAGCCCTCTTGCCCGCCTCCTCCCCTATTACAGCCTGGGGAGCTCCAGCGAGGATCTGGCCCAGATGCAACCCCACACGCTCAGGGAA
This sequence comes from Rhea americana, assembly GCF_003343005.1. NCBI lineage: Eukaryota > Metazoa > Chordata > Aves > Rheiformes > Rheidae > Rhea > Rhea americana. The sequence goes on from NW_028186390.1 coordinate 6,042,422, forward strand.
CTGTAACTGTGAACACACATTGCCAGACAGCGAAAATGAGATACGAGGGGGTGTCGTGGGTGTTACTGCTGCCGCTTTGAGGGCAGCCAGAAGCCAACATGATCTCTTTGGAGTAACTGCAGGTGACAGTGACAGATGTGATGGGCATCAGGTTGAAGTCTGTCTTGAAAATCTCTGTGGGAACATGACCTTTGGTCTCTGAATTTCCTGGGAGCAGAGCCAGCCCACTTATTCATTTGTCCCTTTAGAGTCCAGGAACTGTCATCTTGTTGCCTGTTTCCCCGACAAGAGGGAATTCTTGCAGGTTGGAAGCAGGTGAGGGCTGAGGAGTGAGCAAACCATGTGGATCTGTGATAAAGATTTAACCATCAGGAGCCGTGCAGTTCCCTGCGAAGCACTCCACAGCAGGAGGTGTAGTTTTGGGGGACATATTGAGGGGAAGAGCTCCGCTGAGATATTTGCAGCCTCAGTGCCCCAAAGATTCAGGCCAGCAACTGTTGATGTRTGTGTGCCTGTGCGTGCGCAGGTGCATGCATGCATGTCTTTAATCCAAAAGGGTCTTGCTGCTGATCCTGAGATGGTGAAAGAGGCACAGCCAGGGCTCCAGCTCAGTGTGTCTGGGTTCCCAGGCAGAATAAAAGAACACAGACAAACTCGCATGTGTGTTATTTTGGCTAGTGGAGAAAAGGTTCTTTCCCTCTCACACACAGTTCTCCTGAAGAATCTTTGCCTGCAGAGGGGATCCTCTCCAATCAGACATCTGCAGGCGAGGAAAGTTTCACTCCTTTAAGGAGCCCATTCCTGTCAGCTCCAGCTGATGTCTCACTAAATAGGAACTTCATTGAAAGTCCATTGCTGCTTTTCATTTGAGTCTAAACAAAAGCAAAGGAAATGAGATATGATACCAGATAGAGCAGCAGAGAGCTTTGCTGCAGCTGGGTGTATGGGAAAATTTTATACCCTGGAAAACATGTTGAAAATGCCTGGCGGATCCCTCTGGCATTTTGCAGGGTGGTGGATAAGGTTTTTGTCTTTGTTAATTTAATGGCTACAGAGTGTTAATAGCACAACAGTTATTCTTGGCTCTTGAAGTAGAAACCTGTACTGTATCAGTTTTCCCACTGTAACTCTTATAAAAATGATTTGACAGAAAAGAAGGAAAAGGTTAAGCCAGGCAAGGGAGTACAAGAGAGGAGACTGCTACTGTTTGCAGGCTGGGAAGAGAAATGCTCTCCTGCCTTTAAAATCAGAGGCACTGGTAGCAAACTGCTGGCAATTTGGCTTCTGGTAATGTGGCTTCACAATGAAATACTGGACACACAGAGCTAAGTCTTGTCACATCCAGCAACCTGTTCCATGGACAATTTGCTATTGTCATTCATGGATATGTGTTTCCACAGTGGATCCTAGGAAAGGGTTGATTCCCACAGGCTTGCTTCCAGCTTTATCTTCTCCATTTCAATAATCTGAGACCTACTTCCAGGAGACGTGTTGCTTGTGCGGGAACCTTGCATAAGTTTGGTTTTTCACCTCTTGAACCAAACAGGCTTCTCTGCCTCCCTCCTTGTCTTGTGATCGCACCAAATGAAGAAGCATGATGTAGTGGGTAGAGCACCTAGAAATGCTTCCAGGGACTCAGACTCAATTTGCAGTTTCCTCATAGTCTTTTGTGACCAACAGCAAGTCATTCAGTTTTTGTGGATGGAGTTCATCCTGCTGAACATCTAACTCTCGACTGCTTAAGTCACTCAAGTTCTCTGTGTAGTCATTTAAAGTATTTGGCACAYCTATTCTGGACATCTTTTTGGAACAGTCTGAATCATGTTCTGGGGATTGGAAAGCCTTTTATTCTCTACTGGCTAGAAAGGCAGCCTCACTGACCAGCTTCAGTTACTAGACAACTCAAACACGGAGCAAAGCCTCCCACTTTCTGGTGCTATTTTTTTACTTTATCTGTCCAGCAATATATTAAGCTCGCTTTGACATTAAGTGTTATTCAGAGCAGTATTGGGGTCTGATGTTTTTTTTGGATAGGTGTAGTGTGGGTGATGACAAACTCTGTGAGATCAGTTACTGCCTGTACAGGCAACTGGACATACTCCCTGTCCTGTGTTTGAAGGAAAAGGTAAATAGAATGGGGAGAGAGGAGATGAATGCAGCAGRTATCAAGCCCATGTGAAAAAACATGAGTTCATGATGTGGGTTGGTCTGCCCAGCCACACTACTGCAAAAGTGGGCTGTAGTAGACTCCAGGCAGAGCCCAGCCTTGGCTCTGGTTACTGCACGCTCAGGTTCACTTGGGCTTCATTCATCCGGGTGGTGAACGGGGCTCAGTGCTCCAGTCTCTGTCTGACAGCAATGGGGAGAACCCATTGAGAGCAGACTTGGATTTGTATTTAGTTTTCATCAACCTAGAGAAGATGTTTGTGACCATGAGGGGTGGTGGAAAGATGCCTTTGGTTCATTGCTCTGTTTAACAGTTGTATGCTCTTCTGTTTCTTTCCAGGAGATTCAAGGCAGCAAGAGACCAGCGCTTACCTTCTCAATACCGCACATACCCCATCAGGGTTGAGACTCAGCTCAACATGTTCAGTGAAAAGAGCAGTGCATCTTTGTCCCAGAAACCCAACCAGAAAAAGACACGACCTCAGGGCCTACCCTCCCCTGCTCTCTGCTGTGCATGTGGACTTTGCATCATGCTAGCAGGGATCAACATCACTTTAGTGGGAGCATTTGCCTTTGGGACCTTCCTCCCCATGAATAACCCTCCCATCATCATTGGCCCCATCTTGCTAGTCGTGGCCTTCACATTCTTTGGTGCATGCTGCATCTGCAGTCGGAGGCCCCCAGCTCATGGGGCAAGGAAATCCAAACCAGGTTCCAACATTGGGCTYATCAAACCTGGGAATACAGCTTTTGAGATTGAAACTAGTGAGCACACAGTGCAGGACACCACGGCGGTTCAGCTGAGCCCCACAAATTCCCCTGYCTCCTCAAAAAAGTCCACACCAGTCCATGAGAATGCAAAGACTTGCAAGCTCTTCACTATGGAAGGCAATGGGCCAGTGGCCAAGTATACAACAGGAGGAGAGGTGATACAACTCAACTTGCCCAGGGACCTGGCTGCATCCTAAACCCAGGCAATGTTTGTGTTAGCAGCCAGACATGCTGCAATGGATGGGCTGGAAGCCGTCGTTCAGAGGCGTGGGGAAGGTGCTTATGAAGAGCCAGCACACAGGCCTCTCTGAATTAATTTAAGGAAGGCGGATGCAGAAGCAAGGAAATTCCAGATTTTTGTTGAAAGGGACATGTCCATCTCATGGCTTTGAAAAGAAAATTGCTGATAATGTTATGAAGCAGGATGGCTCTCAGTTTCTGGGAAAAGACTGGCTTTTGGGAGGACCAGATCCAATGAGGAGAATTAATTAATTTGTTAAGCATAAGGTAGAAATGTGATGACTGGAGGAGGTGCTGTGCAAGGCTGACAAATAACAGTTCTTTCTTTTCAGAAGTGAAGCAATTCTTGAACGTAATAGAAGCAAGAATGCTGTAAATTACAGCTTGTTGCCACTCAGAAAATTTCAGCATTTTGGTGCTGAGCTTTTGGCAGCAGGGACAAAATGTATGCATTTGCTATTGAAAAAGCAGGGCAAAACAATTTCCCCTCCTTTTGAAAGTCTTTGTGCCATCTTGCCTTCATCTGGTGATTGTACCACCTGTTATAAGAGTCAATGAATCACAAGGATTGCATTTAGCACAAGCATTTTCCTGTTGTTTTGATCAGGTGGAGTTGTAGCAGGGCTATTCAGTGTATATGAGAAGATCAGTCAGACTGAATCCTTGAGGAAGGCTCCCGGAATGGCCGGAGATAAGAAATCCTGAGGGTTTGGGGGGAAGGAGATGCAGCCTCCTTTGCATTTTTCTGTGGAAGCCTGGCCTGGCCTGCCCTTGACCAGGGTACAAATAACTGTACAGGCTTCAATGTAGTTGTGTTGGAAGATGGTCACTGCATCTCCTTCCCTGAGGTGGCTCTGAGATCTATCACACACACTGGGTGACCAAGTGCAGAACTCCTTGCTGTAGGAAACTAGCTGCTAAATATTTTCATAGGCTTGCAAAGTAATAGAACAAACTCACAGAAGAATTTTTCAAGAACTATTCGATGTAAAAACATTACCTCTGCCTCAGAAACACCCTGACCTGAAAGTAGGATATTAATCAGAAGAATTACCACTACAAAGACTTTTTCCCAGGCAACTACTGCTAGGAAGAAGGTGCTGCGCTAATGAGTCTTTGCTCTGGCCCTGTAGGGGCAATCCACGTATTTTGTGAGATACAGACCATTGTCAGGGGAAAGGACAGTTGCACTAGGCAGGATCGGGATGTGGGGGTGTAGCAGAAGGAGAATGGATTTGAAGTAGGAAGGGCTGCACAAGTTCTCCATGTATTCCCATCGTATATCCAAAACGGGGTTCTTGGGGCTTTTGGCAACTAGGAAGTCATATGGACATGAAAATGAGCATACAAGATCACTCCTATCTAGCCGAGCATCCTATTTCTTACAAGGCCAAGAGCTGTGTAAAGCTCTGGATCTGGAGAAGAGCACAACAGGGCAAACATAGGATATTGCTCGCCCAAAATGCCCTTCAGGCCTCTGACACACTGTTCCCTAGGAGCCTTCCGAGATGGAAGTGGTGACTGTGTTTTGCAGCCCTGRATGGGCTGCTGCTTCATGAAATAATCCATTTGCTCTCAAATGTCTGTCAACTTGTGTCATTTGAGATCCTGCAGCAAGGAGTTTCACAGCTTAATGAGAGGCTGTAAAGATCCCTCCCCTCGGTTATTTTCAGCCTGCCTCCTGCAAGTTCCCTTTGTTGCCCCAAGTTTCTGGATTAGAAGGGGCAACAAGCAGCCCGTCCCTCCCTATGCCACTTGGGATTTCAGGGGCCTTTGTCACTTCTCCTTCAATTATCTCATTCCAAGGATACTTCCTGTCCCTTGTAGCAAGAGGAGGTTTTCCAGCTCAGTCAACCTCCTACTCAGCTCACCTTAGTGCTTTGCTGAGTAGATGTTGGCACAGCTCCAAGACTTTAGCCAGCAAAGAGATGGGTATAGAGAGATGAAGAAGGGCTGATGGGAGATGCTAGAGGAGATGGAAGGCCAAGGCTACCCCAGGCCACCAGCAGACCTCTCCAGGGCCAAGCTGGGCTAAGGTTTGGCTGGTGTGTTGGATTAGGTGATGGAGTGAAGAGTTAGAGAGGAGCAGGAGGGAAGGGTTGTGATGCTATACAGTCTATGTGAGAGGTGTCCTAGCAGCATGGGGAGCTACTGCGCAACTGCTAGCTATTGCATGAGCTCTRAGAAGATGAGATTGAATTTCACTCCTTGACGAGAGGGAACCAAAGACTGGGTTAATGTTGGCCCTTCTTGAATGCKCTAACAATTTGCTGTGTTAAACAGTTTCTACATCAGGGAATTTGTTCAGTGTGATTTTAGCAGGGCTGGCATATAGCTTAGGAGGGGCAGAAGTGGACCCTGCAGAACAATGTATGTGTGAGCCTAGAAAGATGTGGGTGCAAGTTTTTGCTTTGCTGTAGCCTCCTGGCCCTGAGCAAATCATTTAATTGTATTGTAGCTCAGCTCCTTGTCTGTTCAGCAGCGAAATACCTGCTCCCAATCCCACAGGGCTACTTTAAAGACAAACATACTGCCAAGCAGCATATTTGGTATTTGCATACCTGAATCTTGAGATTGTCTGAATGTGGATGAGTCTATATGGTCTGACCTCTGCATGATCTCCTTTAGAGCTCATTTTAATGGACTATCTGTGCTTCAGAACCAGCTGCCCTTTGGCACATGGGAAGTGCTGCACTGAGCAAAAGGCTCCCTTGATTTTTGCCTTGTGGCAATTGATGTAGCAATTAAACAGAATAACTTGCTGATTTTGGTTTGATTCCCAGGTTGCTGACTCACCAGTCTGCTTAGAATAGCACACAACAAGCTGTAAGTCCTTTAGAGGTATTGTCTGTGTGAATATTGTTACTGCAGCACTTTTCTTTCAGTACTTGGAGCTAACAAATAATCAAATCGAGTGGTACCCATACAACTCTCTTCTCTATTCACTGGATGTTTGAAAACCAAGCCTGACTTGTCTGGAGCATGTACTGGACCCACTTGTTATCACAGCTGCACCATGAAACACTACTGGTGATGGATAACRCAATGGTAGATCTCATACAAGCTAAAGGCAAAACCTTCTTGGCAGGAATTGGGGCAGAAGCAGGACTTCGAGGGCCAGCTAGGAATTTAGTGTGGTTCAGTTGTGTTGTGGCATCGTGGACTGTCCCATACAGGGAACGCTGCCACAGCCCTGGGACCTGGCAAATTCTGTGCTGCACACACACGTCACCATAAAGCAAGTTTTGCTCTAGGAGCTGATGCCCTTGGGACACAAAAGATGACAATCAGCATGGATGGCACCTGGACAAGCAGAGATGTAGGACTAACAAGATGAGGAGCACCTGGTGTGGCAAACCTGTAGGCCAAGCTGTGACCCCACCTGCCTACCCACATGGGGAAGCAGGCGTGGGAACATCTGCTACCTTCTGAGGCATTAATGCCCTGCTTTTTCCTTTTTCTGTCTTTTGAGATTTCCGTGTCTGTCTGCCTCTGTGGTTGGCTGTGACTAATGTTGTTGTGCATCTTGCACCTCCTTCTTGTTCAACAGGTGACAAGGAGAGTTTCTTGTGCTTCAAGTCAGAATTTCTGGTATGAGAGTTGTTTTTTTTTTTTTTTTTAATTACTATTTACGTGTGTGCAATGTGAAGTTTGGGAAAGGCAGATCCATTAAAAAAATTCCACTTACTAAGCATCTGGCCAGCTTGTTCTTCCATTCTACATACTGCCTTCTCCTTTACCCCTAACTGAGACTGTGTTTACCCCACTGCTGAATGTATTATTCATTTTGCCTGTGCTGCATACTCTCCTTGTTGATTTTCTAACCAGTACAACTAGCTGCAAGGGAAAAAGTGTTTGTAAGAGTTCATGTTGTCTCTTGAATGACATTGTTCCTTAAAGACTTGGTTGCCTAAACCCTAGGCCTGCTGCAGACTCCTGTTCTCCTCACTTTAGCTAACACATGAATAGGTCAGTTGAGGCTCTTTTTCTTTTCTTTTCTTTTTTTCTTTTTTGTTTCAATGTGTGTGTTAACCCCCAGCTGTATGTATGAACAAGCCAAATACTGTGTGCTCAGTGATCAGAGCTGTTTGTATGGCATATCCTAAATTGCGGAGCTTGCTGCTGAGGATAGATGAATTGTGGGCCTCCAGTTTGTTAGGGATGTGGGAGGAGCAGGTTTGTGGCCTATGGTGGGACTGGGCTGGGTCCTGGGTATAGACAATTTTAGATTTATGSTATGGAGATGAGGTGGAAGCAGTATCTGTGTGTGTATGAGTGTGTTTCAGAGAGATGCCATCACCTTTCTGTGCTGCTTCTGGGCTTAGCCCAGCGTGGCCTCCTGGGAATGAGTTGAGGAATAGTACAGCCAGAATGARGAGGATTTGAGAGTCTTGCAAATTCACCTCGTCAAAGGGCTTCTCTCCCATGTGCAGCCAAGTGATTTGAGACGAAAGGAAATCTCTCTGTTCCAGACAGGCAGGCTGGTTAAAGACCTGGGAAATGAGCTGTCTAAGAAGGCTCCGCTGATACTGAGTGTAAAATGAAAACCTGCTCCTTTCAGAAAGGATTTTTTGGGGCAGTTGGAAAGAACTTCCTGGAAGGGGATTTTCTTATTTAAAAGTGGGGCCATAAGGGAAAAAAAAAAAAAAGAGAGAGAGAGAGAAAAGAACAGATGAGTGTTTGCTGAGCATCTGCTACTGCTGTTCTGGACTTCCAGCCTATATCAGCCCTCCTTGAGAAACCTGCCCCAGCACTAACCTAGATCATGATTTCTCTGTCCATCTAGGGGAATAAAACAAGAAAGTTACTTGGAGTATGATTAGCTTTTTCCAGTTCCCAACCCAAATTTAGTCATGATTAATTTATTCTTTTTTATCYTTGTGCCAGCAATGGATTTTGACTGAAATACCTTTGTTGCCATCCAAAAATCTGTATCTCCGAAGCATTTTAAATATGTCACAGATTTCCTGGAGCCTATTTTTCATTTGGCTGGTCTGGCTGACTTATTCCATCCTCCAGAACGTGACGTATGGAGCATCTTTGCTGGCATTGGCCAACACCACATGCCCTCACACACTTCCTGGGGAAGTTGGGAGCTGGCTGTTTTATTATTTTTGTGTTGTTAGATCTCCCTGAGCCCACCTCAGTCTGTGCCTTGATGGTTGGTTTGAGGGTATACCCACTGCGGTCCCAGCTGCCCTCTGTGTGGTTGCTCTGGCAGCACACTTGCAGGAGGTGGGAAGCTATCAGTAGATGGGCATTGAGGCTCAAAGTGAACCACTGGGTTTCAGAAGTTGTCTAGACTGTCAGGGTTAGTCAGTGAGGATTGCTCCTTACAGTTTCATTTCCAAGGCTTTGTTCAGTTTAATTTAAAAAGTCTGTGGAGAGGAGATTTTGTCATTTCCATCAGCAGATCTCCTGCTACTTGTAATCACTTTCAGTCTTTCACTGTGAGATCTGCAAATACTGACATGGTTTTGAGTTCTCAGGCATGGAGGGTGTCAGGGCTGGCAGGACAGATTTGATTTTTCAAGGCATGCTTGCATACAAAGATTCCCCAGGAGTTTTTCCAGGGAGCAAATTTTCATCAGGAAATACTGATTTCTTGAAATTGGCCTGTCCTGAGAAGACACTGTTTCTCATCATGTTTCTGCCAGGAAAAATCTTCCCAGGTTCCAGATGAAATTTCCAGTCCAAACACTTGAGAACTGCTCTATTATTAAATCCTCCAGGCACCCCTAAAATAAGATCTTGCTGGGTTTTGCCTCCACATGAGGAACAAATACCACAGGCAGCTTTGGGGCTTGTGGCTCTTTACCCGACCCTCTGCTTTCACCGGATCTGAAAAGCCAAATCTTTCTGCACTGGTGCTTTTAATAAGCCATGCCTCCAGAGATCGATGTAGTCTTCCARAACTGTGGCACGAGATCTTCCCTGCTGAAATCCTTACTTGGGTTTGTGGCATTATCCTGCTGTTACAGAGAGCACAGTTTTGCATGTTGTTTTCTGGCACGGTTCCAGAAGGATATTTGGTGAAGTTTGCTGTAAAATCAGAGAGAAAATTATTTCCTTTGCTGATACATTTGGAKACAAATCCACCTCTGCTGTTACTGTGGTATGAGAAATCAGTGTGATCTATGGTTGATCTTCATATCTCCATCTGAGCCAGGCAAGCATAACTCTGTCATTAGGAGCTGATCCTCCCTCTCCCATTGCACAGGCTGATGCTTCTCCCATGAGCTGGCACTGGGTGCTCTCAGCTCAGTAGCTGGCTCAGACAGATTTTGCGTGGCAAGGATGCTCTGCTGATGAACCCCAGGGACCTGGCTTCTGCAGATCCTTTAGAGGTGGACAYGCTGCTGCTTCCTGCACCTGTGGCTGTTGCACAAATAAACAGCCAGCTTTGGTTTCTGGGCCAGGAACCTTTCACCTGGCTTCTGAGTTCACTGTGCCGCAGCGATGACCAAGGGGACCATCCATGCCTCTAGCGCTGTGCTCTGTAGGCMCAAGTAAGGCAGCCCATTCCCACTATAAATGGAAAGACATAACGTGAGAAGGGAAACTGAGACACAGAGCTGAAAAGTGAATGTCAGCTCAGATTAAAGTGTTGGCCTTGCTTTTCCCGGAGTAGAAGACCATGCTGCCTTTCCGTTGCCAGTGAATGACTGAGCATGGTGCAAAGAGACGGGACACACAAATTCCTTGTGTTGCAGAAATCAGGAAAATTAATAACGCTGGACTGGATCAGGCTAACAGGCCATCTAGCCCAGTGCTCTGTCTCCAACAGCAGCCAGTGGTGGATGCTGTAGAAAGTGAACAGGAAGAAGGCAAGAATGCAGTGATACTTCCAAAAATACTGAGTTAGCCGGTTAGGGATCCTCTGAGACTTTATATTTAATAGCTCTTTGATGAGGTCTCTCCCAAGAACACGTCCAGCCTCTGTGCAAACTTATGTAAACTCTCAGTATCTGGCCATCTTGGGGCAAGGATTTCCACCTCTTGATTCTGGGCTCTGTGGAGACCCACCTGTGTGCCTGCTCAATTTAAAAGAGAGCGAGGGAAAAAAAAATCTCTTTTCTCAGTCAAACCTCACAACAAACCTTTGGAGCAGGCCAAGTTCAGGTGATCAGTAAGAAGCTGAAGAATCACTTGTTTAGGGGACTAGAGCTCAGCGATCCTGGGCAAGATTCTTGGAGATGAGTTTTCTTTGCAGAAAACTCAGTGATGAGCTTAATGAATAGTCCTGTTCACTCTTGATTTCCTGACTTGATGCATTTCTCTGGCATAATGCAGAGTTTCCCAGAACCTCTGGGCTACATATATTCTCAAAGAGCTTTATTAGAAACGTTGCTTCAATTCTAAAAATCACATTTGTTCTAAAACAGAACTGTCTACTGGGARAATTAATTCTTCTGACTAAATCGCCTCCCTGGAAATGTTGCTGTTGTCTTTGATTTYGTGGTTCAAATGATTACTCTTTTCCAACACCCAAGAATAACAAGATTAGGGAATTTGCGGCAATGAAGGCAAAGAGGAGGAGCTGTCTAAAAAAGAAAAGACAAATTGATTTTTTTAAGGTAAAGGAAATGGCTATTTCAGGGAAACAATTCTGCTATTGGGAAATAGAAGCAGGGAAAACTCTCTATTTGAACCAAACGCTAATATTAAGCCCATCAGGCTCTTTGTCACATTCTATTCATCTAAAATGCATTGTCATCCTCAGATATGCTACTTAAAGCTGATTTGGGAAGTACTAAATACAGTCCTGTGAATTATAAATTAGTAGAAAAATGAGAGCACACTGGAAAAAATTCAGGTCAAATTCATTGTTAGTGTAATTTCAGCATAACTACGGCTGTGTTAAAGTTGACTTCTGCTTCTCGTTTCTGGCTGGACCTTTCAGAATGGCTAAGCACTCGTTATAGGAAATAAATGAGCAGCGGTGTGCAGATTCTTGAGACACCAAGGAAAAACTCTGCTTTCCTGAAGGCAAGTGGAACCATTTGGAAAAGTCCACAGGGTTTGGGTTGAAAATGATCATGTTAGAGACAGAAGCACCCGGAGATGGAAGTYACCATCCATCTGTCAGCACGGGGCTGGGCATCTCTCAGGCCCTACACAACTGGGAAGAAAATCCATAAAGACAGGTTGAGCTGGTGCATTCACCGCGACGATTTAGGCAAGATGAGGTGGCACTCGTGGGCTGCACCCAGGCCCAGCAGATGGACAAGCCAGAGGAACAACAAGCTGACTTTCCTCTGCTAGAACGACGTATCCCCTGAAAGGGACAACTGCTTAAGGGAAAGGCTCTTCTCCCTTCATGACACCAYGAGCACTTTAGCAGGGCTAACTCTCGCAACATCATTAAGTTTAATGTTTCTGTTATTTATGTTGCCAGTTCTCTTAATGGCGCTCCAGCAGCATGGAGTGGAGTGAGTCATAAAAGTAATTATTAATGGAGCTACGGCACTGAAAAGGCATTCAAAATTCGATTCAGCACTAGCCCCGGTCGATGTGGACAGAGTACATTCGTTAATTAGCAGGTGTAACGTGCATTTGCCAAGAGGAGGAAAGGAGAAAGACCATTCAGTGTGAAATATTTTGCCTTACTGTCTTCTCAGTGAAATGCAGAACAGCAGGTGGAGATAGCAGTAGGAATGTACGTTGTGCTCCCCACRTTTGTAGGAGCACTTGGAGCACAGGCACTGTGGGCTTATTACATCAGTGCCTGTAGGCCCAGACTGACGTAGAGCCCGGTGGCCTCAGGAGCTGCACATACGATGAATGGCAAGAAGCTGTTACTGCTACCAAAACCTGAGAGCCTGGATAGAAATATGTGGGGGAAAGGAAGGGTGGGAGGAATCAATGCACGTTTCCATTTTAGGGGCACAGAAGTGAACACACTGGGATATTAAGTGATGTGACTGAGGTCATGTAAAGATTTGGTGGCGGAGAAGGAAACACAGGTTAGATTTGCTGAAACATGTTGTGGTGATGTAACCACTAGACCTCCTTTTATGTAACAGGACCTACTGGTTGGTCTTTAACACCTCCCAGCAGCCCTGTACCTGGACAGTTCAATCTTCAATGAACAAAATGGGAAGCTGGTGTATTTCTCTAGGAGAGTAAAAATAGAGAACATGAAGAGTAACTTTAATTTTCCCATGGTTACTACAACAGACTGCAGTGCAGGCCCTCCTGTGGGCACAGTGTCTCTGGCAGAGGGAGCAGTCAGCCAAAGGGAGGGTTAATGTGCTCTGCCATCCTGACTACACACCAGGCTGGAGGGATGACTGCTAAGCAGGATACGGCTCTGCCCTTCTAGATGAGTTCCAAAAAGGGCTTCACATTTGAGCTTCACAGTTTATTGGGACCACAGTGATAACTATCTTCCTAAATAGAAATGCTCCATGCAGGTTCCTCAGATTGTTTCCATTCAGATTGATGCCTCCAGTTGCCCTCAAAAACCAAGTTCCATGACAGCAAAAAAACACCATATATTCTTGGATTTAATTAACTCCCTACAGAAAGAGCCACTTTGGCTGTAATGGGCGAGTGGCTTCCAGATATGCTCTTTATCAGCTGCTTAAATGTATTCATAGTCAGTATGATCAGATTAGACGGCAGCGGCACAGGATAGAGCCATATATCCTGTGTATAGCAGCACGCAGGACGAGGAGACACAGCGTTGAAAAAGTACGACCTTCCCAACCAGGATATAATGTCATCCTCCGCTTGGCTTCTGTGCCTAAGGGGTGGTAACTCTTGATACCTCAAAAAGCACTTCAGTGTCTGCCAAAAGCTGAGCCTATAGCTCTGCTGCTTCACCATGCGGGTTATGCCAAGGTCTGTTCCGATGTGCAGTTGGTATTTGGTACCGAGGTGCTGTAACGTACCAGTCCTTTCTACTCCGAAGGGCAAGTTGGTGTTCTGCCAAGAGCACAACTTCTTTCTGATTCTTGAGGAGTTACCCAGGAGGCAGCAACTTTACATCAGTTTTGGCTGTGCATGACCTCCACAGAAGGCAAGGAAGCAGTTATTTTAATACAGTCCAGTCAGCTTTCTTAGTAATTTCTCTCCCCTAAGCCTTTTCTAGTACATTTGCTTAATGGACACAGAAGAGTACATTGAACTTATATTTTAGTTATTACATGTATGTAAAAAACGCCCATCAGTGAATGTGGTAGGCAGGCTTTCTTTGGTTTCCACTATGTTCCAGATCAGGAAAGTCAATGCAACACTTTAATCGGGTGGAGAACGGAGAGTGCTTTCACTGGTAAATGCACCAGCAATAAGTCATGAAGGAACAAGTCCTACTGGATCAGAAAAAGGGTCCATCCACTCTGTCTCAAAAGGATGCCTAGAGGAACTTGTATCTCTGCTACGCAGATGGCTTTGCCCTGTTTTGGTCTCCAGCTCTTTGGTGGTCTGCGATTAGTTTGTCATTTTGGATCCATAAGCTGGGTCCCTGGTGCAGACAATAAACACAGAATAGATGGACTCAGAGAAAGTCACAARTAGGGGAGGCAAAGCTGTGTTGTGCTCTTAGCCAAACCCAGCTAAGGCAAAGGCAAAGTGCAGCCTGTGATTCCACAGATGAGACTGAACGGCCTTTGCAGCCAGTGGTAGCATCCTGAGTTTCAGCCACATGCTGTAAGACACAGCTTCATAGCTCAGATCTCAAGATCCTGGCAAACACTCACTGCAATACCCTATTGATTTGTAAGATTCCCTGATTTGCAGTTTTGGACTCAGGGACGTATTTAGGATTACGCTGATGGGGCCAAATTCTGCTTCCCCTTATGCCAGGAGAAATCCAGAGTAAACTCCCTGGTAATTTCAGCAAGAGCTGAATAACTGAACCTTCAACAACAAGCAGTAATTTCCTATAAAACTTCCTAAGCTATTTACACCATGGAAATGCTAAAGGTCATTACATTTTTCCAGCCCGAGACTGCTTCCTTCTCCGGAGGTGAGACTGTTCAATATCCTGCATTAAATGAATGGCCTTCTTCATGGGAAATAACGACTAGATTCCATACTTTGGGGAAAACTGCTCCCAGACCTGGGTGGATGCTGGGCACTAAATGGTGCTTTCTTCAGGGTCTTTGGGGGTTCTCAGTTGTGTTTTAATATTAACAGAGATTTAACAAAATGGTCAAAGCACCTGGTATTTTTTTTTTCCTGGCACACTATATAATTTCAATATGTCCCTGTTACATAGCATTTTTCCAGAGTGGCTAAGAGTGTGCTTGCTCTCCACAGGCCCAGCTGTGCAAGTCCTCCTGACACGAGCAGGAGGGAATTTATCTGCTCACAGTGGTAATTTTAACCTAATTACAGAAGCTCTATTCAGAGCTGGAAGACTGCCTGGATGTTTCTCAGGGACTCTGCAGCAGGCTGGGAAAAAGGCTAGGCTACTGCTCTCAGTGGCGATGGACACTGAGGGATGTCTGAGGCACGGGCAATGCCAAATTCACCTGCTAACACACTGTGCTGGCTGGTGGTGGGACTGGTGCCAGGCAACCAGCAAGAAAGTGCTGGGGAAGCAGGGAAACAGATGGGACACACATCTGCTGGGGATGCCTTAAATGCGGTCATGAAGTTCAGCTCTCTTTTGCCTCATTGCTAAGAGCCAATTTCTTCCCTCTGCTGAGAAGAGCAGCACTGGAGCAGCTGCTGAGCAAACCTAGCTTTGCTGAAGACATCCCTCCTTTGCTTTCCCTTCAGCTCTTGTTTCTATGACTAAAGGTGACTAGGGCTTGTCCCATTGATGCAGCAGACATGTCCCTCTGCAAGGCCATGCACATGCTGCTCTTTGGGACCCCTTCTCCCCCACCCCCTGCCCCTGATGCTGCTCACTGAAACTCCCAAGAGTGTCCTTGGGGAATCAGGGGAGAAAGCAGCATGTCTTGGAGTGGTGGAGGCTTGAAGAGCACCGTTAGGCTTGGTGCAGGGCTTTTCAGTGGGCAGAGGCAGGTGGAAAAGAAACTTTTAGCAAATCATAGCTATTCTTGCCTTTCTCCTGTTGGTTACTTATCACTCTACCAGTTAATGCAGCTGTCAAGGAAGACAGGTTTGCCCTGGCCCAGGAACTGAAGCATTTATTGCTCTATGCTCAGAACTAGCCCCTCTGCACAGTTTATTGTCCCTTCAAAAACAAGACCTAGGCTCTGGGATGTAGTTGCCCTGCTCTGCCTCCATACTGAGCCCATGGGGCGGGCAGCTGGGGTGTGACTTCAGACCCTGGGAAGATATTATCAAACATCCTTACAGGTAACAAACAGCCCAAAAGGTCTTTCTTTAAAGTTGCACTTTGAACATCTGAGCATTTGGGGCAAAGCCACACTGCTTGACAACTGCAGCAGCTCTCAGTATCACCTTGAATGAGGACAGCAAGGGCAACAGGCAGTCATGCCTGGTACGGTGTTTGAGAGAAGATGAGCAAGGCCAGTCCCCAGAGAAAATATATCTAAACATCTTAAGGCTGATGCAGTCAGGGAAATCAAACCTATTGAAATGAAATTTGCTGCAGACACTTCATAAAAGAAAGGAAGTTTTGCACAGTCTTTAGATAAACTTGTGCAGCTTCCCCTTGTTTTGCAGAGATTGAATTGGTCAGCACAGACCTTTATTGCCTTTTTAGTTTTGGCTTGGAAGAGCTGACTCCATCCTACAATGTCTTGTTGGGCCACATACACAGTTACCATGAGTGAGTTCCTCCCATCTGCCCCTGCAGCTAGTCCATGCCTCCCTGTAGTACCACCCACTTGATTTTGAGTTAATTTACATTTCTTTTATGTGTTTGGATATTCTTCAGCAGATAGGCTATGAGTTATTGCCTGATCTATTCAGGAGGCAACGAGGGTCTAGTTAAACATAAAAGAATATGCAAACTGAAATGTGACTTTCCGCTTGAACAATATTGAAGATTAGAAACATCAGACAGAAAGAAAAGAGCTTTCACATCAGTGCGTACAAAGCTTTTTGCCCTGAGCTAGTAGGTGTTATATAAAACTATCATCAAGCTGTAAATTTAACCAAAACCTGACAATCAGAATCACAGATTTCCCAGCAGTCAGAATATGAAATAGATACCACTCAGGTAAATACCCGCTGTACATCAAGAGGTGCTTGCTGATTGATGAGGATGTGCAAGCATCAGGAGCTCAGTCTGCCTGAGTGATGAGGTGCCTGGAAGAGGTGGCTCATGTTTGATGGATGCCAGAGATGAGATGCAGGACAAGGAGGACTGGCAGGGCTGGAGCAGGGCGAGGAAGCACACGGTGCTGCTGGAAAGTCGTGGGAAGAGCACCAGCAACGGTCACGGATGAGGGCTGATGTTGGACTCAGGGGCTGGGGATTAGACCAGAGGCCTGGAAATAAGGTGGCTTGAGAGCTCTCTTACTGATGAGCTGCAGGGAGCGTTTTCTGCTGTAAAATGCATCAGGTGAGAAGTGTACCCAGAGGACTGGCAAGGACAGATGCTGCTGAGGATTGCTCCGATCAGTTTGATTACAGGTTAAGAAATAGATGCAGGGTAGATTGGAAAGACTAAGGGTATTTTGGCCCTGGACACGAYGCTGCTAGCAGCAGTGATCACGACAGCTAGTGCCTGTGAGATGTTTTTGATGACACTGCTGTGGCTCTCCCTGTGAAAGTAAAACAGCATCGTGAGAGTGTTGACTGGAAAAGGCAGTGTMAAAAGCAGGACATATCTAGCATCGAATTGGTGCTTTCCACCAAATTTTCCAGAATAGCACAAACTCTAATGCCAAAGGTGCTGCGCTGYTGTGCTTCCAGGCCGGCTGAGCAAGATTTGTCCCTTCCCAGACGCTCATACCAGGTCAGTGACCTGCCTGAGGCTTGTCACCTTTTTCTCCTCTGTATCTGTTTTGTTCTCCTCTGCCCACAGCTCTGGGGACCTGCAAAGAGCTTGCAAGCCAGAAAGCTTCTCTCCCATTTTTACATTTTTTTTTCTTTCAGCTGTATCAGCCAGTCTAATAAAAGATATTGCTTCTCCCTATAAACCTTGCCTCTAGAGACTTAACCACACTGAGGTTGCTATAACAACAACAGAGCACTTTACTAGCAAGAAACAGAGGAAAGAGGTACTGAGAAGACTAGCAGAAAGCTCAGTAAAAAAGCCCCCCTCCCTCCATCACATTGTCTCTGCCAGGGTAGGATGTGGCACCACCTGAAAAAAGGCAGAGAGAACGGTGGAAGGAAGCATTCCTGGTGGTTAAAACACCCGGCCAGGAGCCAGGAGAGCTGCAGTCAAGTCCTGACCCTGCTAAAGTTTGCCATAGGACCCCCACCATGCACACAGGGCAGATGCCCTGGGTGAAAGTTTGCCCCATTCAGGTTAAAAACCACACGCCGCCTCCGTGCAGAAATGCACGAGTTTTAGCATCACCTGTGCTTCACCTCCCAAGCTGCTCCTGGGATGCCCCAGGAGCGAATTGGGCAGCTCTGCTGGGTGAGACAGGTTGGAGGTTTGCTCAGAGGAGCTGAGGCTGCAGGGAGGATGGAGATACTTGCCGGGAAGGACCACCACCAGCCGTCCAGGCAAAGCTGGCCATTTCGTCACATGAGCRGGTGCCAGGTCCCCTCTAGAAGCTGCTGCTGGGGAAGGGCACCATCCCTCCAYGCTGCCCATTTAACTACCTGTGGGCACTTGTACATGATGCTCCTGCTAGGAAACACAAAYTTATGAAGAGGCAAGAAATGGCAGGAGAATTTAAACAGAGTAGATGTAGATACCTACAGACGGGGACACTCTCCTCCACCCTGCGCTGATCGCAAATGCTGCAGTGAAGCTCTTCTCACTCTATTGGCTAGGGGGTTATTTGAACCAAATCTTCATTTTTCCCTCCCCTGTTATGGATTAGGGACTCTGAATTGTTATACAGCTGGGGATTGCCAGGAATACAGAGTCTGTTAAGCACTCTGAGAGCTGGGTATTAGATAAACTTAAATTATTATTTTCGGATCCGCTGCAGAGCTGAATATTTATGGCTCAATCTAGTTTTCCGGAGTCTCATCATTTCTTATGTCAACTGTACTTTATAGAAATGTCCACAGGGAAAGAATTGACTTTTGTCTCAGGCCCAAACTAAACAAGCTCATGCAGAGATTATTTGGGTTTCAAAACAGTTGGATAATGTAATCTCAACATCTATTGATCCACTTCTGCACTGGAATCCTATGGCTAAACACCTGCAAGGCAATTAATAGCTCAGAGTACAAATTCATTACAGATTTATCAATAGGTCCTGAGGTTTAGACTGAGAAAACATTATATTTTAATCTGCTTACTTTGGAGTTAAAAAAAAATACAACTTCATTTAGATGTATCCAAGACCATGAGAAAATTAGTCCTAGTTGCTGGCCTGGTTTGAAAAACTGATTCATTTCAATCCAAATGCTTCTCAGTTTAGGGCAGAAGAGGGGAATTCATTCAACAAAATAGCCAGTGTCTTCCTGAAAAAAAAAAAAAAAGATTTTTTTAAGTAAAGAAAAGTTTAGTTGAAAATTTCATTTTCCGCTGAAAAGTTTCAAGTGAAAACATAATGATCAGCTTTGCTGTCAGATCTCTACATCATCTTGGAGGTCAGCAGCTGAAGTTCCAGCCCTAAATACCCAGTTGAGTTTCGCTGTTCCCTCACTGTGCTCCTTCCTGCAGACAGCTGCATTCGGCTGTTAGCAAAAGCGATTCCCACATCAGATAATTAATTGTTGCAATCTGTTAATGAGATTTGCAGTGTACTTCATGGGCCATCTGGACAAAAGATGATTTGCGAGTATGTACGACTGCAACGTGACCCTATGTTTTATCCTCCGTAATGATTAAATACGGGCTAATTGCCGGGGGGCAAAAACCAGTTGCAAAGAGCCGGGATTCGCAGTGATAAATCTATTATCAATGAGCAGGAAGAGCAGCTAGGAGGAAAAGCTGTGCCTTTCTGAGGAGGACTGATAGGTGGGGTGTTTGGGCTCCCCGCRGGGCAGGAGCCCTCTTGCCATCCAGCTCAGCTGGATGGGGTGTGCGTGAAGGGGGCTGTACGTTTCTGCCTATTCAGCCTGGCTTCTTGTGCAGCAGCTTCTCAGGATCCCCCAGTTCGGCCCGTGCTTTTCCCCGGTGGCTAGAAATCTGAAAGGCAGAGGACTGGTGTTTTCTTGAGCATCACAATTCATCAACTTGAGTGCAGCTTTAGAATACAATAATTAGCCACAATTCATCACCTCGAGTGCAGTTTTAGAATACAATAATCAGCAGGTGGCTGGGAGATCATTTCAGTGGAAAAAAGAAGTTTTCAAATATGGTGAGGAAAAGAGAGAAGAGCGAATACCATGCAAACCTAGGAAAAAAAAAGCTCT
This sequence comes from Rhea americana, assembly GCF_003343005.1. Lineage (NCBI taxonomy): Eukaryota > Metazoa > Chordata > Aves > Rheiformes > Rheidae > Rhea > Rhea americana. The sequence goes on from NW_028186390.1 coordinate 6,061,979, forward strand.
TTGGCCCCTCCTCCTGTCTCTCAGTCCCCAAATAATGTGATATTCATTTCATTCCTATTCATCAGAGCTCATTTCCCTTGTAAGGAAATAAAAAGTGCTCCGCTCTAATCTATGCAGCAGGGAGATAGGTGAGTGTCTGGAGTGCGATATCAGCTCAGTCAATCATTTGCAATGCAAACCCTTCATAAAACCATCCCAGTTCCACTTTGCAAAATGACTCCAATAAATGACAAAACAATATGCATGCACTCATAAGGAAGTAAGAGATTAAACAAAGACTTAGACCTTATAATCATTGCTGCTCTAGGGTAGGAATAATTTACACTAGCAGACACCTGTCTGATGTGTTTCTTAGCAGGTTTTGCAGGCTTTTCCCAATTCCTATTCTTATCCAATATTTCAAATTTATTTTTACCCAGAATGTTTAGAAAAAACATCCTCTTCTATTTACCAGTGAATGCATTTGAAGCCATAAGGCCTTAGAGAACAACTGGCTGCAGAATGATGGCCCCCCAAATTAGCAACTATTCATTGCCTATACGACAGACWTGCCGTCTTCCAAAACCTCTGAGCTAAGCAACTTTGCTTCCACCAGTAAACTCTTCTTTTTTGTGCTTATATTTAAAAGATATTCTTTCTTTTGTTTTATTTTATATAAAAATACCTATCAGCAGAGAAAGAGCCTCAGAAGCCTATGGGCAGAACAGGTCTAGGCACAGGCATTTGCCAGCAACAAGAACACTCCCTAACCTGAACCATGGTCTTGAAGTGTTTGGATTAGTGAGATTTCTGTTGTGTTTGAATTCAGTCCTTTCAGGTACATCAGCAGTGTGTTAACCCAACATCTACAAGGATCAAAGCAAACGGAATCATTTCTGCACATCTCAAGCTTGACCGTTATCTCATGGTGTTCACCAGGTGCCCCAAGTTTGGTTACGAGTCTCTGCAACACAGGGAGTTGCCTGGAATGTGAATAATGCACTTTGAGCCCATGCTGCCGTACCGTGCAGCTCTAATGATTATTTTCACCCCCCCACTAATTCTCTCTAGGCTTCCTACTGAAGCATTAGGGATGCTTAATGTGGGGCTTGATAGTTCTCTGAGGGGTCAAGATGCTTACAGCCATCACCCCTCCCTGGGAAACCCACTCTGTCAGCTCATTGCTGCCTCTTCCCTCTGTGCTCCGAGTGAATGGTGTTTTATTTACAGTCAGGACACAAAGCTGAAGCCCAGGATGAGAAACTGCCAACGTCAGGGACAGAAATAATATCTGTGATTGACTTAAATGTCCAAGACAATGACTGACAGGCCAAACATAGCACATGATCAGAGCCTTTGATGAACAAGTGGAATGAAATTCATAYGAAGGCTGCAAGAGGAGACCTTAGGGGAAAAAATATATAACCCAAAAAAACTCAGTCTTGCAGCAGCAATCACTGAAGATACACAACGAGATTGCGGCCTGCCATTACGCCAACCTCCCTGAACATAGGAGCATGGGATAATATCTGAATATTTGAAAACACAGGAAGAGATCCCCAACTGTCATTTTTGTTCTTGAAAGTGGAATGGACCAGTGTGTCSTCAGAATTATCCTGGGTCACAGCAATGAGAGGCTAATACAGGAAAAAAAGAAGAAACACAAGTACATCAAGCAGGAGGTCTGCGAAGGGTCCTTGGCTTGGTTTCAGCTGGCTGCAGCAGATCCCTCGWGGCTCTTGGGGGCTGCAGAGCAAGGCAGCTTTGGTTCATACAGTGGTGAGGGAATGCCACGATGCTAGGATGCAAGTGGGAACTGTGTCATTCAAGAGGACTCAGCCACTTGCAAGGCCCTCCAGCAAGGTGCTGTGGTTGCTCCTGCCCCCATCATGTCTGGGTATCCAGTGGCCATTTGGTAAGGCACAACAGGGTCCTGCCAGGTGCCACCTGGGGTCCTGGAGCAAGAAAAAGGCTGCAGAGATGCAGCACCATTGTGTTGGATCCCAATAGCTGGCCTCAGGGACACAGCGGGGCTACAAACAGCTGTGTGAGTCTTACCTTTGGCAAGTGGCCTCTGAGGGTGCTTGCATCATGCCAGGACACCAGACACAAAGCYTCAAAATCCCCATGGTTCAGAGCATGAGCCAAACTTATCTTAGCCAAGGACTGAAGGAAATTTGCTCTAGAGGCAAGCTAYTTAACAGCAACACAGATCTAGAGGCATCTGGGACTTCCCTGGACTTATAGACCAAAAAAGGTCTGGTCATCTGTTCCCCATGTCTCTCCCTTGGCCCCAAATCCTTCTCCATCCCAGACCAAAACCAGCACCCTTTGCTGAAACCCAAACCAGGATACACCATATCATGGGAAGACAGTAGAAATGCTGGAGAGCATCTGGAGAGCTTTTCCGTGACTGTGAGACATGTGGTGGCCACTGTTGTGAGTAAGGTACTAGATCTGAATAGGGGACCCACAGGAATGAACACATTCTCAGCTAGCAGCCGGTGAGGTAGAGGCTGGGTGTGAAAGGCTGTAGCAAACACATATTCTCTGCAGAGCTGAAGCACAAGGCAATGTGGCATATACTCATTTTCTGCTCTACCAGATGAATCTGGTAGATGTCACTAGCAATAAATACAAAAAAGAAGGGCAGGCATGTTCAGTTTAGATTTCTGTATCAAGCGTGTTCAGTTTAGATTTCTGTATCAAGCCTTCACTGATGAGTTGGGGTGTGTATTTTTGGCACAACGCAGTACCAGGAGCAGTAAGCAATCTAGATGGTGCACATGACAGTCCAGGCTCACAATTTACAAGTGGCCTGAGCTCTGTCTCATCTTCTATTCCCCTGCAAATTTTATGTCCATGACAGAGTTGCCTGATGGTGACAGCTCAGTTAAAGCCAAGGGAGGAGAAAAAAAGCAAAGGTTACAATCAACTCAGCACTAGCATTTACCCTGCATTCCCTGGGGTAGGAAGAGGTGGTACRATGAGATAGTTGTCCTGCAACCTTATTAGCAAATAGTAAGCAGCTGCTGGCAGAGTAGTTGAGACAGACATGTTCCTAATCCAGTGCAAACTGAACTTGGATTAGTTAGTTTACGGTTTTGCACTAACTTTCAGCAGGTCTCAGCCCACATCGCTGCCAAGAGGCTGGTCATGCCTTCTGCTGCTCAAGGCATCCACCTCCATGCAGGCTTTAGCTGGTTTAAACCTTCACTCCAACACCTGTYTGCAGTACCAGGTCCACAGCACCCTGCTGCAGCCAGCAGGACATGGCTTCACTGGGCGATACGAGAAAAGGGGTGATTGGCACGTGGGATGGCTTCGCTACTAAACCTTGATATAGACGTCCAGAGAAGGCACTCCCAGCAGTTGTCCACAACCTCATCTGGCCAGTCTTTCCTCTTTTTTCCTGCTGACATATTATAATCTTGGATTTCTGAGACCTGCTCTCTGAGCTGTGGGTGTCGCACACAATTTCCCCTCTCAGCTGTGTTGACAAGTAATAGAATTACCCTCCTTCCCCAGCTTATCAGCCAAGAGGTCGTTGCTTTTAATTCAGTGATAAATCTTTGTTCCATTGAAGAGAGAAGGGCAARAGGAGGGGAAGGAGTGGTATACCCATAAACAGGGAGCTGATAGCTGCTGATGAATTTACAGGGATTATACCAGTCCTTTAGCTGAAGCCAAAAAGCCACATAGCTACACAGACCCATGCAACCTGTCTGCATTTGCCTGCAATAAATAATTCAAAAGACAGGAAATTTGCCCTTTGCTGTAATTAATTACAGCACAACACAAGCCAGGGTAAACATTTCACTTGGCTGCAGGTAGAAGAGCATGCGGGGATCCCCAAACCCTAGCAAGCCCATCACCCTCCGACAGGCCAGCTGGGGCGAACGTCCATGCAGACGCGCATGCCGGGGGCACGGTCCGGCAGAAGAGGAACGCGATGGGGGCAGGCTGCCTGCTAAGTGCTGTATTCTGAGCCCAGGGACCGGTTTGGATGAGGCCACGCAATCGACCTAGTGACAAAGAGGAGCGAAGAAGATGCTGGCAAAAAAAAAGGGCTGCTAGGTTTTGCCCGCCGTTACTAGAGATTTGGGCAGCAGAGGGAGCTCGCTCCTCTGATATGAACAATTTCCACCTGCAACTATGGCGCGGGTGTCCCGAGGTTGTGGGTTCTCTGCGCTGACGGGGCCGCRTTGCTGGGAGCTCGCAGGACTGCAGATTTACTCGTGGGTGGGCATTCCCCTCTCACGAGGGGCTAGATGAGCTAAGTCAGCCCGTCCTCTCGACGTAGGGTAGATCCCGCCGACCCCATGTGCGATGTGGGTTGTGCTGTGCACAAGCACCCTGTGCCACCCATAGTCCAACAAGTATCCTCAAGGGTCCTCAAGCATTCCCAAGGGTCAGACCTCAAGGACACTTAGGTACCCAAATACCCAGCCTCGYTGAGAGCTGTCGACTCAGAACTGAGCTAAAAAAGTGCCCATTCAGACTCCCCACAGCCCGTCCTCGGGTCAGGCGATTGGGAYGTAGCAGTGAGAGGGTCAGGCCATCTCCTGCCAGCACTGGCAGCTCACAGAGGGCATGAGATGCAGCCGTGGCAGCTATGAGACGTGGCAGGGACTGCGCCGTAGCCGGGGGCGGGCTGGCCTCCTCCCTTGGCAGCGAATGTGGCCCCGCCAGGCCAGCGGAGCCCGTGGGCACTGGGATTTAAGAGGGGAGCTGCTCTTCACAGAGAGATCTGCGGAGGACAGCAATAGCCTAAAAACCTGTGTGCCAACAAGGCCTGAGGCTGAAAGGCAAGAAAAACAAGAGTTATGTCATTCAGTATTTGAAAGTATTTTTATAAATTTTTTTTTTTTTTGGCAAACTTTTATATGAACTTTAAGAAGCAGAAAAAAGTACTTTTCCTTTGTTCTTTTCATTTTAACTCACTTCAGCAAACCTAACCTAGATTCACACTATTTTCAGTGTTGCTTGAGTGTACATTTCAGTTCCCCCCATCCCTTAAACATGCYCATACAAAATACCATCCAAAAAGCTCCTGACGGCTACAAACTTGAAAGCCCAAAAACTATTTTAAAGCAATCCCTGGAAGTTGCGGTAGATGGCACTCCCGATACGATATTCTGGGCCTGTAACTCCACTCTTGAAGTTAAACTAAAATAAAAAACCTGGAAAAGTTCGGGAGAGCTTTAAGTCTCTTAATTTAAATACAGATGTTGAACGTCTGGAAGAAATTCCTGACACTTGAAGCTGCTTTTCCCACCTTCTTCAATACGAACGGCCTCTTCCCCAAGTTATCAGCACAGTTTGAGTGTGGGATTCCTGAAATAGCAGGTAGCCCGACATGGAGAGATTTGAAGGAAGGCAGGTGGAGAAAGGGCATGGCTGATTTTGTTATCATTAATAGTAACTAATCCTCTCAAAAAATTTCTCACCTAGAGGACCCAATATAATGCTTGSTGGAGAAATGGCATTGGATGTGGCTGCTTTTCTGTGTCAGGGTTGGTGTTTTTCAGCTGTGACTGGCTTTGGGGGGAAGAGGTGCCTCATCGCTGACCCATTTTCTTTAYAGTTTCACGCTGAAGTCTTCTGAATGCCTCTTCTGCTTTGCACGGCCACTGAGGATGCTGGTCTGTCCCAGTGACACCAGCACACACAAATGCAATAGGAGAAATTACTAACAATAGAGGCATGGCAAAAAATAAGCAAATTATGTCTAATTGAGTCTTAAATCCTACTGAGCAGATGATTGGATCCTGTGAGTACAAGAAAGGCAGAGAAAKAGCAAGACCCAGATTCACTTAAGTMAGGATATAGTTGTCTACTCTGGCAGGATCCTGTTCCCATTTTAAGTGCCTCTCTAGAAATCCAACCTTTTACATAGCTTCCATTTTTTCTCATAAAATGCAGTGATCTTCATGTATTTCGTACAACATAGGCCAAACGAATCTCTCTGTCCTGCACTTCAGAACAAGAAATTAAACAAGAGTTAAAATTACTTACTGATACTCTTTAAAAAGTGACATTTCAGAGCTTTTTTCACCAAATCTGTTTTTAATTAAAACAAAAAGCAACACACAATTTTTTTTTAATCTGTTATTAAACTCTTCGATCCCAGGATCTCAAGGAAAAAAAAAACCTAAAAAACCCCTAGACTACTCTCCTGATAGCACATTGGCTTATTTCTCTGTATTAATCTCACTCTTCTTTTGCCTGCTGTAACTCTAAAGTAATAAAACTTTTGACAAAAAAACCGCATCCCCTACTAAAGTCCTCTGAAGGTGATTTGTCCCATGYCAAGTCTGCCGGGAAGCAGGATAGGGACAAGTGTCTTTGACTCTCGCAGTTGCTCCCTTGTTCCTCAGTCAGGCTGCATTTTGAGAAATATTTTAAAATACATATGATCTGGTTATAGGTGCCGCAGTAGATTTGTGGTTAGAGGCCTAAATGCCTCAGGCACCCAAATCCCACTGTAAGGCCATGGGAAAAAGCCATGGGAATGGCTTCTTCACACATAAATGATATCTTGCTGTAGTTAGCTCTCACTGGGCCCCAGCAGAAGAGGAAAGATGCTGGAAACCCCAGGATCTGTGTGGTGTGTGGGATTCCTGTAGGCCAGCAGGAGCTGTGCAGACATCAAGCTGAGCGAGGCTCTTACTTGCTAATGATGTCAATGCTCAGCCTGTGCGCAGGTCCAGGGGCTGCTGCGCGGCCGGCCGCAGCTCTGTGCCCCAGTAATACATGGGCAGGAATGTGCCCACAGAATCAACTCTTTTTAGGCAGTTTTAGGAGGTAATTGTACATTTGACAGGCTTTTAGAAATACACCAAGACTGAAAACAAGGGGGGGGGTGAAAGAATGGGTCATAATTTTCTTTGGATATAATATAGAGACATTGATAAAAATGGTTAGCATTTTGCTGGCCTCCAACATTTTGCAGCATTTTGCAGGGCCTCCAACACACTCTGAGCTCTGCATTAGTCATCTCTGTTGGCGAGGGACCACTCTGGAGTTCTTAATTTAGTTTCATATAGCWCAGGATTAGGCAAGAAAATAGTACACAGTCTCTCCCGCACAGAAATAGGTGCATGCTAGCGCATTTTATACTACTAACATCTTCAGTGTTTCAGCAAGCTGAGAACATACCACACAAAGAATCAGCGTTTTCACGGAGGTGTTGTTGAGGGGAACGTGGACACCAGAGGTAAAAGCCATGTCTCTGCATATCCATCCAAAGCTGGAGCTGCTAAGTTACGAGGACAACTCATAGCAGAACACTGGCAACCTTGTTTTGAAGGTTACATACAACCTTCAGGTCTGTGCATGCCTTAGCATGTCAAAGGAAGGCWGGATTATAAATGTCTGCTCTTCACAACATCTCTCTATGCATGTCACTAGCAAAGGCAATAACAGGATATTTTATATTCTGCAGGTTACGTCCTACTTCAGTGACCCAGGTGCAAGAAATCTGATATTAAGTAAGCTGGGGAACTTGTGTTTCTCTCTTAATGGGATCCAGACTCTCATTAATCCTTTACTGAGATGTGTGTTACCAGAAGAAGGCATGTGTAATCAGCAAGACTGATGTGCTGGTTTTTGGATGAACTATGTTCAGTTGCCATRGTGGGGAAGGCCTGATGAGCAAATTCCTGTTGCAAAGCCAAAGCAAGGAGCCATCCCCATCCCAAAGGTGTTACATGGGAGAAGACTGTTTCCTACTGGTATCCTTCAGCTGGGCAAYTGACATACCTCCTTTGTATGATTTATTTCTCAAATATAGTTTCTAAAAAATAAAAAATTCACAGAAGTAAGAAGTGATTGTACTTTTTACCCCCACTAGGAAAAAGACACACTGGAATTCTCCTTCCTGAACCAGAGGTCAGCAGCAATCAGGACAGCAAAAGTCAGGCAATATGAAGGGGATCAAGTGGGTCCTGGCTCCTTGCTGGCCTTTTACTGTAGCTCATTGCCCTAGGAGGAACCTGAGGCTAGCAAAGTGGGGTGCAGGATTCAGCTTTGACCCCCTTCAATGCTGCCTGAAATATCTCTCACTGGGCTATTTTTCATGCCTTGATCACTTCACTTGGTTGTATCTCTGAAAAGAAGGTGGATCTCTAAAGGCTGGTCTTTGGGCACAAACCACACAAAGATTTTCAACCCTGCTGGAAGAGACAGAAGGAGAAAGTAGCCAAATTTTGCAGAGCGAGGATTTGTGATTCATGCATGATCACAAACCCCAAATGCAGCCATGGCAATGAAGCTGTTGACCTTGACAAGGTCACAGGAAAGGCATATAGCTTTTGGTCTGTCTTCCTATTTTCTCCTTGATCCTTGATGCATTGCCTAAATGTTGTGATTTGTTTGGACAGAAAGAGCCAATTTGCTAAAGACAAAAATGTCCACARGAACATAAGCTTTTCAAGACCACCTTCACTAGGAAAGAGGGCTCCCAGCCCCTGACAGAAGATCAGGGGTAAGTGCTGGTGAGGGTGCTGCGAGGCCTTGGATGCTTTGTCAGGTGGGGATGATAGCTGAATACAGACTTGGGTGCTATTCGGTGGGTGCTTCCTACTTTCCTCCCATTATACTCTTCGCATGTTCACGAGGACCAGTGAAATATTTCAAAATTCAGAAAGATTTGCAGGAGCAGAAATCTGTTTCACATTCCTTTTATATATATCAGCCTTCTCAGAAGGGTTGTTTAAGACCTTCCAAAAGCTTGTGTATGGYAGAGTAGCTCTTGAAAAGCACTGACATCCAGAAGGGTGACATTTGCACTGAGACGTAGTTACTTCTTTGTTGTGTGTAAAAGCAGAAAATAATTAAATCAAACCCACAGTAAAATTTCCAGGTAGACAACTGCCACTGCCCATGTATCKGGTAAGAAGGGGAGTTTTCGGGCCAGCTGCATCTCAAATAAGTCAACAAACCTCCATACCCTGCACAAAAGTCCGGTGTAAAAATGAAATAATCCACTGAAATTCTACTCTGACGTTCTTTTCTATGTTTTAGCCAGTGCCTTAACAAATATTTAACAAATCTAAAAGAAAGATGACAACAAAATAATCTTTAAATACTTAAAGAACAGCTTACAATCAATTAAAGACTTCATAAACAGGAGAACATAAACAACATCAAAAAAAAAATCCTGCATATTATAAAATGATTTGCAGTAGAATGGCTTGCATGAAGAGATTAGATATGCTTTGCAGCATAAAACATTATTCTGTAAAGGCCTTATGTTTAAGCAAACACACCACGCTAATTGTATTAGAGGAAGTTCAGGTGAAACATAATTCCCGGCTTAGAAAATCAAAGGACGCAGGTTAAACACTATGTGTCGGTCAGACTGCCTGAAATTTGCTGGCAGGTCTTAAGCAGGATTTTTTATATTGGTTAAGTTATCAATATTTCTTTTTTTACTAGACTATAAAATGTGGGTTTTTTCTAAGGTACTAAAATGTTAAGGACTTCAACAGATTTAATTAAATATAATGGACTCTATTATGTATCTGAAATAAGGAAATATATTTTGCAATTATTTCAAATATTACTACAGACTAACTAACTATGTAGTTAGAAGCAGTTCCTAACATTGCTATTATTCTAAAAATATTCCCCCCACTAGTAAACTATTTTAATCCATTAAATTACTTTTTGGTTATGAAAATAATTAACACACAATATAGAGTATATATGCAGCATATAAACAATGTAACCATTTATTTTGGCCAAAAATGGATATGATCCACAGCTAAATGTCAGATCCGGCCAATGCACAGTCTGTATCAGAGAATTTTTAAAGAATTTGCACATAGCATTTTACATACATGTACAGAGTTAGTGTTTGTATGCGCTGGCACTTTTCCTTAGTGCTTTTAGATGACGGTATTAGCAACATATAACTTTTTTTAAAAGAAAGCATCCACTGCGCCTACTCTCCTGCAGACAAATTTCCTCTCAGAGCTTCTCAGATGGAGAAGGAATAAAAATGTACAAACAGAGTGAAATCATCTGTTTTTACTAAGTTAGAAATACTGACTCTGGGAGTAGTGGGATGCAAAGCGAAATACGTGCTGCTCCCCCCCTCCCCTGCTTTTTGATAGAGCACACATGCACAAAGACAACATTGAACCTCCTCGCGTAAAATAGACTTTGTCTTGTCAAAATGATACTGATCTGGCATGATATGACAGGAAATTACAATAAATAAAAAAAAAGATCAAACATAAGAAAGAGAAGAAAAATGGCACTCACACGGGGAGGAAGCTCTCTAGCGTATGATAAATTGGAAAATGGACATACAGAACATGCCGACATACATTTTTAATGGCCCAATTGCTCAATTAATTCTTTCCCTTTTCCCTTTTTAATGTGAAAATCGTCATAATTCCTCCCAGATTAGTATAGATACAGGCCGACAGTCTCTCCTGCTCAAGGTATTTGCGGGACATAATTCATTCATAAAGCCATAATGCACTCATCTATCATCAGAAATATTTTTTTTCTCTCTCTTTTTTTTTCTTTTCCTTTCCCCCTCTCCCGTTTGTGCTTGGGGCTCTCACTGAGTCTCTGGGCACTGATGTATTAGCTGGCATATGCAAGCTATGAATTATCAACTGAAAGGAGTCAATTATCCACTCTAAAAATGAGTGTCTGGGCACCAATAGCCTGAGGGGCCTTTTTTGTATTTACGAAATGATTTCATGGCAAGTAGAGGTGTGTGTGGAAGGGGGACTGGGGGGGGGGGGGGAATGGGGGTTTTTTCCTTATGTCCCCCCTTAACCAGAGCAAGGCAAGAAAAAAAAATAAAAAGAACATTTTGAACTTTTAATGCAATAATCCATTTTTATACACACAGACTTTTATGAGTGATTGCAGCTAGCTATAAACGAAACTTGTCTGGTGGCCATGTTGCCTGGGCTTCTCCTTCTCTATCTGGTCTCAGCTCAGCCTTCAATCAAAGCCAGGGCCCAAGCTGACTTCAGCTGCTAATAGACTGGATAGGAAATGGAATATTGGATAGTTTCTTGGTCCCTAGTCATTGGCCGTGTGCCTTGTCATCTCTGCAGACATTGATTTCTCTCTCTCTTCCCCCCCTCCCTCCCCACTTTCTGCTGTGAGGCTATGGCCTACCAAGAGGTAGCACCACATCAGCAAACCTTGCGTTGAGTTACGCTTAGGGAAATGAGGTCATTAGACRGAATTACAGCGGGTTTTGATAGCTTGGTAATAGGTTTTAATGATGGAATTTAACATAGGACCCCACTAGGGACAAGGCTGATATACATCCAGACAGGTCACTTAATAAACCTCCACTCAGCACTTGAGTTGAGGAATTTAGGAGGCTCTGAAAACACAGCCCTTCTTAACCAAGCCAATACATCACCAGTAAGCAGTCTCTTCGGAAGGCTTTTTGTTATTATTTCTGAGGTGTTTGATTGACTTAAAACGTGWCATTCCTTTAAATATGCACATTTATTTTACCAGACCTATTTTTGACAAGGATTTCTTTATGTGTCAAGTGTTTTTGTTAGATGTGAACAGGCTGTTGTGCTCTTCAATGCTGAAGAGCTCATTTGATGGTGTAGTAAATTGTTTGGAAGTTTGAAGAGCTTAGCTGTCCTTTAATGTATTTGTTACTGACAGGTAAATTGCAGGTTAAGTGCAAAAGCGGCATTAGCAGAGGAGTCCTGGCTTCCACAAATCTACCTTGGCCTCTAAGCTGAATACAAAAGGAAGGAAGGAATTAAATTTGACCCCTTGAATATGCTGTTCGCTCTATCCCAGACTTATTYAGTAAGCTCCTTTAAGATGTTTTCTGTTTGTTCTGGCCTCATCTCAAGCAGGTACAAGAACGCCCACAAATGAGGAATCTTTATAGGGAGCCGAGTGGATCAAAGCCAGAGSCATCGCTTTCCAGGTCTAACAGTGTAGAAGGGGCAGGTTCGAGGTGCTCTTGAAATTCATTTAAGTTGCTTTTTAAAACTGTAATACTATGATAGCCGCTGCAGATCTGCATGCTTCCCAAGCATGCGAGTCCCACGAGAGCCACCGAGCCTCAGGCCAAATGGCATGTCATTTACATGCTGCATTGGTCCTCGAATGAAGCGTAATGGAGGAGTCTGTAGCCGTGATTCCCTTCCCAGGGGGGTGAAATTTGCCCCAGAGAGATTTCACAACTGGGTCTGTATACATGGACTTTGCAAAAGAAGGTCTCTAAATAGGAGAGGTGAGAAGAAAAGGTTTAGTAACCGGAGGCAGTCCCTGGGACTTAGGAAATGGGGGGTTTATTCATTGCTCCACCAGTAGGATTGTCTATTTTGGGTTATTCGGATAAGGGRGTATTTTCTTAAAACAGCCAGGGGATGTTTTTCTGCATATACAGTCTCTATTCTCCTCAGAAAAGGAGAGAGGCTCTTCTAGAAGATACTTCAGAGCCAGAGTAGATGTTTATTCATAGATGTCAATAAGTGTCTCATTCGCAGTGTTTGATATCCAWTTTCAACTGATTTCTGGGCTTCTTTGACTACCAAGGAGGCTGTTTTGATGAAAGACTGTGGTGACCTGATTCATGCTCACCTTGAATAGTGTGGACATCTCATAGTTTATGGTTAGCAGCCAATGGACCCCAATGCCCAGAACCATCTCTACTTTGATTGTCTGCCTACCAGTGCTTCTATTTCAAGATCTAGCATTAATAGTTAATGATAATGTTATGAGTAGAGCCGGAGACCCAAAGATTTCCTGGGACATCAGCCTGGAAGGACTAGCCCTTGGGCRTGTTTGAGGTTCATTCAGTGAAGGTGCAGATCCTTAACCAGTTTCCCCAGAATAAAGGCCCATGTGGTCAGTCAGAGGGTGTACTTTTGTTCCTCAACAGTAGTGATCCAGGGCTGTCCTTTCTACTGACATTGACGTCCTCCCTACCCCTTTTTGGCTTTCAGTATCTCCAGCCACAAGACAATGACCAGTTATGAATCTAAGGGTAGCTGATGGTAGTGCCTCCTCAGTGCTGCAGTGGCCAGGGGATGACGGATGGTGGATCCTCTTCTTGGAAGACACTTGTCACCATTCATGATGCAGAGCAGAGATGGGAGAAGGCAGTCACTTCTCAGACACTGCAACTTACGGTATGTCAGCWGCCTGGATTTAGGCTAATGTAACAGATGAGGACAACACTGGTTGAGGCAAGGGCAATTCCTACCTCTTGCCATCCCTTCAACAGGGAGAACGACTTCTGGAAAGGGGCCAGGCAAGCCAAGGAGCAGCACCCTTCAAAATCCCAGCTGGAAGACTCAGTCAAGCTTAGAACTGCAGGGAAAACTCTTATTATACATGGATGTTTTGAATTAACCTAATTTGACTTTGTCTTTCTTGTTGTTACCTCCTGCCAGCAAGCCCCACCACAGCAGAGACTCTGATCTTCCCTGTAGTTTAACATTTTTCTTCTTCTTTTCCTGCTTCTTCAGAACAAAGGTGTCATAAGTGATTTACCAGCTCGGATGATATTTGTTCTAAGTGTGAACTACGTGGGCTGTAGAAAGCTGTCTGTTTAATTTTGAAATCCCTGATGAAGCTAGGAAACAAGGCCTGGAACAAAGAAGAAACTGCCACTTTTTGGCAAGAGTGTGCTGATTTACAAAGGGCATCCTTCAATTATTTAAGGAGCAGTCAGTACTGCCATAACTTTAAGTATGAATCAAGTGGCATGACTGAAAAATTTGTCACAGTGTGTTAGATCAATGGTAATTACCTTACTGACATGAGTACTGTTATTATTTTACAGGGCTGCAAACAGGATCATGGACATGAGGAAACACAAACTGCACTGTGATCAATACTCTCTGAAATATGACTCTCTGTGGCCCAAAATGGAGTTTTCGAGCCAGGCAAACCATTATAGACTGATTCTCTCTCTCTGCTTTTAGATGGATACCCTGAAGTAAAACACAGCAGCAATTGGTCAACTTGTTTCTGGCTTTGAACAGGCAAATAGTCACTTATTATTTTTAAGGACAACTGTGTGCAAATAAAAAGTCTGTGCAGCCAAACTCTAGATGAAGAGAGAGCTGTGGAGGGATGTGTATGGAAGGAGGACTCTGGCTCATGCTGCGTGTATTTTTTAAAACCTAAACCTCTGCTGCAGCACAGGTTTAGCRTCAAAGGTTTTGGGGTTCTCCTCCACCTCTGATTTCAAAGTGCAATGGGACTTCTGACCACCTGCTGGGATCTACGGGACATGAAATTTCTCCTGTATTTCCTTTCCGGACAGAGGTACATTGCACAGGACAATATAGTGTGTAACATGTTCCGTGGTGACTAAAGGGAGCCAGGCTCTTTGCTGCAGCTGGAGAGGAGCCATTCAACCAGGTGCCTTCTGAATGCAGGACTGCACTGAGTGGCCCTGGCCAGCCACTGCTCTGCTCTTCCACCCTGACATTGCAACATTTGATGAGATGTCCATAACCAAGTTGAGCACACAGCTGCGAAGTGGACTTTTACAGTCCCTCTAGGGACAAACAGATTGGCTTAATAGAGGGCAATAGATGGTGGAAGTGGGATCTGAAGCTGCCACCTCCCTTTAACCCAGGCCACTGAGGGTTGCATTTCCCTTTAATTGAAGACACTGTGTCTGGCATATTTATAAACACGTACTTTGCAGAGCTGTCTGTTGTATAAAGAATGTATGGGATCATCAATGTAGAGTCCCAGGAATGCACTTGAACTCTGGTGCTTTTCTGAGACTACTTGTTAGTTTAATGCCCACAGACAGGTCAAACAAAGAATTCAGGTCTTCTGCGTGGAGAACTTCTAGTAGAAGGGACAGGCTGGCCAAACCCGTAGACTAGGGCTTGCTCAGTTTAGAAGAAGAAGATGGAGAATGTTCAACTAGAGGCAAAATGGACATGCATGACGCAAACCCAGGATGTTTGTCAAGGCAAGTGGATGGTTGGATAAAGATGAACAAATAAAGCTGCCAGAATGAAAAGGTGTTAAATGAGAGGTATATATGACAACGGAGCAGGAAAGGAGGAGGAGACAAGCCTGAGGTACAGCAATAATGGAGCTGTAACWATGACAAAGGGAACTTGTCGAAAAGTTGTCTCTTGAGGAGAATTAGGGAGTTCATCCTTGGCTTACTGAGCACGTAGTAGCAGGAGAACAYCCCAGATGTGCTGACTAGGCATTCCTAGAAAGAGGGAGTGAACAACASAGAGCCACCAATGGCAGGTAGATAAGTATTGAAAAAGTGATTTCAAAGTCAGTCGCTTAAAAATAGTCATATCAATGTGTATAAACTACTATGTCACCCTGCAAAGAGGTGGAGGAGGCCAATGGTGAGGATCTCCAGCAGAATGTGSGAATATCACACCTAACCCAGGGCTTTAAACTACACTCYTCACCCTAAAGTATCACTATAAGGGTATCTRATAACAAATGAAGATGTAACCTCCKCCTRCCTCAAATGATTTCAACACTTTGAGTAAAGCAAAGAGAAAACTGATGAAGGTCACAAGGGAAGAATTGTTTCCATGTTAAACCTCTAAAAGGTCATCTATAAAACACTGAAAAGTARTAAAATGGAGAGAGTTACCTGTGAATTTCTGAATTTCTGGCATTCTTATTCTTCTTTGACTGCTGTTAGTAAGTCTTGTTTGTKTGTTAGCTTGCTTTTAGCAGAAAGGCTAAAGTGTATCTTTGGGTTTGTTAGTGTTCTTTTGTTACCTTATTCTGTCTTGTTAGAATTCCAGAATGCCATAAAGAAAAAAATGGGTCCGGAATTTTTCATCACATTAATGCTTTACCCACTTTTTTTCGTGTTGAGAAGATGAACAGTTGAGTGGTGTATGATGCTGGGACATTATCTGATCTGAAGCAAATACTGAGTGCAAYAGAAAGCCGCAAAAATGAATGCTACCTCTTGTGAGGTGAATAGTTCAGAAGTGGCTATGTATTATTTTGGAAAGGGTCACAAATTAAGGTGTAAATTCATGTACCCCTTAAGTTGTGACCTCATAAAAATGATCAATAGTTAATGGTGCAGATAACAGGATTCATAAGGGAAATTTATTGGCCACTTTTGTGAAATAAATATATTTATACTATACCAGTGGGAAATAAAAACACATCAATAAATCATATAATATCTACAACTGTACTAATAGCATGAGTAGCTGTAGGTATAACCAACATTTTTATACCTGCAGACACCCCCTCTGGCATGGTACAAGTATAATACATGTTAGCAGCAAAATTTACTTCAGTAAGACAGCCATGTATATCGCACTTGTGAGTTGTCTGGGCAGGCACCCCTTATGAATTATAGTCTCCCCTCAAAGCGTGAACCGTGGAATAGAAAAATAGATACTCCACCACCATATAATATGGGTCAAATACAAGAGTACAGTGGCAAAACAGGCTTGTAGTCAGTCTGAAGTAAGATGATCCCTCCATCAGCATGCTCAAGCAGGAGGAGATCAGGCTAGTAGCATTCATTTCACTACTGACTTTGCATCAGTTTTTYTTTTCAGCTGGCTACCAACTAAGATAAAATTTGGGGTAGGATCTTGCATGATATCCTACAAAACAAGTCCTTCTGGCTGCATGGAGAKCTCTTTGCACTTTGGTGGGGTGCTGAGGGGTGGAAGTTCATTTYTCATAGGAGTGCTCAGAAGATTTTGCTGTGTCTCGAGGACTCGTGAGGCTCGCTGGGCATTGCCTGTGATTGATCACAACYGCGGCTCCCAGCTGTGCCGTTCCTCTTATAGGGACAATTTTCAGCCTACCCCGYAGACGGTGTCCACAAACCCAAGGCATCCTGTTCACACAGGTTTAAACACAAACAAGAGCAGATTGCTCAGTTAAGCCTTCTGCATGAAGCCAATCCTCCGGTCTCAGGCTGTGAGCGCAACACAGGTTCTCACGACTGAGAGCCTCCATTAGACTCCTGTCTTAAACTTAAAGCTSCTGAAGCTAAACACACCCTTATTTTAGTGTAGCTTGCTGACTTWCAGGACATCATTGCTATGTGCTAGACATTAGTTGGTGACAGCAGGTCCTGGCATGCAGAGGAGGCCAGAKATGAAGATACCTTCATTTTGGGGGCTCCAGATCTCACACCGTGACAAAACTGGTGGTGGGTGCATGGCTAACCCTTGGTCAACTGGTTGCCAGCCCCATATCTCTACCTAAACCACTGTAAAGGCTGAATTTGCCAAAAACAGCAGGATCTGAAACAGTGGGAGTCTGGTATATGGGTATACATTTCGTCCAGCTGCTGGCCTGGGGTGGCCATTTGGGTATGGAAAGCTCTCATCAAGCCAGCAAGGTTCAGCCAAGAGGTAAATGTGACCAGTACCACATGGTTCCCATAAGGCACTTCCTCAGCCAAATTCTGTTGAAATCAGTGTTGGGGGAAAGAAAAAAAATAAAAATAAAATAAAAATAAAACTATTAGCTGGAACAGACCCGTTAGGAGAGCTCAGGTCTCTAGCGGTCTAGTGGTGTATCACTATATCTCTACCTAGCATCAGTCACTTGGAATCAGATCAGATTGATTTTCAGTGACTATCAACTTTATGTTTATCAAACATAGTGATGATTTATTCATGCTGTAACTAGTATGTTGCATTTGGGGACATGAGGAGATGTGGAATAAAAAACAAATATAGCCTAAATTGTTGGGTTTGTGTAAATTTAAGAGGCCATTATTCAAACACCAATATGCTTGACTTTATGAAGAAAAAAAAGGACATTTTTCCATGAGCAGAAAATAATAAATTGTCCTTGTGTTTTTTTACATATTTGCAGCTAAGCTGCTCTCTTTAAAAAAAAAGTAGTTATGAATTTGTTTTCCAAATGTATTTTTCATTGTGTATTTTATCATCTTTAGTCCAATAAAATTTTCTCTACAAACAACATATTATTGTGTCAGAAGGGGAGGAGGGTAAGAATACACCAGGGAGCCTTTTAAAAATGTTTAAGTATTAATTTATTTCATGATGAATTTTCCACTGTCATTTTGTTAATAGCATGCACATGAAATAATCATGTCYTAAAATGCTCCGTAATTGAAGGACATTTTCATTTCATGATTACTGAGGGAATCCTTCTTTGAACCTTTATGACTTAAGGATGTAAGCACTAAGCTTTATTATTATCTTTTTTTATATATCTTTTAATTTATGCATTTTTCCCCTCTGCAAGTCCGTCGGAACAATTTCTTTCAGAGGTTATTTTCATACCTGTGGCTCTTTCGTTGTGGATGGGAATGGATGCTGGTACGCCCCTCACTGAAGCTGGGTGAGGACATTGTAGGTACTGCACCTTTTATTTATTTCATTTTTGTTTTCTTGCAATTTTGAGGTTGCTTATAGCTAGTTTGGTAACGGGGTAGATTTACCTGCTGGGTGGTGGCCATCAGTAAAAGCGCAGCCTCATCCTTGGACTTGCCCCTTCTGCCAAGCCCGTGGGAGCAGCTTCACCCCAGCAGGTGCCGTGGCCACTGGGGTGCAGAGGCAGGACTGGTTTGTTGCCCTCATCCCTGGGCTATTTTGGCCCTCCTGAGCTGTCACCTGGAGGAACCTCTGCTCTCAAGAGCAACCTTGAAGGTCTGAGCATCAAATGATGGACGCCATCCTCTCAGCCCCAGCCATCGTGTCTACAGAGAGGGGAAACTGAGGCACGAGACACGGACCTGCGTGCCCACGCTCAGCCCCAAGCCAGGCAGAGCTGGAGGCAGTGGGGCCGGTGGGAGGCACTGCAACCCCGTTGTTTAGGGGTCAGACCCAGACCCCTGCCTGTCCCAGAGCCTGGTTGCCGTCCCCACCTAGCTGCCCTTCTCCCGCACCCCAAATTTGCCCCCTCTCCCCTTTTACACCAASGGGAGAGCAGAAACGACTGAGGGGGCTGGGGCAGGCAAGGAAGCACTGCTTGCCACGGAGAAAAGGAAGATTTATTAGTGTTTATCCAGAAATACCAGCTAGCTTGCTGCTGATCCAACTGAGCCCAGCAGGCTGCAGATTGGGGATTTGCACCGAGCCCGTCCTGCGTGAGGCCATCCATCACGCCGGCGCGGGGCCGGCCGGGAGCGAGCCGGGGCGCTGGGAGGCGGGGGGCACGCCGGCACCCACCGCCCGCGCCCCGCGAGCGGCCGCGGCGCGGCTCAGCGCCGCCCGTCTCCCCCGCGCACGGGCGCCCGCTCCTCCTCTCCCTCTCCGGCTGACTCCGGCCCGCGCCGCACCATCATTTTTCTCTCTTGGACGCGCTGAAGCAAGCGAGACATGTCAGTGCCTGATGAAACCCCATTTTCACTGATTAGCTCCCTTAAAAATATTTCATTTATCAGTGCCACGATTTAAGTACTTCCCACTTGCAGGCAGCCAAGTGTGTCTTGTTGACTATGTAGCACGTCCATTTACATCGGCGCTGACAGTGCTGCAGCAAGTGCTAATGTCCCCTCGCCTCTCCGTCCCCCTCCTTCCTCCTCCCCGCCAGCGTCTCAGGGCCGGCAAAGCCTAGACCTGTTTTATTTCCGCGCTGTCCTCCTCATCTGTGGAAAGCGGAGAAAACAAGGAGGGAGGGGAGGGGGGAGGATAAAAAGACACCTCTGATGTGTCTCTCTTTGCTACARGAGTCATTTGCAAAGTCATAAATTTCAATTTCCTCCTCCCCCATGCTATTATTACCTGGGCCTCAAACAAGTTTTACACTCATTTATTCCCAAATAGAAATGCAATTTCCTCAGCAAATGATACCTAGCAAAGAACTCCATTTGTATTTCACCAAGACTTATTTTCATCTTCTTTGTATCTTCCCCCTTCTTTTTTTCTTTTAACACCTCTATTTGCCTCTCACTCTCCTGGAGGGTCCCCACCTCTCCCGTCCCCTCCCTCAAGTGTATTAATGAGCATGCATAAAAAGACAAGTCATTTCAGTTTCTTCCCCAACATCCTACTGAAGGTTTCCAGTGTTCAGAGGTTGGCTGGCCAAGTACGGGATTTGGGACTTACATTTTTGTCTGTGAATAACAAAAAAGGTGRTATTTGGGAGACACGTGAGGCAGAGCAGGTCTGTTGGATTTCTAAGCATTTTGGCACCGGCTGAAACGAATAGGCTGGTGAACGTTGGGGCCAAAATAAATAGAACCAAGGCCAGCACCATTTTTCAGKGTTGCTGACAAAAAGTGTTAATTAAAAAGGATAGTTTTGGAGCCCCATCTCTGGCGAGAAGCAGCATTTAGATGAGGACCTCAGTTTTAGGCATTCATGCCTAGCCCCACACCCCAATGAGAAGAACAAGAATGAGGAAAAATAAGAACCACACTGTGGAAGTAAGACAGCCAAGTGTGCTGGGAACAYGTAGCAAGAAGGGGGCAGGTGGGTGGCTGTGAAAAGGAAATGCAGTTTCTGTGAACCAGTCTGCCTGCTAGACTGGGATGTATTTCACACCGGTTTTGGATCCCACTTCAGTTGCATAAGATCATAAACTTTTGTGCCAATAGAAATGCAGAAGGAAAAGAATAACCCAACACCGCAGCTGCAACCTGAAATCAAAGGGTCTGATGTTGATCTCAGATGGGCAAGTTCACTTCTTTTGCCTACTTGGGGCCATGTTTTCATAACAATAATCACGTGCCAGAGCGGAATGCACATGAACCCTGGGATCCAGCTGTTGAAATATTCAGGAGAGGATTGGTTGATTCCAGAAATAAAAACAGGTGACGAGGGTCCTGCAGGGTAAGGGATGATCATCACTGAATGTTACTGGTGCTTGCAAGGGTTTTTAGGCAGCTCCTGTGAAATGGGATGTTAAACATTCTTCAGCTCTTKCAGGAAGACTTGCCTGTTGTAATTTGTTGGGAAAAAACCCTAAAACATAAAATAGTCTTAAATAAACTATTGCCTGTGGGACTAATGAGCTGAAGATGAATAGCAGGAACCAGAGAGCCCAAATCTTTGCTGTGAACAGCAGGACACTGGAATATCGTAACTTGGTCTCTTCTGCAAATGTCAAGATCCTGGACAGGACATTATGCTTGAGGACCACCRCCTGTCTTGCTGCAAGAAGAAAGCTAGCTGTCTCCACAGCATCATCTCTAYGACCCCATTGAACTCTAGGGGTTCATGTGCGGAGGGACTACTCAAGGACTTGTAAGAGACAAGATCCCAGACTGGACTTCTTTCTTGCTCCCTCTGTTTACTGAGTAGTGAGTCCAAAGTCTCATTTAGATAGCCCATATCACCTAAATGGGGTGTTTTAGGTGCTGCAGCATTCAGCTCAGGTGATGCTCTGGATCTCCATGCAACATATCTTAATGTGACTAGGCATAATTTAATCCTGAGACAATTTGTTCTCAGGCTCAGCTGAGATGCTCATTACATGACTTAAAGTCACCCCACTGATGTCATAACGTTTCCCTGGAGTTATTCTAGCATGAGTAAGAGCCAGATCTGGCTTATTCAGAGTATTCTCTGGGGGTGAGCAAGGAGCTGGGGAGATCTGATTATCCAGCTAGTGCCAAGACAGTGGCTTGGCTGTGAATTTGCCTTTGACGCTGTCTTTGCTTTCTATTACGCACTGGCTCAGCAAACTTACACAAGAGCAAAACTTGTTTACCAAGGGTCTTCTGGCGCAAGCCTTATTCAGGCTTTATTTTTTCTTTTCTTCCTTCCTTCATTTTATGTGCTGCTGAAAGTGAGTACAAGAAATACCCAAGCTGAGTTCTCATCATGCTTACGTTTTAACTGATTGTACAAGATCTAAATCCCAGTGCCACTGTTCATAGAAACACTAGATACATATTCCTTAGAAAATAAATAAAGAAAATCAGCCATCCTTTAACCTTCCTTCCCTAGCACTAGATTTTCCATCCCAAGATTAAGAGCCTAGGAAATATTAAAGGCTAAGCGCCAAGGAGATTCCTTTCATTGGCTCATTGGCATCCTGACATTTCCACTGAAAACAGAACATTTTYATAGAAGAGAACAGAAAATGTCCAAACCAACACAGCAGGAGTCTGAAAACCAATATAGTCTTACAGCTTTTGACATGTCGCAAGTGACATAGTCAGTCTCTTCCCTAATACAGGATAATATTGCTCTCTCTGCAAGAATGAATGGAGGAAATATCGTAGTTAGCACTGAATTGGCTTCATGCCGGCCCAGCCTGGAGAGAAATCTATATGGGGGGATCTCATCCTCAGGTGCCATAAAGAGACTCATGGGACTCAGGGATTTCACTGTGGAGAAGATCCCTCAGTTCTTCAGAGAGAAAGCTGCCCTCGTTGCATTCATCAGTCTGGATAGGAGTGTTGTGTGACGTGTTGGCAGAAAACACACAAAGAAAAGGGGAGACTTGCAGGGAGAGGTAACATCTTTCAYTAGGCAAGCTGTAGCTTTACAAAACTACCAACCTTGCTTTCCTCCAGCAGCTCAGCTGAGTCCATAAATGGCCTGCCCTCTTTCTGCTAACCAGTCTCACTTGACTTTACTACAGCTTGTGAGAACTTTCTGCRTGAAAGTTGCATGTGAAGGGTTAAAACACCTCAATCAGACGCTAAGGCTGGAAGTGGGGGGGTGGGGATAAACAGGCAGGRTGAAGGTACACTGGATCTGATTCTCCGCAGCTGCCTTCTGGACACTGACCCAAATCACCTCTGTCCTTGTAGGAAGTTCTGGAGTGAATCTTCAGGATTAGATTTTCTGGGTAAATCCCAGCATTAGGAATTACTTCATTCCCAGCATCCTGGAAAGGGAGAATGGGTCCAGACCTCAGCTTGGCCCTGTGCATCAGGGTGTCATTTGCTTCAGGCAGTGTAATGGATACTTGGTTCCTGGAAGAGACCTTGCCTGTCTTCTGATTCAACTGGTTCAATTTGCTCTTCAAATAAGAAATGTTCATGAAAAAAAAAAAAAAAAAAAAA
>NW_028186390.1:6084930-6111921 GCF_003343005.1 Rhea americana
CTTCCAGAAAAATGCTTCCGTGCATAGCAAGCTCCTGTTTTGACTGTCTTGCTCACAGTGATCCTACTACATACAGCACATGGAGATGTCAAGGAGCCTGGCAGATATGGTGCAGATAAATGCAACTGCAGACACTGAACTAGACTACGTTAGCCGTATACCATACAGGTATCTTAAATATCCATGTTATGGGATTATTTCATTCACCTGGATAAAAATATCAAAAACAACAGCAAACCTCAAATCCATCAGTGCAATCTTGACCTCTGGTCCTGCTCTGAATTTGAATTAGTTATCCTGAGCTATTATTCTCTTGCCTCTCGAGTCCTAACCATGACTTCACCGGATGAGTCCAATATTGGTTCCTCTCTCAGTTCCCCACCCTGGGCACTTCTGAAGCCAGCTCTTGTTTCGCAGTTCCCACAAGTCTTTCAGAGATCACTGGCTGAGCTGTAGGCAGTAATACTTACGGAAATCAGAGMCAACCCAACTCTCAGCTGTTCAGCTCAGCATCTTCCCCAGCAGCTAGGATGCTGTGTCCAGCACATCCCCTAAGCAATCCATTAGCTGCACAAGGCCCTGTGCTGGGCCAGCACACAGAGAGTTTGAGGTTGCYATTAGAAACACGAGGACTGGAAGGGCTGGCAGGGACCTTGATGTCAGGGTAGAGGAGAGGCAGAGAAGTGGGCTCCATCCCGTCTGTCACTTGCAGAACAACTACCTTTATAGACTGAGGAAAGAGGTTGGTAGCTTTAATATAGTTTTGCACTTATTAGCTTGTCCACTTATTTTCGAACTCCCTCAGAAGTCATGATGTTTAGTGTGACACATTTATTTACTAAGCTAGTAACCACAAAAATGAGCTGTATGGCAGCTCCATTGAGTGCTAATAATTGACAGGGCATTCCAGATTGTGAAATAGAGGTGAACAGAATGGATTTTGTTAGATATTAAACTTGACCACAGATGGAGKTGGCTATTTTATTAGTAAGCTCTGAGGGGGAAATGCCATGCACCCACATTTACACTGCTATAACACTTCTGGCTTTAGCATCTATGAATCTTATTTTTCATCCATAGATACGAAAGAGCTTTACGAAGAAATCTCACTGAGGAGCAGAAACTAGGTTGCTTAACTCCTAGATCAATATGCAGTCTGTTGAACCACATTTCTCAAACACTTCAGCTTTTTTTTGTTGACTTTTTTGGCCACAAATGGAAGTCCAAACCACAGGAAAAATGCTGAGGTTTTATAATGAGAGATGTAATCATTCCTGTCTTGAAGACTTTGGTGATACATTTAGGGAGGCAGATGGAGGGAAGGTCTAAAAAACTCTATTAGGCTACTCTTGGTTATGTGTTGGGACATGCAGAATTTGTCTTAGCCAGCAGCAGGACAGTGTKTCATATGCTTTTTGAATAGCATGCTTTCTGCAGAGACTTGATGGAGCCAAGGGTGAGCAGGAAGAGCACAAACTAATAGCCAAGGTCATGCTAACAGGGAAGTCTCACAGGGAAGCTTTCCACTTTCGCAGCTTTGGAGGAGAGTCACGGCTTTGAGAGCGACTGAACCAGCCCCAGACAGAGGCAGGACGTGGCAGGGTCCTGTCTCAGCCTGACTCAGATAAAGAGCCTCTGAGACAACTCAGTGCATAGAAGTGACTCCAGCTCCACATCCCCCTCTGGCCAAGCCCATCTGCCTGCTGGAGGGTCACACTGCTTACTGAGTCAGTTTTCCTTCTTGTCAGGTGGATGGATGTTCACCTTCAGGCAGTAGGCTAATTTCTGGTTTCGTTTGCAACTGTGCCAAGGTTAAATCCAAACTTCTTAGAGAGATGAGACTAGAGCCAGCACAAGTCCACTGTATGAGCCCATAAAAATCAACAGGAGGCTCTCTACTGGGCTTTGGCATGTAGTCCTACAGGGAAGGAGAAGGCAATGCAATTCATGTGACATTTATGGGATGCTGAGCAAATGGTAAAGAAGCATCCTTTTCCAGATGTCTCTTCAGGAAGGTGATCAAACCACAAGGCTGGAGGGCCATACTCCCATTTCTCCCTCGCTCTATTTTTATATTCTCCACTCCTAATCCCTTCTGAAATACCATTTTTGTTTGCAGTGATTAGAAAAGCCTGTTTCTCACATGAGTCCTCTAACCTTGTGAAGGCACAATGCAACCATCAAATGTATGATGCAAAGAGGGATAGCTGCCAGGGGCAGGCACAGCCATGAAGTGGGCATKGAAAGGGCCAAGTAGCTGCGTAATGAATCTCTCATCACTTTAGGGAGAGAGGATTTGCTGGTAGTGCTGGCAGCAAAGGGGTTACTTTCCCATCAGCTTCCTCTCCTTTGTACACATGCCTTCACCATCACCACTTCCTCATCAGGAGAGGAGCAGGTGTCTATCTTCTTGATAGGCTTCTGGGATGAAGAGAGAGGCCCTGGAGCCCTGCCTGAGTTCTGGCAGCTGCGACCTGGCTTTTAAGAGGTACTGGACTTGGGTATTGCACTGCTTAGCTTTTCAGCATCTCCACTTTAAGCTGGATCCATCCTTCCCAACTGTCTCTATGAGCAACCACATCCCCATCCTTGCCCCTTCCTACATATTCAGCTTGGAAGGACCAAGAGGTGGGAAACTGTCTCTGGTTGTGTCCCTGCTATGAGACAGAAAGTGGACACAAAACGTGATGCTGGCTTTTCCACCTGCACCGTCAGTCCAGCACAGCGTGGGTTCAGCTGCCCGTGCTATGCAGAGGAAGAGCTGAGCTGATTGAAGATGTGCTGGGGTACTTCCACTGCTGTCAGTGCCAAATTCATGTAGCCTAAAGGGACAAGTTTGGGCCCCAGCTTTCCTCCCTCCAGATCACTTTGAAGCTCTGGACAAAGGAGCTGTTTGCTGCAGACCTGAGGGTTTGCCATATGGATAGAGGCCAAGGCTGGTCTTCAGAGCTAGTCAAAAACATAAGTCCTCTGCCTGTCCAGACTCCAAAGACAAAAGGGTCTCTAGACGCTGGCACAAAGGGCATATTGCTGGAACAGCAAGGAGGCTCGGTGGTTTGACAACATTAAGAGATCTCGAGCTATCCCATGCAAAAATTACAGAGTAGGTGCTCATGGCACAAAATCTAAAGTAAGGTTTGATGGAGCTCTGGAAAACAAAACGAGCTGAGATTTAGCTTCTCTCTGCTGTGGCCCTGTGGGATTTGGGGGGGGGGCATTATTTTCTTCTCTTGCTTTTTTCCCCCTTCCTTTAAGCTTAAAAACAAAAATAAATGCTTTCTCTTCTTTTGCTCCCCCTCCTCCTGAAATCCATAATGCTATAATT
Source organism: Rhea americana (assembly GCF_003343005.1). Lineage (NCBI taxonomy): Eukaryota > Metazoa > Chordata > Aves > Rheiformes > Rheidae > Rhea > Rhea americana. Next base: position 6,088,256 of record NW_028186390.1, read on the forward strand.
AAAATGTCATAGTGAGACCACTCAATATTTATCAACAGTCAKACGCTGGCAGGTACAGTTTGGGATCCAGATTCAAAGCTAGCCTAAACTGGTCTAGCTAATGGGGGGTACCTAATTTACACTAGGAAACAATTTGGCCTGAGGTTTCACATTTTCTTGTCCATCTCTGAACATACAAAGGCCAGTTCACAACTGTTTTCAAGAAGTTTCCTATGAGCATCAATTTGAGTAAGAGCAATCAAAAATCCCTGATGTTTTGTGAAGGTTTGTATAGCTCCCTTCTGCAGTAGGGAAGTACAGTTCCTTTTACAGCATCTGTCCTTTTAAATGGAGGAATAATACTGTCTTCATTTGTTTTATTTATCTCATTGCYGTTGTCAACCAATATTTGCAGATTGTGTCTCAGTGTTTATTGTTCATCCAACCATTCCACTTAGGCAAAATGCCTCTTAATATGCTCCATAAAGAAACTTTACTCATTTGGCTCATGGTGCTGTTAATTTGCATATCATTACCATCTCATTAGATTTATAGCTCTGATCGAATACTTTCATACCTTTGTTGCTCTGTGCTGGAAATCTACAGGCTTTCATTAATGCTCTGTGTGTCTGCCTCTTCTCTCTCCTTTCTGTTTTCCTTTCTTTATTTTTTTAGCCTAAAGAATTTGTGCAGAAAAGAATATCCAGGGTTACAGAAGTCAGCACCACACACTCACAGAGGTGGTAAGAGAGCTAAATGAGTTAGGAAAGATTGACACAGAGACATACATATTCAACGATACTGTGTGCCCCTTTGAGCTAAGACTTGAGAAAGTGCCAGCCAAACGCAACCTTAATGTCTAGGCCCTCACTTTCCTTTGGGGCCCAATCCTTCTTCCAGTGATGGGCCAATTCAGAGGTAACGTTTTGCTCAGGCATCCTTTTAAAAAAAAATCAGTAATACAATCGGTCAGCGATTGAAATCTCAGAGCAAACCCATTCAGACCAGCCGAGCTTGGCAGCCAATATTCCCACTAGTGAACAGGTGCTCTTATTTAAAATATTTGTAGTCATTTAATTCTTCATGTCTCTGGTGATCACGCACAAGTGATTCTCACTGCACAGTCTGTCCCTGAAGAGTCTGTGATGATCATAATTCAAACAGATCTATTACCTTTAAGCTTTCCAAATGTAATTATAATCCAATTAATTAGGTACTCTCAGTTGGTTCTGGGTTTGCTCCTCCAGTCTCAGTCTTATATGGCAACAGACTAATGGCTGTTGAGTCCTTAAGAGTATTTTGCTATTTGTGCTGATTCTTCAGCAAAGGCTAATAAAATCAGGTACTTATTTAGTAGTCAGTGTGAGGAAGCTATCCTAGTGTCTTATTCATCTGATTTTGATTCACTTGATGTTCAGACAAATTTTACATCCTAATTTGACTCTCTGTGATTTGATTTCATTCTCGCTTCTGTGGAAATCACTTTYCTTGGAAGTCATAAGAAGTTACAAAAAAAAAAGAAAAGCTGTTCCAACATGCTGCATAGGTTGCTTAACAAAACAGGCTCTGTCCCCATTAACCATGCCTCAAAGTAAAAATGTTCGAGCTCCGCTGGAAGAGCAGCGTGTGCGACATTAGGTGAGCACACAAAAAGGAGGTATGGGGCTCTCTGGCATATGGTTTCTATGCAGCTAGGAGGAAAGAATGAGCCCTCGTTCCACCTGGGAGTGACCCAGTTAAGTAACAAGGAGAGGTAAAAAAATCAAAGAGAAAAGGTAGAAAAAAAGACATTAAAAACTTTCTCTCCTTCCTTTGCTTTCTCTATCCAAGTTTTGGGGCATCCTCACCAAAACACAGCAGAAACCCAAACCCAAACTCCAGAATCAGTGTGTCCACAGCCACCACAAGGTACTCTCACTTTTCAGATAAGGATGGACACAAGCATCAGCCGTCAGGTGCAGATAGTGAGCCTCCTCCAGGTGTACCCTGCCAGCCCCATCTCACCGGGTCATGACTGAGCCCAGCAAAGTGCCTCTGTTAACAGTGGAATGAGATTTTCAATTCACAAAACCAGAGTTTTCTTAGAGACAAGTGGGGGCACCCGCATAATGGCCATTTTTCTCTGGGCTCACAGGCCCTAACCTTGCAGACACATAAATGCTCATTTGTAACCTGCCCCAGGGAACAGCCTCGCTAAAGGGTATGCAATCTCAGGGCCCCTGGAAATGAGTCATCTTGCAGCATCCCATGCAAAAATGGTATATAAATATGAATACAGGAGTCATGTATCAGCATAGCTCTGCTTGTGACACTGGTCAAGTCACCCTATCTCTAAAGCTGTGATCCGTCTTCTCTGTTATCAGTTCTTCATGAAAAATAACCATCTTCCATTTGACAGGGCCATAACCAGGATTATGAGGCCTATGATTTTTTGCTGAAATTTTTAGAGGCTACAAAATAGTAATTATGAGAACTAAAATATGCTAGTTTTCATGGATATCTCTTAGTAGGATCCCTTATTAATCATAGCACATTATATACCAACCTCCAGCCAGCTACAACCTTCAGGCCGTGGGTTTTAACCGGAAAGTGATGGTCCTAGGTTAAATGAGATCATGGATATGCCTTGTGCTATAGCTCTCTGTGTGAGAAAAGACRTCCATTTGAAGAGAGGATGGAAAAATTGTTCATAATCAGGCCATGAGGAACAGAGAAAGTAATTTCCAAATAAAACAATCTTTATAAAGTCCTCTCCTCACCTCCCCTCACCTCGCTTCTCTTCTCTTCTTTTTCTCAATGCTGTGAAAAGGACCTTTAAAAAGTGGGTGGAGGAGGAGGGCAGCAAGTGATAGCTCTGAGGTACATTTCAATCTGCATGGTTCAGGAAGGAAGGAATTTTCAATCTCTTCTCTATCATTTTCAATATCATTAATCCTGAACACTCCATTTTCCATGCTCGCCCGCCCAGGCCCAGAGAGTGAGCGACACGTAAAGTGACACATATTCATCACTTGGCATTCGGCGCCGTGAAGGCTGTAATATAATATTAGTGTTGTGTTATCACTGTGTCTCTCTCTCCAGCCTTGGCTGCGGCGATGGTAGATGACATGAATCGATCACCTGTGACATTTTTGATTTGGTGTCACTTTCCCCATTTCTGCCATTTGTTTTGGCAGTTAAGAGGTAATTGTGTGACATTAGCATGGAAAGACTCGCTTTCCTGACCCCTCTTCCCAAGCAGGAAAAGGATGTTGTATCTCTTTTGTCTTGTTTCATGGGTACAGAGAGGCTTCTAAGAGACTTGATATTTGCTACAATCTCTTTCCCAGGCTACTCCATACCCATCCCTAACGCCTGTGGCAGCTGCAATATCAGAGCAGAGGATGTCTCTCCTGCAGGACTAGGCCCACCCCCTTGTCGACAGGAAGCATCATGGAGAGTGGTTGTAGTAGAAGACACCAGCAAGCTGGGGGCACAAGTCCCTGCTCTGCCAGAGGTTTCCCCAGGCATGTTACTGAGTCCTCACAGATTTTGAGACACCAATTCCTTGGACAATTGCAGCTCTGTGGAGTGGTGCAACGAGGATTCCTGTCCAAGTAAGGACCAAGGTCTTCAGGCACCTCTTTGTGAATTGCCACTGCTTCACTGAAGCCACAGGAGCCACATTTCTGCAGCTGCAGACTTGTCCCGCACAAGTGATTAGCAACAATAGTAATCCAGGGGAGGTAAAGTCAATTACTTTACACTGCAACCCTGGACTAATTCCATGAACTACCYATGTCTTTGCTTGTTAATTCTACGTGGAAACCCAATTGTCTTCTCACTTTTCCCCATGTAAGTGTTCATCTCAGAGCCAGTTTGCTCCTGCAATATCTTAATGCTCTTTGTGGACATATACAGGAATGAAAAAGAAAAGAATCTGGCCAAGAGTGATGAATAAACCACCTTTAATAGGAGCCAGGAAATCCTCAGCAATCAGATATCCTAGGTGGGCTGGAAAAATCCTGTAATACAAGGATGCTGCCAGTATTCCCACAGAAATACGCAGGGTGCAGTCTCCCCTGCGTTTCTGGCCGGATAAAGATTTTTATCATTTTTCTTAAAACATTGCCTTGGTAACTTATGCATCTCCAGCACCACAGTAAAAGGAAACAAGATAGAATTATCTGCCTTCGTGCATCCATTCAGACAACSCTATGAAAGCAGGAATGAACTCTTTGTCACAAGACAGGTAAAAGAAAGGGGTGCAGCCACTGCATTCTTAATGAGTCTCCCTAATTAACTCCAGATTTGTTGCTTTGTCACTACAAAGTCACAGGGGAATACAATAATCAAGTGTAACTTGCAACCAATTATAAACATGTAATTTAAAATAAATACGTACAGGAATCTGAAACAAATCCAAAAAGCATCATACCACAGGGTTGTAATTAGCAGCTCATGGTTCACCCAAGTCAGGAAAAGCCCTGATATAAGGCAACTAAATTCTTCAGTGCAGGACCTTCAGAGCTACAACTTTACAACACCAACATACCTYGGTCACTCCAGCATCAGTCATCTCGCCATACGCATTCAGCTATGGGAAGTCAATCACTGGTCTCTGATATGCCTTAAGAGTGYCATCCAAAGTCAGAAGGGAACGGCAATAAACAACCGAGGCCTTGGAATGGACTCCAGAAAAATGAAATATATTGCAGTGCTCCCTCCAGCTTTCAGTCAACCAACTAAGAGCTTGAGCCACCAGCAGGAGGCTGGTTTCTTATCACTGGTGGGAGGTTGAATGGGAAAGTGATGGGAGGTTTAACTTTGACATTGGGAGCTTCTGCTCTGGTCTTTTCTTCAAAAGATTTGAGAAGAACCATACTTTGCTTTCTAATTCAACAGGGCTGAACTTAGAGCAGCACCCTTAAAATGAGTGTTTACAAAAGCTCATGTTTTACACCAAATTCCTAGCTTTTGTGTTAGCCAAAAATGCATGCATGGCTGCCACAACAGCAGCCAGCAGCAGGGCTCTCAGCTTTTTAACACTTCTAGGCACAGCACATCAGRTGGATTTGTAACACCTGCACATGCCATTCACATCAGAAACCTTTTGTTAATTTAGGAAATGCTCTCCCTTTGGGGAATTTTTTTTCATATTTGTCCATCAGGAGCTTTCTTTTAACTTCTACTAAAGCAGCTTGTACTGGCCACTGTTGGGGACAAAAACCTAATAAAACACAGCTGAACTCCTCCCAGGTGATGACTTTATGCTGATGTCTGCCCCGACTGCTCTGAGGGGCAATCCAGGACCACATCATGGCAATTTCACGAGCAACTGCTTTTCGGCTGCCAAAGTGGGAGCTGGGCTGGGACCAGAGCTGCAACACGAACACGTCCCCCCACCAGCCACCACCTCGCAGGGTCTGCCACCCCAGGGTAAAGGATAGAGGACATCAACTGCAGGACAAGTGCCCTCAGCGGTTCCCCCCAGAGGCTGGCACTGCTCTCCAACGAGGGCTCAGCTCTCAGGATAACCCGCGCTCGCCGCAGGAGACTCCCGTGAGCTGGATCCGTTAACCCAGTCAGGAGACAAATTGTTCCCCACGTCAATTTTCCATTTAAAATGCAAACTAGATTTGACAGAGTAAACCGAATAAAGATTTGGATCGGATAATCCAGTAAAAGCTAATTACTAAAACAAAATGAGACACTGAGACGCAATCTCCCTCCTCCCTTCTCTAACGAGGTTCATTTGATGAGTTCTCTGCCTCGAGTATTAGCACTTTCTATCAAGAAACACAAGCTATTAACTCCTTTTAACAATTTATGATGTTCAATAAACTGATTAGGAGCCCATGGTACATAATTTAAAACCATTTGGATGTCCTATGGCCATTAAAAGGAAAGCAATGAGTCTGAACAACCCTGCTAATTATAGGTCTTGATGACTCCTGATTAGAAATCCTAATTAGGTGTCCTAAGTAAATCTTTTCTTGTTTTTAAATTTATTGTCCTCATCTCTTCACCTTGTTTATGAGATGGTTTTAGGAAAGTTAAAAACAGACCTTCACTAAACTGAAAATTTATTAGCCAGATGGAGTAGGGTTCACAGCATCTCCAACATGAAATGTCTTAGAATAAGCTACTAAGCACTTTGTGTTTGATTTTATTTTGAAGTATGAAACTAGTTTTACAGTCTAGCAGGCTGGCTTTCTTTTAGCTTTCTTCTTCTAAATATTGTATGTTATTGAAAAGCCAAAAAAGTGAAAATTCAAAGTTTCCTTCATCCACCTTTTTCATCCAAACTTGAAGCTGCCCTACAATGTTAAAATAAAAAATAAATGATTGAAAGTAAAATTTTCTCATCTCTGTTATTGATTTTAACCTCAAATATTTTCTCAAAAATCCTTTCTTTTTCCTTGAAATTCATTTGKTTTGCAGGCTATTTTCATAGCTGATTCAAAATTGGCTCCTTTTAATTTTGTTTTAAAACAGTTCTGCTATGACAACATTAACTGAAAGCCTAAAATCCAGGGTCTGTTTCCGATGCAGAATCAGGCAGTGAGAGTAATCCGTCCCTGGCAGCTTGGCTTTTCACACCCAGCCTCTCTGTGCACAGTTTCCTTTTGTGCAACGGGACGATCTGTTGGGAGAGAGGCATAAGTGGAAAAGAGAGTCAGGGATGAGCTCGGCCAAAGATAATGATATGGAAGGTGATGGATCAGGAATGGTTTCACTGTTGAACAAAGTCCTTTCCCAACTTGTTTTCCAGGATCCTCATGCTATAGGCCTGGGCAAACAGAAAGGCTGTGCCACCARGGAAGAAAAGGCAGAAAACCTACTACTCCTTTGCAAAGGTCCATTAACGGTTAATTTTCATCCTTCCTAAGAGTCTGTTCCTCATTTATGCTCTAAATTCATTTCTTTTTTCTCTGCTAGCCATTGGGCACTGTTCAGCTTTTGTCTGCTAGATTAAAAAGACGTCTGTTAACAGAACCCTGCTTCCCAGGCAGGTAGTTATAGAAGAAAATCCAGTCACCACTTAACCTTATCTTTGTTAACCCAAATAGATGAGCTTGATCTAGCCCTCAGCTGGAGCACTTTTATGCAATAGCACGACAAGGATACGGGCAAGGGGGAGAGGGGAGTTGGATCCCCGTGCCATTTGCATGCCTGCTCCCCATTCACCTAGTATAAACGCAGCATGGGAGGAGGGTTTACCCCATCATGCTGGGGCAGAGAAGCCCAAATCTGTCCATCACTTAGCATAGCTGAAGCTCTTGTTCAGGTGGTCTGGATGAACCAAGCCCAGAGAGTGCCTGGCACCTAGCAGTCCTATCCCAGGGAGATATCCCATGCTCAGCTCCTCCTAAAACAATACTGACACTTTGATCCTGAGCTAGAGAGAAAGTTAGAAGCCAGTGATGTGGTGAGCATAAGGCTGGGGGTCCTGACTGCACAACACAGACATGGTCAGAGCATCCTCCTCCCAGCTGTCTGGCTATCCTAGCTGTGGGAGRGGACATGGACATCTCCAAAGTCTGTCTCACGTAGCTTATTTCCCATGCTTATTGAAGCAGCCTTATGAGTAAAGCATATGAAAAGGAATCTGCATATTCCTGGATCTGGAAATAACTTTCCTTGACCCAATTTTACCTCTTTCCCTGAAGAATGGTCCTGTAACTCATACTGGCCACTTTTCCATTGTGAGATTTCCAATCTGAGAACGGAGTTTTCTTTTGTTTTGGTCAAAGGTCTTTTCCTGAGTGAGTGGCTGATGAGAACAGCACAGATGTTCTCCAGGGAGCCCCTACAGCCTGCGTCCTGAAGTTCACTGAGAAATCCATCAGCATCTTGATAAAACTTTGTATAGGCTAATAAATATTAGATAATAAGACAACAAGCATGAGATGGCAGCTTAGACTGGTCATTTTCTGCATGGCTCTAATTTCTGGCAAGCACTCTACTGATTTGTAGACACAGATAGATAGAAATTTTCATGGAAAAGCCTTACAAGACCCTTGTCAGTATGTGACAGCCTTATGGAAAATCACAGATCCATTCTCTGTGAAAACTACTGACCGATCAACAATTTTTGCAGTTACTGAAAAAGTTGTGCTTACAGATGCATTTTAAGCAATATATAGCAGACAGAGAAGCAAAGGTTTTTATTTAAAGAACAAAAATCCCCAAAATGGGTAGCATCTGGAGTTTGAAGAGAAGAAAAAAACAAAAAAAGGGGGGAAGTGGGAAATCCAGAAGAGCCTTTTCTCAGGGAAATATCTGTGATAAAAAGCTGCTTGCAAAGGGGATGAAACATGGGCTAAAGAGGAATGATTCTTGCCTTCCTTCTGTTGGACTGAACTAGGCCCCTTCGCATAGGTCTAGTTCGGAGACAACATTATTGCCCTCCGGCGTTAACCCGAACACTTGCTGCTGAAGTCCGCCATGCCGTTCTGCAGATGAATAACAACCTTGGTTTTCGCACCCCTTCATTAGTGGGTCCTTCAGCAGCAGCCCACGTAACAGTGCCAGAAGGGGATTCTTGCTCTGTCAGATAGCACAGAACCTGGTCTCATTCACCAGACATTATGCCCACAGAGGATGCAAAAACTATCAAGGAAACCTGCATTTGGAGGTCAAATTGGGCTTGACTTGAATGACTTCAAACCCACACCTTGCTGATCACCAGAACAGCCACCCTAAACGCAAATCAGGAGAGAGCTGGTCTGCACCAAAGGCCCATCATTTGTGTTGGTCTGGCACGACAGCCAGTGGTGCCTCCATCCTTGAATTATAAATACCACCGTGGTATGACTGGGCAGGCACAGTGCATTTGTCTTCTTTTAGGATATTATGTTCCATCCTGTACAAAGCCATCATGTGAGTTTTAATCTGAAGCTTTGCCCTTTAGWTGTATTTGCCACGAATTTCACTTTCACTAATACTTACTTAGCACGGGAAAGCATAGGTGTTATCGGCATGATCTCTCTTTTGGGTGAGCCACAGGGGAATATTTGACCTTTGCTTCTTTTTAATACCCAGCAGAAAGAGGCTGCCTTTCTTCTAGCAAGCTGAGCTGTTCATTTGTTATCTCAATCTGGGATTTAGCAGGATTCAAAGCTGATTAGGTTAGAAAGCATATGGGCGATGAAAGACATTTTATGTAATGGGTTTACACGTCCCATTTGGTAAACAAACAACCACACTTGGAAGAGTTAATATTTTTCATGCTTGTTATTTTTAGGGTCTATTTTTGCCACTGTAGGATATTTTTCCCCCAGGTGTTCACAMTGTTGGACTCTGGCTTTCACACCATTGGGTCTCTCCAGGCAAATCACTATCCATGGCATTTCCCTTTCTCTGGTAGGGAGAAACAAAAGAGCTTTGTCAGGGACAATGGCCGGTGCTCTGCTGACCACAAAAATCCTCATTTGTGATGGGTTTTTTTGCCTATTGTGAAGTTGCCACTATTTCTGCTACAAACCCCTGCTGCCCAGCACAGATTTACTGAAGAGAGGATGGAAGAAAGGTACTGGGGAAGAAAGGGCTTTARCTCCTCCTTTTCTTTAGCACTGGASAGTGTCACACATTCCCCCATGGGAAGAGGCTGCAGTTCGTACAGGGCTCATGTGCCCATGGCTGGTGCTTCTCACCAGATGTTTTGGCTTGGATCACCAGCCCTACGCACCTCCACAACACAGTGCAAGCTCTTGGGGACAAGCCTGGTCTTTCCACACAGCACCTTGCACACTAACTAGCAGGAGACTTGCGAGCGAGCAGTTTTTCAGGTCACTGAGAGTTTCCCCCTAAAATCCCAAAGGAACTTAAGAATGCTTGTTTCTTCATAACTTCCTCAGATAGTGTTTTAAAAAGAGTTTTTCATCAAACCACAGGTTAAAAAAAAATAATAATTTTATGTTACCCTACAAAATTTTTCCTCATGGGAAAAAAGCATATTTTTGTTTTTCTTTTCACATTTTAAAAACATTCAAAAATCAAATTCAAGTGAATTCTTGCATGAAAAATCCTTTCAGATTGAAAAATCAAAGCACAATATTGTTCTGAAACAAACCAAAATGTTGGATTCTAAAATTCCAGAATGAAATATTTCCCTCTCCCCACTTTTTTCAACTTATTAAGAGGTTTGGCAAAGCTGGTGTGAATTCCTAGTACTTAGGTCCCTCTAAAGCTGTACTTTCTTAGAGAAAAAAATTGAACCCTCAGATCTCTCTTAGTTTAAAATGTAGGCCTGATGATTGCAGTAGAAATAATTCAGTACTGATGACAAATTGAAGAGTTTAGCCCTCTCCTGTATGTGTCTGGTCTGCATGAAGAAGTCCCTTAAAACCAACAAGGCTAGAGGAATAATACGCAAACCATAATCTCCCCTACTGTCCTTTAACATGTGCAGATACAATTTTTGTTCTCTGTAAAACACCAGGGTCAAGGTGATGAGTGTAGAATCACTGAAACGTGTGTAGACCAATTGCTCTTTCAGACATATGATTTATGAAGGATCTAGCTAATGTGGTCATGGAAGCCTGAAAGGATAGCTAGGAAGCTATTTAAGAAGCACTTAATTCCCCTCTCCAGGCCCATATTTGCTCCCCAGACCAACAGTAGGGTTTATCTCACTTGATGRTAACAGTTTAAAATCCAGACTTTTCATTAAGCTGGTTGTCAAGTCGTTCGGTCATTCGGAATCTTTCTCAAGTCATTCAGAGATCTGCACTTGCACATGATCCTATATTAGATGTTATCATCACCAGAGATGCCCCAGCCTTTGGAGATGCCTAGAAACTTCACTTGTAAATAATCAAGGAACACGAATCCCCAAGCATCAAACTAACTTGTGTTGCTCAGCTGGCCCAAACAACGCCTGACATTTCCTTTCCCATGTACCCAGAGTTTGGTTCATCATGATGTCCTGAACAGCCTGATGGAATGGGAGAGCAGAGCTGAATGCACAACSAGTAGATACAAGAATGGGACAGATGGAGGACAAATGTCCCCAGGAAGGTCTTTGATATTTGTCATATGCAGAGAACACGGAAATGCGCAGGTAGCCTGCCAAGTGCTGGAGCTCTGGCAGCCGACAGCAATACCTCTAGGGAGAGGGGTAGTTGTGAATTTTAAGTGACTACTGGGGTAGCAAGGCCAGAACSCAAATTTCTGGAGAGAAACCTCCTGCCACTGACATTACAGGGCTATTTCAGCAAGCAGATGCAAAGAGCTTAAACTCTGAGATCTGGCATAAATGGGACTGTCCTCTGGAGACTAACCCCTTCGGCCACAAAGCTCCATCCATGGGATTCACCTGGAAGGAGAACTGTCAAAATCTCGGCCCAGGAGTCCTCCCTCTGCAGTGCCAACCTCTGTTACCTGCAGGTGAAAGTGTGCAGCAAAGCCAAGGGATGGGATTTGGGGCCTATGAAGGTCTGAGGTTGGGGTTTCTCACAGTGTTTCCTCATCCAGGGACAACTGCCCAGAGGGGAGATGGCCTACCTTTAGTCACAGTCCTGGGGAGACTAAGCCATTTGGAGCAAATCAGTGAGAGATACGTCTTCATTCAAATGCTCGGCCGGTTAATGCAGGACATTTGAACTAGTGAAGGGTGTCTGCATACGCCCCTGAGGGACAGTGAGACAGCACTGGGAGAGGCAGCACACACAAATGYCCTTGCAGCACCCAGCTGCCCTGTGTGAAGGCTGCCTCAGCTCCTCTCTAGCTGTGCTCACCGAGAAGACAGGATCCAACAAGCACCTCAAGCACCTCCGTGAAGAGCTGAGTTTTAAGACCAGCAAATAGTAGGTGCTTTYTGTGTTCCCCCTTTGAGTGAATGCTGTCAGTGAACCTGGCTTCTGCAAAACTCATAGTTTCTCTGTCTCTCATCCACCCTTSCCATACACCTCCAAGGACAGGCATCATCTTGTCCCATGTGGTCAGGCTTGCCTACAAGACACGGTTGCCCTATCCTTCCTACTAGTGGCTGGGATGCCAGCATTGAAGAGTTGACTGTTTCTGCCAGATTCCAAAAGCACCCTCTACCTCTAATTTAGGAAATAGGAATGTTCTTACTATAGCTATTACAAAATAAAAATAATGGTATCATAATGTGGCCTTYAATTAGCAGAGTTGACCTTTCTCTGCTTGCAAAATGGTCACTACTTTTAATTGGACTCCTCGGGCAGCATCCTGATGTCCGTACTACTGCCATGAGTACAATATAAAGCAATGTCTAAGCAGATCCCATATGTCTGCATGCAGCTCAACAGCTCTCCCTGTTATATTCTTCATCTCCAACAAGTTCTGATTTTTTGACGTACCTAAGATGAATATTCAAGGTTTTAGCACAATTTACATATCTGTAATCCGGCAGAGAGAATAAAAGGTTGTCAGGCAAAATAAATGTATGTCTCAAGGTCAGACCTGGTTGAAACCGATAATGGAGCTTAACAGCCTATGCCATGCCTTTGCAATGATCAGCATTGCTCTAATTGACAAATTAGCTGTCCATATGGGCTCAGAGGCAATCATACATCCATAAATCCCAATAAATACAAACATAATCTGATCTAAGTTGGATCAGCCAAATAAGTTAAAGCTAGATTTAACACCTTAAAGGATTGCATTTAAGGAAAATCACTGTTAGACAAGATTCAGGAGCACAGGAACCATATGGCCAGAATGAAGGCCATCAGGGCTGGTGCCAGTCCCAGGTCTCCTCCCCTCCCAGCCATGGTGCATGAGCCCAAGAGCCTGTGCACCCCGGGGTGGGGGGGGAGGCAAGCTTATGTGCAGTGGGTCTTACCCCCTGCAATTTGCATGGGAGGCCGCTGTTGAGTAGGAGGGGGACAGCTGGCTCCCAATTGGCTGCTGCTCCATTAGTGGGCAGGGCATGRTCAGGAGTGGGTGGAGCCTCATTGGTATGGTATGTGGGTACGGTATTAATGGCGGGAGAAGCAAAGCCAAATGAAGCGCAAGGTTATCCACATGCGCAGTGGAGAAAACAGGGTGCTATTCGCTCTTGTCCCTGGACAGGTGCTCACTACATCAAGTATTGAGGAACAGCCATGAAAGCCCCTATGTTGCTGTAATTGCACCTTTTCTCAGTTTTCTCCTTCCTTCTCTGTGCATGCACATCTGTCTGTTCTTCAGCTCCTTCCTCCCTTTTCCTTCCCAGAATCTCTTCTGAATCCATTGGCAACTTCAACCTTTTGAATAGAGGTTTCCACAAGGTGTATTTCCTAAAGACTTGGGAAGTTTCTTCATGTTTCTGGAAAACAAGCAGCCAAGTAGAACAGAAAGACTCTGTCAGTGCTTACTGGAGAGAGAGGATTGGACCTTACCAGACATTCAAGATCCTACACAGATGAGTGGCTCTACAATATCCACACCTCCCACAGATGCTTTGCAGTTCATTCTGTGATAGGTTTTCCCAAGACCTGAGGTGAGCTGCAGTGTCCTAAAGTACCATACAAATCTTGACCCTGCAAGAAGCAAGGCTGCTGTTTACCATTTGGTAGGACCAAAAGGTGGGGTCCTGCTGCAAGCTGGGAGCTGATTCTCTAGCTCTTCCCTTGGCTTGGCTTCAGAAAAAGGGGAATAGACCCTGCTATTCCAGGTATTCCTGTGGGTGTTTCTTGCCGCTCTGTCCCCTTTCTTCATGGGACAAGAAAGACTTTGGGGGAGGAAGTTCCTTTGACTTTTGCTGTTTTGCAGACTTTGCCCATGCACTTCAGGAGTGATGGCAGACATCAGAACTCCTGGAGGTGGGATGGGCAGTAGGAATATGAAGACATTGATCAAAATAAAAAATAGTGAACAGCAGGAGACAGGAGGTTCATATTTCTAAATGCCCCCATTAATAAGTCCTGTTTAAACAGCCTTAGGGACCAAACCTCTTGGTGTCAACCCCTTGACTTCAATTGACTTTGGATCAAGTTCTGAATTAAGCAGTAAATCACACTGCTCATCCTAGACAGTRGATGGGAGATACAAGAGTTAGACAGTGATTTATGAGAGATTTGACCCACGGCCAGTGTGTTCACCTTGAAATATAACCCTCATCTTTTCATAGTGTTAACATATGAAAAGAATCTGAGCTCTCTAGCTTTGCTACTAGATCTGTTCTTCAGAAGACTTTAGCAGCAAGAAGAGATAATCAGAAACATTTTTAGGCTATGATATCAAAKTTTGGAGGTTTTGTTTTGCTTTGTTGTGGCTGCCCAAGAAAGACTGCGAATTTTTCAACAGGTCAAGTGCCTATTTACTTCTGCACTCTGCTATCCCTTCTCTCACAAACATTTGTCTCACAAACAAATGCGTGTTTTCCACACACCAAATGCATCAAAGTTCACACTTCTTCAAGTGTAAATTTAAAAGATTGCACCATGTTTTACATMATTTCTTATTTCAGGGTCTAAATTCCAACTTTACTATCTAAGCGTTTCAAATAGATGAAAACATAATTATGTAAGATTCAGGGAGTTTCCTGATATTCTTTGTGCTCATAAACCTCTAGGAAGGCATCTGAAATTGCACTTGCATCTCTATAAAATGGCAAGAAGCTGAAGGACAGTAAATAAGGAGTGTTTTTTTCACCGTCTCTTCCAGTGCAAGWAGTAGAGACAACCAAATGACACTGACAAAGTTGTTTCAAAACAAACATGGAGAAATAGTTCTGAACAAAGAATGGAAATAAGCTGTGAAACTCCCTGACAAGGGATATTTTGGATGCTAAAAATTTACATCAGTTCAAAGGGAAAACAAACAAAATCATGAAAGAAAAATCACTGAGAGATGTTCAGTTACAGGATATCACCATTGGCTCTGGAAGTCTGAACAGCAAAGTGCCAGAGGCTAGAGAGTATTCTGGGAAAATGTCCCTTGTCCTTCCATAAGCTCTCCCTTTTGGGGACTATTAGAAACAGGATAAGTACTATTTCCAACAGACCTTTGCTATGGCCCTGTATGGCCATTCCTACTGGCTAAGGTCCTTTCGTTCCTAGGGGAAATGCCACACATGGGCGTTCACCCACTGAGGTCCATTTGAATCCATTCATAGATGTCTTGCATGCTTCCAGGGTCTCTGCACACATGGCTTTCTCCCAGAGACAGCCCTGACTTGGCAGCTGCTATTGGGTAACCCCACTGCTATATTCTGTTGTTTACTGCCTGCATCCAATAGGGTCAGTTTTGTGCAGYAGCTTTCCATATTTTGCTATTGGATTAAGGGATTATTGATGATGATTCCCTAAGCAAACACAGACCACTACTCTCCTAGCAACAGGCTGATAAACCCCAGTTCCATATTTTAATTCCTCAAATTCCATTAAAAGAGATTCTTGTAGTTTAAGGCATAAAATGTTTGTTTTTCCAGCCCTAATGTGGATTATTAAAACATGGGTGCACAGTAACTATGCTTGGCATTAATATCCTTTATATATAATATTCTAGGCTCGCTATCAGAAATTTCCTACCCTTTAGATCTTTCAGCCTAAAAGAGAATGACAAAGATAAGAAAAGAAAGAATAAATCTGTCTATGTATGTGCATGCACATATAAAGCTCTTTCCCCTAATCTAATCTTTTTTCCTCTGTCTCTATGTATGGAAGATGCATTGTCAAATGAGGTTCAAAGGCCTAATCTATGACTCCCATTGACTAAAATGGGCTTTAGCTGAGACTCTGGCTGAGAAGACAAAACAAGGGAGCTCTGAAATTGATGGCGTGGAAGATGAGAACAGAAAAAGTAACCAAGAGACACATGGAGAGAGCACAAAGAGACACACACGGATAGGACAAAGCTGTGGGGTTTAAACAAGGCTCCAARCTTGCCTATCGTACATATCTCTTATGAAATGACCCATTTAAATTACCCATTAGCTAATCCGCTCAGCCACTTCCAGGCTTTCAGCACGTGTTAGGGCAGCAGAGGAGTGTGGAAAGATGTGAAGTCCAGACTTCAGCCCAGGTACCAATCTCTCCAAAGTCAGATCCATCTCAGGTTAAATTGACAGCCTTTGGAGCACGGTGGAGACTTCTGCTGTTGTAGGAAGACATTAGCAAACAACATTGAAAATATCTTCACCACAGAAGGGCTCCACGTTCTTTCACACCATGAGAGCACGTTCTAAAATCACTGAAAAACACAGGTGAATAACCAGTGCCAGGAGTACCAGCCCTCCACAGGGCTGAGGTGGAAGCTGGGCTACCTGTGTGTGCAGAGGCATTGTACAGGCTACAGAAATATTACAAAATGCCCATGTGATCTGTATTTTGCAGTATTTTTGTAGTCTGTACAATGCCTCTAGGGCTGTGTGGGCTGGCAAGGTTTTGAGGGAACAGGGCCACTGTTTTGAAGACCTGCCAGCTCCAGCAATAGAAGATGGCAGATACCATGGTGGTGGGCTGGAGCTACGGGTGGGAAAAAGACCTCCACAATCAACTGGAAGCACCTCTCTGGAAAGGTTAGGTTTGCTACCAGAGCAGACTTCATTTAGTAGCTATCACACTCATTTATATTGTGCTTCATTTCCTTCAGTCTCATCCCTAGACCCCCAGGAGCCACAAACCCAGGTCCCAGTGTGCAAGCAAGGGTGGACAAAAGTTGCTTCTATGTGAAGCCCAGCTGTGGGTCTAGCAAAAACTGGAGGATCATCTGGCACTATGCGAGGGAAGGGGGCTCTCGCATAGCTACTGCAAGAGTACCTTCTACATGGTCAGTCTTGTGTAACCCTCCCAGGGTGTCCTCGACACATCTGGGTGAGCTGGGTCAAGCGGCCTGGAGGTGCTCGTTGCAAACACACGCTGTGGGATAAAGATTGCATTGCAAGACATCTATATTTTCATGTTATGGCTTCTATATTTCCATTCTGACCATTGTGTGCATGGGGAGGGGGTGGGGGAGAAGGGCTAGTAGAGGAAAAAATAAAGCCCATAGGGATTGTAAGTAATAAAAGGCTGCAGCAGATTTGTCACACTATTTCGTTTCTTATTAAATTGAGTGGTCTCAGTAGAGAGGGGCATAAAACAAACCATGAATTCAAATACCTCTGAACTCTGGAAATATTTGGAGATAACTCTAATTCTTCATTTATCATTATTACATCTACTGAGGGGAGAGATATCTATTTTAATTCCCACCCCAAGTTATTTCTTAAATATTCTTATGTTAAATGAACTGATCATAAGTAGTTTTTATTTTCTACAAGATGCATTCGTATTTTCCCTATTAATTCTATTAATAAAAATATAACCCACCAAAATAAATATTTTAATATAATGTTTTTGGCCTATGAACATTAAAACCTTTAAGTGATGAAKCTCCCCATACTGTACAGCAGTACAGATTCTCAAGGTTTTTTTGTGATTGAAGATGAGTATTTAAGTAAAATCAGTAAGAATTAGAAATGGAGGAAAATCAGAGGCTTTTTTATATTAAACTCAAAGCCCTTTCCAGAGCTGAGTGTTTCAGGTCAGCAGGAATTTGCCTGAACTCATTTCTGGATTTGAAAGTGATCTTAGAAACCAAAGTCTAAGTGGGGAATGATTTACGAAAGAGAGACTCAGTTCTGTACAATATTCTTAGTAATAAAAAGTATTTTMTTTTCTTTTTTAAATGTCATTGGAAGTCAGATTTCTTATTGCTTGTAGTTGCTCTCCACTCCAAGACTAGCAGTGTTTAGAGCCTGTATCATGGTGTTGCATGACAACACAAAAGTGCAGCTAATTACAAAATAAGGGTGATATTTCCTTAAAGCAAGATTGAAATTGTCCCTGGAAAGGTGGCTGGGCCTGGGCAAGTGAAATGCGAAAGCCAAAACCATGCAACCCCCCACCCAAAACCTGAAAAGCCAAACAAGTCAAGAAAACCCTGAAAAAAAACCACAAAAAAACAACCTGGATTCTCAGACCAGCCTCTTCCAATAATCATCACATTCACGATAGCGGTAACTTGGAAAACCCCTTTTCACTTGACTCCTGTGCTTTCAAAGAGATGTTGATGCTTCACTTGATGATGGGCWGATAAATTGGCCTGATCCTGACTCCAGTTCAGCCGTTCAGACTGTTAGTGATCCCACTGGAAGGGACTGGATCTGCACGTAGATGCACTGGACGATGTGACCCAGTGCCCTTCTCTTTGGAAGCAAATAAACTAAGTTTCCTTTATTTACTCAAGGTTTTAAATCAAAGCTTGATTTTCATGACACCACTTTCTGAAAGAAAAGCTTCTGAAAGATTTTATTTTTCTACAGGAAAGCTCAAGGAATGTGCTTATTTAGCTGAGATAAAATGATAATTCCTAAGAAATCATTGTGGATTAGGGAGCGAAGCGATTAGAGAGAGAGAGAGATGGTATATTTATGAATGTGTGCATAGCCYCGCTGGTTAAAGGGGTATTAATCCCTCTTAGTCCGCAAAAGGACCTTCAGACTGCTCAAGCAAGCAGAGCTTAGGCACGGCAAGCTTCCTAGAAAGTCCTAAATCTTCACATTAGCTCCCTGCGTTTCCTCATCTTAAAGTCTAAGCCGTTTTCTAAAGGATACTTCCATAAACAAGCCCCCTCAGAATCTGCAAGGATTTGGAAATCCGGATTGGTGAAATTTTTTAAATCCAAGGTCCAAGTGGATAGAAGAAGATTAGGTTGCACTTTAAAAGGCCACCTTTAAAGAGACAGTACTGTCCTAGATCACTATTTAGGCTCAACTGAAAAAGAAAAAGAAAGAGAGAGGAAATAAAAGACGACAAAAGAGGAAAGAAAAAGAAAAAGAATTGCATTGGAGATCCTAGCTGATTCAATGGCCTACGTGGTCTCAGACCACGTAYTTTGGGAAGAGAAAATACTTGAGTCTTCCAAAAATAACAACACATTTCTCACACAGTATTCGAGTTACTGCTCCATGTAAGTCTTTGTTGTAGGGATCAACTGGATTCCCTGTCCTCATTTTGGTGAGGTGATACTAGTTGCTACCAAATTGCCTCTGGATTTTTTCTCCACAGATGGCATGCAGCACTCATGGTAGGTGTACCAGCTCAAATTTGTAAATTTTTGTAAGATCCTTCAGGATAAATTGGAGCTACTTGAAGGGAGATCTTGGGAAATTTTCACCGGACTTCATCTTGTCCATTAGAGGCTCCTAAGGCAGTTCTTTCTCTAGCTATTAGCACTATAAAAATGTTTGCAACCATGGGCTCCACTACAAAGGAGGAAGGACAATGAATCCACATGGAAGGCATCTGCAACAGAACACAGTAAACCCTGGCTCATTCTTCTCATTCTCTGTGATCGATTTTGCAGAGGATAGTGTGTTCCATTTTAATCTCTTCTTTAGGAGATAGAAAGACCTCAAACATCTCCATAGATTAAATTTATGGCCCTGGTTATTCCACCAGAACAGCCAAAGGGCAGAGAAGCTCTTGTTTCCCTGCCAACTTTGCATTAACCACAGAGAAAAGCAGATACTGAGGGGGAGAAGAAACAGATTACRTGAGATTATGAACAAGAGCAAGCAATGATACTTGGTATTTATTTGCAGTGCTGGACCAGTCCTAACCATATTTACCTTCAGGACTATCCAGATAAACTCATTTTAAATGTAAAGTACCAGCCATAAAAAATTGAGCGAGGTAGAGCTTTTCATCCTGCCAATACAGTTCAGGGGTGCTCACAGTGCTGACGGAAAACATAGTGATGATGGGCATTGTTTCCTCTCCCTTTGCAACCTTTGGTTAAGGTGAATGGTGCAGGCCACTGCAGAGGAAGCTTACAAGATTTGGCCATGGACAGCACTGGCATCTCTCTACAATGCTGTCAGTGTCCCTAAGATC
This sequence comes from Rhea americana, assembly GCF_003343005.1. NCBI lineage: Eukaryota > Metazoa > Chordata > Aves > Rheiformes > Rheidae > Rhea > Rhea americana. Next base: position 6,108,052 of record NW_028186390.1, read on the forward strand.
ATCAATAGCTCAACATGTGATAATGTGACTCCATGTATGAGTGTTAGTATGTGATTTCACCTAAAACTGAGAATAAAAAAATCTAGTAGAGAACACTCTTGAACATGCTTCTGTAAGAGGTCTTGGAGGTCTTTGGAGCTCTGTTGCATAGCTCTGGCTGTGGTCAGCTGTCTCCAAGTCAGAGAAGAGAGGGATGAAATCCTGGGATAAGAATAGGACATCTGCATCCRCACAGAATAAATGAGTAATAATAGAGCAAAGTCTCAGGATGGTGAAACAACGCAGTGCATTATGCTCCACTGTATGACACCTCCTTAGCTGCTCTCACATTTCAGCAGGCTTGTGAGACAGGCTGGTGAGAGTCCACTGCCCACCTGAGAGCTGCCATGGCCTGGGCAATTCCCAGAGGTAGACTTTTTTCCAGTCCTCCTGCAAACTGCCTAGGCAATATGCTCTTCTTCTGGCCCAAGACACAAAAGCCTGGCTTAGTTCCCCAGTTTCTTAACTGCTTTCTTATTGCTTGCGATTGTGTCCTGAGCTTTATGTAGAGTCCACATGTGATGTATTAACAAACTAGAAGAGAAATTCTATGATGGGGCTGTCGAGACAGTGCAGCCCCTCCTCCATTGAATCAGAATAACACAACATATGAAATGAGATTGTATATCATATTTGTGATTTTGAATTACAAAGATGAAAGGCTTCGTCGTGAAAGCAAGAGACAGGAGTTGAAAAGGCTTCAATACATTTTCCAGCTTTGCCATAGACTCTCTGTGGGCTCCTGGTCTTATCTGCTACGCTTTCTGTAGCTCAAATTCAGGATGAACATGGCAATTTTCTTTTCTCCCATTTTTGGCAACCCCATCTACGTTAAACTCTGAGCTTTCTAGAGCAGGAGTCTACATACATGTGCAGCACCTAGCACAACCAGGGCTGTAACATCCACCAGTACTTATCACTACTGAGCACAGATGAATGATAATCACCAACCASCTCCCTTGATATCCAAAGATGATTTGGATAGTAACACTTTCTTCAATTCCTGTTAGTAGATCTACAGTCTTAAAGGACTGTTTGTAAGACCTGGATTTTGAGAGTTTAAGTCCTGATTCCTCCCCACCCCAGAAAAATTTGCCAAGCCATGAAATCTTTAAAGTATCCCAACAAGTCTAATATCACTTTACAGACTAATGCTAATGAGATCATAAGCAATTGACCAGAAACAAATAAATAATTCAAAATCCACTGCAAGTGTGAAAAGTATTTAAATGCTATTGATAAACTAATCTACAGACTCCATTAGCAATTCAGTCACACAGCACCTGTATTGACTGGTGAATTTAAGCACATACAGAAAACAAACCCCAAAATGCAGCAAGCAAAAGCTAGCTTGTCTAGCAGTGCTTTAGCAAGCAACTTCATTAACATTTGGGAGTTTAATGTGTCATTTTGCTCTGGGAGTTTTCATGCCTTTCTGCTTTGTTTTATAGGCTGTAGCAACAGCCTAAATGCCGTATTTATGTAGTAGTTTTAACGAAGCTTATATATTCATTTGCAAGATAGATTAAAAATCAGCTGGTTCAATGCTACTTTTAACAGATGCATAAAGACACTGACCTATATACTGCAGAATTAGCTAATGTCACGTGACTACCCTCAAAATTCTACTTTTAGGCTATAGACAGCATTGCTTCCTAGTATTCAACCTTGTTCAACCTTATGTTTCATTATTGGAAGCATAACATGTGGAACTTCCTACTGGAATACCTTTTTTGGTGATGTACATAGCCAAATTCTCCTGCTTGGGACACTGCTGCATCAGCATGGATGTGGGTGTTGGTGGCACCTCTTTGGTGGGCAGAGGAGAAGTGGGTCTGTGTATGAGATGGCCTCTTTGGCACTGGGCTGCAGCTGCCCATGAAGCCTGTAGGAAAGGGTTAGCAAATCGTCAACATCCACTCAGGGGCTACTCAGGGAACTGAACTTCTTCCACCTGAGGAAGGCCAAAATTTCCCCCAACAAGCCAGCCACTGCATACACCAAGCCAACACCCACCCCACCAGCACCCTCTGCTTCTGCAAATCCCTCTCACCAGCACCCACAGCCACCCTAGGAGGATGGATCAATCCCACCAAACCTCATTTCCAGCCCTTCCCAACTTAAGTAGCTCTAAGCTATGAGCAGAAGTGAGATTTTCATTTTGCCATAGCAGAAGAGGTGAGAGCTGGCTGCCCATCAATACAGCAATGGAGCGGAGGTGGGGACTGAAAAAAGAACATTTTCAATAGAGGAGAGTCTTACTTTTCTGGGTTTCTTTTCCTGCTAATTGCTTAGCACTCAGATTTCTTTAACCCAAGGAACATTTTGCAGCATTAGCTTCATTCCTGAAGACATTGTTGAAGGCTGGAAAAAAGCATCTTGCTCAGCAGTAGGCCTGACAGATGATATTTGCAACTAGGCCTCTGTCTCCTCAATCCACCCTTAGGCTCAGCCAGACCTGCCAAAGCTTCCTTCTTTGCTCTTTCCTGCTGTCACCCAGCAGCCTGCATCAGGGCAATTACCAAAACAAATCAATCTTCTCTTGACAGTTCATTTACACTGAATTAATTTGGAATTAGAAACCGTTATTGCAATTGGCAGCTCCTGATATTCCCAATACAATGCAGCATCTGCAGGGAAAACAACTCTAGACCTGGGCACTCGAATTAAAAAGCACAATCCTTCCTGATTGAGATATAAAACCAGAAAGGATTTTTGTCCCACGTTCTCATTGTTTCTAGGCTGCTGTCAGTAAATCTGAAACTGCAAAGTCCTAAATAAAACCTACCTTATGCTGATACAATTCTTTCTCACTCAGGTGTGAATTTCTAACGCTGCTGCACAAGGGCAAGACCCCTGCCTCCTAATTTACACCATTTTTAGCATCCTGGATCCCACTGTGCCCAGGCACCCTGGAAGAGGCAGTTTAAGCAGCCTTGTGTTGATTTCACAGGTCAAAAACTGAGACATGGAGAGGTTAAGAGGCAATTTTGCCTGACCCAGTTTACTCCTCTGCCACCTGCAGTCTGAACTGCTCTTGTTTATATAGTCTACATGGAAAGGGAGATGGCCCTGCAGAGAGACCCTGACCATGAGCAAAGAGGTTGCCTTGCCATTTGGTACCATCTCTCTTGGCTGAGAGCCCAGGGGACCAGCTAAGACTGGCCCCTTGCCCAGGTGATCAAAGTTACATGAGAGAAGTTTCAGCCCATGCCTGATGTCACATGTAGATTTGTGGTACTGTTGGGAAATGGTCTAGCTGTACATTTAATGACCTGTCTAAACATCTCAGGTACCACCAGGATAACTAGATGTATTTCAGTAAAATGTTTTAAAACATTCACTGTCCCTAGGTGAACACACTCATTAGCTTACAGCCATGGAGAAAAGCTTCCTCCACCCTCAGCCTGCAAAGGGAGGTAGACATGCCCACCAGGCCCGAGTTGAAGCACCTAAGGAGCTCACTCTTCCACGTGATTGCTTCTCAGGTTTTGGTCTGAATTTACTCCCCTATACTTGGGACTGGAAACTATGTTAGTGCTTCTAACCTGTTTCAAAGCTAAGGTGAGCTGAAGCCGTCACAGAAGGTAAAATCTGCAACCTTAAACACTGCAAAAATGCAGATGCCCTGAAGAATCCAATGTCTGAGAACTTCTACAGCTGGTTGCAGTCTTTTCATTCTCTATAATTTTCAATCATTTTCATTTCTTTTTTCACTAAACAAATAATAATAAGAAGAAAAAATATTGGCTATTTTAAAAGTCAATCTTAATTTTGGTCAGAATGTCCCGATTTCCTTCTTTCCTTCTTAAAAAATACCAATACGTTTTG
>NW_028186390.1:6111971-6123430 GCF_003343005.1 Rhea americana
AGCATTAAGACTTCCAGCAAGCATTCAGGAATCATTAGGTTGATCACAAAATACCACAGTCCCTGATACACCATCCTCAATGTATTTACTTAGGTCCCTGCCTGATGGAATTCGACCTGATATCTCCCACCTCTGAGATCCTATGTGTTCAGCTTCAGAAYAGTCTTTAGGCCTTCTTGTTAAACTTGTTCAGCAGCTCACAATACCCAAATATAGGCAAGAAAAGGTGCTAGCTCTGAAATCCTCTGCCRCCCTCTCTAATCACCACCACCACCTTCACCATGTTTTCTGATCACCACCATCACCTTCACTGTGTTTTAGTTGGCACGTTGGGTATCCTTATCCAGATAAACTCTTGTGGGTACAGCAGGCTGAGAAACTCTGCTGGGATCCCAAGGAGGCCTGGACATTGAGTTGCTCAGCCKTGGCAAGAGGGGATGCACCCTACGAGGCCCCAAAATACATCTTTTAAGCAGCTGGGAATTTTAGAGTTGCAAACTGACACACTGAAAGATTTAAGGAGCACCCGAGGTTAAGCAGGAGCTGGGTGATGGTTTGGAGGCTTTACAGCTGGACTGACAGGCTTAACATGATAATTATGAACCTATGTCCCCTCGTGGGTCTAATGCTTGATGTGTTTCCCATTTCCTCTTTGCTGAGGCTGGGCATGAACCAGATTTCTTGGTTTCAGTAGGTTATTCTGTAGTTCTGATATGTTCCTCCGCTCTAAAACAGAACAGGAAATTGTCCACATGAAGGGAAGGAGGGAGTTAAAATAGCCACATGGGGCTCAATATATTTTTTTCCTGATGTGTTTTTCTTTATTATTATTATGAAAAGAAAAGCTATTCAAATATTAAAACCTCCCAATCCAAATGGCTCAAAATAGGCATGTTACAACCTTAGCACTACRACTTTCTCTTCAAAACAAATTCCTGGTGAAATCAACACATTTCCACAGAAACTTAGGTTCTCACCAGTTCAGTACTCTTTTTGAAGAGACAAGGATTTCACTGGGAATCAATATGCCTTTTCTACTCCTGATTTTGTGCTTCACATGGAGTCTCCTGTTCTCTCCCTCCATCCCGCTCAATTGGGGACCACAAGCCTGAGGCACACGAGCAGTTTTGACTAGGAGCTCCTTCACTAAGTGATGGGCTTGTGGAGCAGAAGCCATGGATCATCAGTGTCCTCTCTGTAAATTAATCATTTTAAAGTGCATCCATGTATAATTTGTCCCTGTTAGAATTCCATTTTGTCCTTCTTGGTAGCTACTGCCGAAATCTCAATAGCAGATTCCTGTGGCTCATTTGTATTCCTTCTGATCTTTATAGGATATAGAGTAAAATAAAGTAAAGTAAAATAAAGTAAAATTAAATTAAAATAAATTAAATTTTAAAATATTCAAATTACCCCCTCTGGTGCTGAAATCTATTTATTTTTATGGGAATTAAGAATGACAATAATCAAATACGCCAACAGGCAAGCGGAAAGGTGGATTTCCAAACACTTGATCTCAGGAAACCTGAATTTCTATCTTTCTTCTCATCTTAGAAACCAGATATTACAATAATGGTCAGTAACTGCTAGTTCCTTGTCTCTTCTGTATTTTCTGTCACCAACCTGTAATGCACTCACCCTACACCACCAATTAGTGTTCAACACAACAATGCCATTTCCTGACTTAGTCTACTGAGCAAAGAGTCCAGGTCTGGATGTGAATTTGCCCATACTCGGGGTGGTCAGATGGTCTAGCCACATTCTCCATCTGACCACAGTCAGCTGCAGACTGGGAACTCCAATTCCCACCAGCCCTGGCTGGCTGAGATTTTCGTCCAAATGAAACATCTGTGAACAAACTCAGGGACTGAGCCTCAAGTCTGTTCTAGTCTAGAGTATTACCATTTTAAAGGTAAGATTTGTGTCCAGGGCGAATTTGACCCCTGCCCGCTCCATCATGCTCTGCATACACAGACCTAATGAGATGATGCACTGGGTTCTGCCATGCACCAGAGGTCCAGGGACATGCACTAGCCTCCAGGCAGGGAAAGGAGTGCAGGATCAAGCACCAAAATCCAAAATCCAAATCTATCTGCACCTCTCTGTGCTTCAGTATCTCAGGCACAGCCTGGCCCTTTGCGCCAGCATCCAAGCACACTGCTTCCAGGCTGGGACTGCGTAGTTAATTTGGGTCAGATACTTATGCCCCAGTTCCAGGACAAATCTACTCACTTGCTTAAATCTCTCCCTACTCAAGGTCAGCTGCCATGAGATGCTTACTGCTCAGCATCTTTGATGGGATCTAAGCACACACTTACATTTCAGCACACGCTTAAACGCAGTCTTCAATAGAGACACTTTGCTGAATAGGGCAGACAGAAAAGCTTCTGCTTTACACCAGCAGAGGATCTGGCCCACAGGCTATCAGGCACACAGCTAATCACAACAATGCCGAATTAAGCTATTTAAATTACCCACGGAACGCCAGTGGGTCCACGTGCTTTTTTTCTTGGCAAAAGTCCTCTTTGTTATTATTCTGATGACCAGCTTGGGCTGCTTTGCTTTGTCATTTTTAGTCAGTCCACAAATTCCCTGAGCTATACAATTTATGGTTTTATCATCAGTTCCTAAGCTTTACTACCCTGTCTCTCCTGCATCTCAAATACTTCTCCCCTTTAAATAAACCTGCTTCATTTTTTTTCATAACTTTCCAAAGCAGATAAAAAAATTCTTGAATTTCTGAAACATGCAAACTGATCACTGTGGCATTAAGAAATCTTAAGAAGACTTATTTTAAGGGGTTTTATTAGGGAAATTCCTGCTCTTTAAGATATCTGTACGGTTGTCAAAAGCAGTCACTTTTGCAGATGTTGGGGCTTTTCTTACACTAATCTCCGAGGAAAGCCTGAGCCTCAGAGATCACTTAGCAATTTTTAGATTTAAGGAGATGAGAAGAAAAAGCCAGGGAGCTGGTCCCTCTTAGGGTCAAGTCCTATTTGAATTCAGAGATCTCTTCGTCTAACATGCAACAGGGTCATTAAGATGACGGCTAATTAATGCAAGATGGCTTCAAGAGATTGGATTGAAAAAAGAAAAAGGAAAAAAAAAGTAATCTATAGAAAAAAATGCCTTGTCCCTCCCCTAGGAAAAGTAACCCCACAAAAGTCAGCCTTCACTGGTTCACTAGCAACAAATCACCACCAAAGCTAAGAGCCTACAAATACTATACCATACCCTGATATAGGATGGGCTGGATATAAAATGTTTTTAGAGGTGTACCAGCTCTTAGAGATTTCTCCCTGGCCAAACTGCTATCGGSCCATCAATCACAGTAATGCAACCCTTCATTTTGTCTCCAAATGTAAAGGAATTAGGCAGTCTTCCTTATTTCAAATCTCTATTAGTTCTGTATTTCTAATTCAGCAAGTCTATAACACCTTTCTAAGCTTGAAGAGCACTAAGCCAGATCTGTTTTTCTCTAATCACATCAGCTTATTTCTGATTTCCAGAAACTACAAGGAACACAACCAGGGGAAAGGCCAGGGTGAGGCGTAAACACACACGGCAGGGCTGCCCCTGTCCTCGCTGCCACCAAATCCCAGGTCTTTGCTCTGGCGGGAGCTACCGCGGTGACGCCAAGGCAGCACCTTTCCTCTCTGATCAAAAGCCATATCCAATGCCCTTGATACCCAAGGCACTTGGGAGTATCTGCTCCTGACCCAATCCCTGCAAACAGATGAGCTGCTCAGACTGTCAGATAGCTTACTAACCCCAACCTCCTCCTCCTCCTCCTTATTTTTTTCTTTTTAAAGCAACACAGATTAAAGGAAGTATGTTTCCATTTGGTATCCATTTGCAAATTAGCCACAGTTCTCTAACATTAATGTCATTAGGCTTTTTTCTCCCGCCTCTTCTTCTTCTTCTTTTTTTTTCTTACCCTATCCAATCCAGTTGTGTAAAACTGAATAATAACACCTATATATACATAGTAGTTATATACACATATACATATCTATAGGTAACACTTAAAATCAACCCTAAACTACATCCAAATGGATATTTCTTCCTGTCTTGTAAGTCCTTTAATATCTGATTAATGTCTGTTTTACCCCTTCCCCCAAAGTATTTATCATGTGTCTCTCTGTATAAATCTGCATATATTTTGCRGATCTAGTGGAAGAACTGAAAAAAAGCCTATTGGTTTGACTAGGAAAACTTACTCAAAAGAGCTATTTTCCAGGTCAGACGATGGGAGGAGTTTTGCAGTAGAAGACAGTGACATGTCTACATCAGGGGTGCAAGCTATGAATAATTAATTATAATTAGTAAAGATATGAATTTACTGGAGTAGCATTGACATACGTATTTTTATTTCTCTTGAACCACGGTAGGAATAATACCTCCCAGCATGAATATAGTGATGATATAAATTGGTATCTTTGTGCCAATCCTGTAGAAGGTGGGTGATTTGTAGCTTTTAACCAGAGGATAAAAGATCATCAGCACTGAATCTGTATGAATGAAGGAAAAATCCTAGGTATTCTTGATGATAGTAATTATTCCAACTGTTGGAAAAACATTTAATTACTCTTCATTGCTAAGCCTCTGGGGTCTTCCTTGAGAAAGTCTCCAGAACACTTCCAAGAACTTCAAGCTCTTTCTTCCTTGTCACTAACAATGAAAGAGGAATGAAAATGAGCTGAAATTATGTTACTTTCAACTCCTTAAAAGAGAAACATAAGTCTGGAGGAGAGCTGATATCAGTCTGCCAGTATAAGAGAGTGTCTGGAAGTTTCCATGAAGAGTTTTTCCAAAATGAGTTTGGCTCTGGATGGAGTAGATATAATAAAGAAAAACTTTCATRTCTAAAAGAAATATAGTGTGTTTGCACGTAAAACTATACTTTACACAAACTAGTGCTCTATCTATTCAACGTAATTTCACAGCTTGCTAAATCTAACCCTACAGTAATAAATTAGAGAGACTATCTCTGAAATTTTCTTTAACAGCAAACTCCTCTCTGTGCTCACAACTGAAAATGTTCTACTGCTATGATTTCCTGCATTAGWAGAAATTTGAGGTGAAATCAGTTACTTTGCAGATCTACTAAAAATGTAGGCATTTTCTTGTGAGTGGTTTCAAGGACCTTCCTCACTCCCACATTATCCTAATGCTCTTATCACAGCGGATCCTAGACATTTTAGAGGTCATTGAGAAAATATAGCCAACTGCAAATGTGCCTGTTTGTGAGTCAAGTTCTTAATAACAATTGGAATATTATTTTAAATGAATAGTTTTTAAACCAATTTTGGTTTCTCTTTATTTTTTTCTAAGCTGTACTTGGCACACAAGAAGACTCTAAACTGATTTTTATACAAATATAAAACAAGATGCACCTGGCTTCATCTGAATTCAGGATAGGATGCTTTAAGATAAATACAGATGTTCATAAAACTCACAAAAAAAAATCAGAAGTGTTGGCAGGTATTAATTCCATACAAAGAAACTCTGATATTGTTCTTTTCCACTTGCTTATGCTACAGCCTAGAGTGGAAAATTATGATTGTCTCCATGACAAATTGTGTCTGGCTGCTGTTATTCTGGAGGCATCTTTTTGAAGGGTAACACAAAATTTGATGGGCTTTTCACTGACCTTTGTGGTTAGACTCAAGAGCACTATGACCAACTCCACCACCAGACGATAACTCTGCCCCTTGAGGGGTCCTTTTCTTCAAAGGAYGAAACTCTTAGCAAGTATTTGTCTCCCAATCTTTTCAAAAGTCTACAGTCAACTGTGAGTTGTATTTTTTTAATAAATAGCAAGTAAAAGTTGAGCAATTCTCAACCCAAATCAAACTCCTTCTAGCATTACTTAAAATCTTTATTCTTTTAAYAATTAAGTGAATAAGAACAAACAAAGAAAATAGAATACAGGAGCTGAGAGAAGTGATAGGAATGTTGTGGAAGCTAGTTTTACCTGTCACTGTCCCAGGCTGGGTGTTAATGAAGTTAAAGCCATACAAAACACCTAATAGATGTAAAGAGATAAAATGAAAGAGAACACAGTGCTGTCAGTTCATCTCTGAGCTAGGATAAATATTAACATTATCAGACTACTGTGAAAAATCCCAGAGAGGGATTACAACCAGAGATTCCTTAGAAGAAGAAAAAAAGAGAGAGAGAGAGAGAGAGATAAATGGATGCTTTCTGAATGCTCTGAAGCCAGTGAGTAACACTTTCTCTCAACACATTGTCAAGCTCTTTCACAGAGCAAACAGGGCTTTCATTTCACAGCCTCTTCTCCCTCCTCAAGGGCCATGGGTAGCTCCCGGAAAGAAAGAGGATTTTGGAAACTTGTCAAGTGGCAGGAGGGGTTTTCAATTGGTGTTTGAAAAATGACTCAGTGAAATCTGATCTTGTATTATCACAAGCACCACTTTCCTTTCCAGCCCCTGCACCCACTCTCTTTCTTGTTCATCTTCCCTCAAGTTCTCTTGTYAAAGAGAAGTTCAGAAGTATGTAGGGTGAGGGTGTCAGATTCTGGTGTGGCCTTCGTAATGAGGAAAACGTGATGCTAACAGGCCTAAGTACAAGGATGTTGTACACAAGAAACCTTCAAAAGACTTTCACAGGTGTGTGGGAAGGTCTTTGCCCTGTGTGCCAAAGGACCATGCTGCCATCCTGCAAGGTGCTATGCTGGGAAGTACTGGCAGCTCCCACAACACCTAAACTGGAAACCTACACTCCAGCTGAGCCAGCCTTTGAACTCTGGACCTGACTGCAAAGCTATGTTTTCACGGTTTCTGCAGCAAAACCTGCCTCCCCACCTTGCTACAGGCCACTGCAAGCTCAACTAGTGCAATGGTCCTGAGACTAGGCTGGAAACAAGAGAAGCAAACGGGTTTGGCTTAAAAACTAACCCTTCTCCCAACCCCTGGGCTGTTATTAACCTTGATCATGTCAGAATGGGGAGGAAGAAACAGAGTGGGGAGGAAATTTCTTAGATCACCCACACTGTAGAGTAACTCCATGGTTACATAAGCAAAAATCCAGGATAATTTGTGAGATTAGCAACCAGGCGCCTCTGTGTCCAAGCCCACCCTAAAAACTACTTTTGCAGTCAGGAGGTATAATAGTACTTGAGCCAGCTACTGACMAAGTATCAGATGGCTTCTGTATGAGGAACAACTCACTGAGTCCTCATCTCTGGAAAGGAAGAGATTGAAGAAGAAACTGGTAAACATAAAATGAGCTGAGGGAGGTAAACAGAAAATGGTTCTTCACTTTCTCTTCCAGTACACAACTGGGACTTGGGAGAGTATGCTGGTGAAGGAACACTACAAGTTTATCAAGGTACATGCATTCAACAGCATTCACTGTTGGCCGTGGTTGGAGATAGGATGCTGAGCTGGATGAACCTTTGAATAGATATTGACTACATTTATTGGTCTTTGAAATGACCGGTGGAAATGGCACTCTCATCAAACACAGCAGTGAGAGAAAACATGTTTGTGTCCACAGTCCTGCCAAAATCTAGATTTATCAGCAGTTACTCTGATGTTAAAACTGCCAAGTTCAAGTTTTCAGCTCAGYAGTAAAAACCGGAACAGACCATTGACGTTCTGACTCCCATGTCCTCTGAACCCATGCCTGGCAATGCACTGCCCCTCTGATAAAAGAAGATCTGCACTTCTTATACTGATGGCTAATCTGAAAAAAGACCTAGGGCCTGATTTTCATAAGTGCTGAGTACAGTCAGCCCCTACTTAAGCTGAAAGGAGCTGTGAGTGTTTGGTGACCAAGAGAACCGGGCTGAACTACCAAAATCTCCTCTACTCAGAAACTCTTTGCTACTAAAGAGCCAGCTATCACTGATTTGCTGTGATATTGCGACCGAGGAACCAAGGTATGCACAGAGCATGAATCAGAGCTGGGAAAGCAGCAATGCAAGGCTCTTAAATCCTATTCAAATGAGCCTCTTCTGGAAAAAAACTCTTCTTAGCAAAGGAGAGCTTGGTGGATGTGGAGACCTGCCTTGAGTGCCCACATTCTCACAGCCAGGGAGGCTTGTCTTTATGGTRTAGCATGAAGAAAGCCAGTTCTCCACCAAAAATGAAAGGAAAAGATTCTCCCCCAGTTTGTTTAGCCCTAGGCTGAGCAGAGCATTAACCCCACAACAYTGATTTCTATCCCACCTCCAAGCCTCTCTCACACTCCTCCCAGAAGGGAGGGGCGGATGGGCCTTTTTTTAAAAATCCCCTCCTTCTGTATTTACTTCCTAACCCAAATGCCAGGAGACGGTCGACAGCTGGCTTAAATCTCTGCAGCTCAGGAGATCAGCCCCCTCCTCCCCTTTTCTAATAAAAATTAATTTATTATGATCCAGAGAGTTGAAATTAATCTGCCTCCGGAGAGGCTGTGTCTGGCGAGGCCTGGTGAGGAGGGAGGCGGAGGGCTCCAAAGGGCACATTAACAGTATTGTTGTGCTTAATGTTGTGTGGCCGCAACATCTGCTAATTTAATGCACGAGCAGCCAGCTGCCTCCGACAGCTCCTAACAAGAAGTGGGCAGTGGGGAGCTGTGCAAGAGGATGAAGGTGCAGCAGGCTGGAGCCGTTCTCCAAGCTCCTTTCTCCAGATCCCTTGTAACAGCAGCATTTGCCAACATGCCCATGGATAGATCCTTGGGGGACCACTCCTGCATGGAGCCACCTGCTGTTCCCATGGTCAGGATCTGGGCGAATCCAAGCTCTGCAAGGGCAATGCTGAAGGGGAAACTGGTGGTTGAACCCCCCATTTCACCCCCCATCTGATGTGATAACCACAGCAAGGGGCAAAACACAAGCTTYGCTCAGTCCAGCTGCACCCAGAGCAAGTGGAGCAGGTGACAGACGTCAAACTGAAACCGCACAGCRAAGATGCAAGGGAAATTACACCTTTACGGAGCCAGACCCTGGCATTATTCTCAACTGGTTCGTCTGAGCAGTGGGTTTTTGTGAGCTATTTTTGAAAAATTGTTGCTTCTCCTGCCAAGTGAAAGAAGCTTAAAGTGGAAAAAAATCCCAGCACTCTGATAAGAGAGGTTCCACACTTACGGGGTGGTAATCAATGTAAAGTTGTTCAGCAGCATCATGAAAGCAGTGTCATCATTTAAGACTCCTGTGGCTGGCAGATCTCGGAGCTGGTTACAGTGAGCCTGCGTAAATAGGAATGAAAATTCATTTGGCTGCTCCAGACTTTGYTCCTCGCTCCTGGATACCTGGGGGTACCTATACACCCACCCAGTATATGTATCTGCAGAGACCTTAGCATGTCCGGAGCTTGATCTCCAGCTGCAGGTGGGAGGGATGTGTCAGAGGTTTGCACAGGGGACAGGAGAGGTGAGTGAAGCAAGGCAAGGCTCCAGCCTCAGCCAGTAGCATGTTGGTGCTGCAGAAAGCAGGGAAGATATTTGTCACCCGTTATAGCAGTGGGGGRTGGCTGCAAAATTCAGATGCAGATCTTGCTGTGGGTGGCAGGAAAGGCAGAGGAGAGGTTTGCATCCTCCCATGAGATGAGCAGTGCTAACAGTGAGCCTGACCCTCCTCCCTAATCCCTCACCCAGAGATGCCTGCACCTATGTCAAGCCTCCATCCTTGAGGAAGAGCCTCTCATGGCTAGAGGATACAGTGCACACTAGATATCGGTAGCYCGGAAAGAAGTCAAGGTTGGGAAACAACTCTGATTTTCCCTGAGCAAAGGAAAAAAACTGCAGGGGGCTGAAAACAAGGACCTAAGAAGCTACCACAGGTTGCTCAGCATCCTAGGCACAGCCCTGAGACAGCTTGCCATACATTGACTACTCTGCTGAAACTGCCTGTGAATGGGCTCTCCGAAAATGAGTGATAATTCAAGCTACTCACTACGTTGTAGAGGAGGAATCAGTGMTCTGGTACCTACCATAGGAAACAGCGTTATGATAGCTCCATAGGCAAGATGGGTAGGAGAAGACAGGGCTGTGAAGCCTGAAATGGGCAGACTGCTCTTGCCCATATGGTGAACCCCTATGGGAAAATGAGATTCCTGATCCCAGAAAGTACTGGGACACCCCCAACATCCCTTGGCCCTGGCAAATCCTGCCTCCAGGCGCATCAACGGCATCACAAACAGAGTAGGAAGAGATACTTGAACTGCATTGGGCTAAAAGAATATGGTAAACCTCTTAGGGAAGGGAATGAAATGATTTTTCTCAAATAACCAACATAAGGATTTGAAAATGAACATCTCTTAGTATTAATTTAATTAAAGCAGCATGCTGCCGTTACTTATAAAGCTAGAAGAATCAGTCTGTTTAATGGGTTCTCAGCTAATCAAAAATTAATTAAGCGTTTAGTGGGGATTCCAAATCCCTGAATTGGATTTAAAGAAGCCTGTTTCCATGTCTTTTTCAAGTGTTGCTTGTTTTACTATAACAGGAGACGTGTTTGATTGTGCAGACCTCTCATTATCCCTCGCTAGCAGGTGATCAGCCTTGAAATTCATTCTTGTTAGTTGATAGCTGCTCCGTTCCCTGAAATGACTGTGACAGAGCATCACTAAGTCTCTGCCAGCCCTAAAAGAGGGCTCAGAGCTTTCCTTTGAGCACTGTGCCGTGTATCTCCTCGCTCACTCGCAGGTGATCGGGCACAAACGGCAGAGCAGGGCTGAGAACGAGGAAATTTCCCCGTATTTCTGAGGCTTGGGGGTTGTGCAGCASGGAGGCGGCAGTGCATTAGATGGGCCCTCTGCATCCATATCTCTGCTTGCCCTCCTGCTTGTGTATGTCCTATTTCCTTCATTTCCAGCAAATTTTACCTWTTGCATCTTTATTCCCATCTCCCTGCACTTTCTCACCACTCCGCAGAAAAGCAGACAACATCCAGTGCTGAGTGAGAGATCCCGCTTGCCCATGGGTTCCGGTTACCATAAACCGTCTCGGAGCTGGATGAAGATGACTTTCAGCAGCAACGTGTCTGAGAAATGCCATTTCCCCAGTCCCCTCTGCCTGCCCCTCAGCCCCACCACTCTCCCTGCCACCACGCTGTGCAAGCTCTTCTGCCCCTGCACAGAAAACCACCCCAGGGAACGGATCCAGCTGCAAAGCAGCCCGTCCGTGAAAAAGGGGAAAAGAGATGCTTTAGGTCCAATGGATTCTCCAACCCCTTTCCCGGGAGGAATAGTGGGGACGCRAAAAGGCATGGGGGCCACAGCACTGCTCAAGCTGGCCAGCTGCAAGTGCTGCTTGTCAAACTGCATCCTCAGGTGGAAACCGCAGCCCGCGAGCCAGCAGCTAGAGCAGCTTGATTCCCCTTTTATCTCCAGAGACCTTTCTTATAGCAATTCGGCATGTTGACAATGTAAATAATACCAATAAAAAAAATGCATCAAGTGTCAGGCAGGAAACAAAATTTTGCTCTCTTTTTTTTTTTTGGGGGGGGGGGG
>NW_028186390.1:6123445-6141273 GCF_003343005.1 Rhea americana
TGAACCGAGTCCTGGCAGCGCTTTTTTTTGATTTTTTTTTTTTTTTTTGGGGGGGGGGGGGCAAGGGGAACTTAATAACGCTCTACCTGAACCCCTTAAAGCACAGCATCTTTGAAGTAGCAAACTGGCAAATACACTCAATCAATTATAAATGAAATAATCTTCTTAAAATATTAGAGATTTGGGTGCTAAGCAATACTGGAAGATTATGGAGAGAAAATCAGTTTTAGAGCTTCCTAAAGTGACAGAAAGAGAATAATCGGAAGAAATGGTGAGAAGTTTAAAACGATTATGTAGATTTGTGTCAGTGAAAATGTCCCAGCAATCCTTAGCCGATCTCTCGTACGCTGGAAATAGATTATGTTCAATCCTTTCTTAAAGGGGCAGGTTTCTTTCAAGCATGGGGGTGAGTTTATTTTATTTTTAAAATTTTTTCTAAGAATTTTTGTGTTATTTTTAACCTCTAAATGAGGCTGGACCTGAGGATAGGTCTAAATTTTTCTTTGCTTTGCTGTCCCAGACGTGTGCACCCTGAAGTAGGGGTCAGGGTGCATTGACAAGCTCAGCGAGGGATGTGGTGACTCATGGCACCAATGCAGAGATGACACCAAATGGAAATAGGTGTTATCCAGCCTGAGATCCTCATCGTGGCAGGGCACTTGATCCTGCTCCTGCTTGGGCTAGGCAGGAGACATCTTACTGAAGGCAATTGCTTTTAATCACTGCCAAGAAAGACTAGATCCATCACTGCAGGGAATAAATGCCTCTTGAAGGACCCTAAAAAAACTGAGAAGTGACAGTTTGGTTAAGACTCATTCCCAGCCTTTCGAATGTGGCTTTCTGCAGCTCCCCAGCACATGAGCAGAGCCAGAAAGGCAGAGCACAAACACAAGGTGGGGAACAGAAGTGTGCAAGGGGTGATTCGCCCCTGGTTTTGGTACTGGTATTTATGGAGAGCTTGCTATGAGTTTCCTTTTGTCACTGTTGTAATTTAGATTCTCTCTGATCTTTTACTGTCTCTGTATTTAACATTTACAGCCTCAGGCCAGATTGTTGGAATAATTTAGAGCTTAGTCTTTACACACACATGTGCTTTTTAACATGACTTCAACTATATCCGCAGCACAAAGGACTACTCGACCTGGAAAACAACTATCCTATGTGATCACCTTCTTAGGTTTCCTGGCATCACTTGGTTTTGAGAAACAAGCAATGGTCGTGGCACGGGAGACCTAACTCTTGGGCTGCARCGCCAGCGTGGGAGAGGGAAGGAAACTCCTAGACCCTGGAGGAGAGGGCAGCGCCAGACCCCCTAAGTCTCAGCACTGGGGTTTGCAGCCAAAAGCAACAGAATAAGTCACCATAAAAAACTGAAATAGGAAAAAGGCTGATTTTAAAGATGGTGCAATTAAAATACAGCCAGGTTGGTGAGAGCTTCTGTTAATTGACAGAGATGGGGGTGGGAGGGAGACTGTCTCCAGGGAGAAGTAGGAAATGCAGGTAATTTTCAGAGAAGATTTAATTAAAGCAATGGAGGTTTGGGAACAGAAATTCCTGGAGTCAAGGAGCAGAAGAGGAAGATGAAATCTGGTTTATCAACAGCTATCAAGGGGATATGAACCCACCCCAAATCGCCCAGGTGCTCTTAGAAGATACTGCTGTCTTCCCCTGGTATCCACACATCCCTTCATCTCTGGAGTCAAGGATATATTCATCAGGGAAAAAAAAAAAAAAAAAAAAAATGCCTGTTCTCTAAACCAGGTACTTTCAAACACAAAAAAGTGATCTTTTGACAAACATCTTTTTTTTTCACTTGAATAAAAAAGAG
This sequence comes from Rhea americana, assembly GCF_003343005.1. Classification (NCBI taxonomy): domain Eukaryota; kingdom Metazoa; phylum Chordata; class Aves; order Rheiformes; family Rheidae; genus Rhea; species Rhea americana. Next base: position 6,125,274 of record NW_028186390.1, read on the forward strand.
CCTTTTATTATTCTCCTGTTTAGACTTTTCCTGCTCATCTGTTTATTGTTTTTCCTAGTTTTTTTTTTCCTCTTATTTCTTTTCCTAAAGGCTGAATTGAAGAAACAAAGAAAAATAAAAGCAAATCCCAAGTGAAAATCTTTTCTGAAAACACTTGCAAAAGAGAAAAGTGAGCACAAAAGGCAGAGAATTAAAAAAAAAAAAAAAAAGGCATTTTTTTTCAGCAGTTCTGAGCCCAGGAGGCTTTTTCCTTTGGATTTGAGGGAGTTGTTCCAGGTTACAACCGCTCTCCTGTCCTGCCTCACATCCCAGACACCCGTGGCCGCTGTCGTCTCGCAGCCTACAGCAAGTTCCCCCAGAACAACTTTGTCTAATCCCAGCTCCCCCTGGGATTCAGACAGCTGGAAATAGCAGCCCTTACCTGTCGCCGAYGGAGAGGGTAGGCAGAATTAGCTAATGTTGGTAAAGCTCTTAGCAGCTGACAGTGCTGTTGTGTAGTACTACTCCCACATCATAGCTGTGTGCTGTTTGACAGTCAGGCATGGAATCAGTTTTTGAATAATGGATATTAAAAATGTCAACTATGACACCCAGCCATAATGCCTGCCGCGCACTGAGTGCCTATATATTGTTTCACACACTTAATATACAGTGGAGGAACTGTAATTACTCTTTGCTAATCCCCACACTTTATAATCTGCCCATACATACAAAACCTGGCTGCCTCTTCCCACCTCTCTGCAAAGGCTTCAGAGCACAAGCTGCACCTAGCTGTCACAGRGCTAAGACACCACTATTTTTTTCCCCAAAATATTGTGAATTGCCAAGCAAAGATTTACCAGTTGCGCTTATGTGAATCCCTAGACCTGCTCTCAGCCAGCATCTGTTATTGGCAGTCACTTAGCACCAGCAGGATGGAACAATTTGTCTATCCAGGGAGGGAGAGGCAGAGCTTTCTTTGCAGAGGCCTTCAAACAAACAGCATCGGGAACGATGCACAGCGGAATTTGCAGTGYAAGCCCTGGGAAATACAGGCACAGAGGACTCAGTCTCAGTTAGGTTTATCCACCTGAAAACTTGGACACAGAGTGTCTAGGCAAGTTGTCTTGACTTCATTGAGAGACACTAGGGAGTGAACCCACAGAGCCAGATTCTGCAGTCGCTCTTCACCGTCGGTCCTGAGAGACACCTTGCCTCTGCTAACCCCCTGTTTCACGAGGGAATGTGTCTCCCCTGACTCCCTCTATTGAACCTACACAGACWTAACATCTTGCGACGGGTGGGAGAAATCCCTGTGAGAGCGACTGTCCTCAGCGACACGCGGCAACGCTGCGGCAGGGAGGCGAATTTGGATTGGATCCGTTCCCGAGCAGCCAGGGATGCACAGCAGGGCTTTGCTGGYGGACTGGCACCGCTACATACATCTAAGCAGTCATTGCTGAATGTAACAAGCCACATCTCACTCCTGGCTTCCTTATTGCTCTCAGAGGACATAGCAAGAGCTTTAACCAGTCCATGAAGGCCAGGATCCCATCTGTAGTGGCCAGGGGCATTTGCCCCTGAAAAAACCATTGAACACCAAAAAAGTGCAAGGACAGACAAGTTGGAGTAATCCTCCCCTTTGAGCCCCTCCCCACTCCCCCCACAYACTCTTCACTCCTAAGAAGGTGGCATTTAGGAAACTGGTCCAAGCAGAAGGGAGGGAGATAACAGGGAGGGATGTGCAGATGCTATGTGAATAWTCAGCATGAAACATGAAGGGCTACATCTGAAAAGGTGGAGGGGAAGCAGGAGAAAACAACAACGCAGGACTTGCTGAAATAACCCATGCTGAAGTATGGCCTCTCGTATGCCAGAAAGAACTAGTCTGAAGACTGACTTTCCTTGCAGCGGGAAATGGTACTCGACTTAGCTGTAAGTACCAAACCCCAAGTGCTCTAGCTTGTCCCTCACTCCTGCCTCTGTCCTTTATTCTTTGATAAAGTGTCTGCAGACAAACAAAGATAGGAGAAGCCTTAGATCCAGGCTCAATTTCATCACAGGATAAGGAAATCACCTGCATTTAGGCTGAGCTGGAAAAGCCTCTTTTCTTCTACCATGATGCTTGCAGCATTTTCAAGCAAGGATCATCTCTCCTGCTCTACCTTTGGGTCTGATGCCAGAGTCTGTGCGTGGACAGATCCTGGCTCTGGGGCACAGTTCAGGACACCATCCAGGGGCAAATGACATAGACAGGTTCAAGAGCTACAGGAACAAGAGTGACTTTCTGGTCACAGGGCAGAAGAGGAAGAATGTTGCTGGGATGGGGGCTGGATTTTACCCCTCAAGCTCAATCTCAGGCAATACCTCACTCCTTTAAACCRTTAGGATTTGAAGCCAGATAATCCCCCAACAGGCCAGATAGAGCCAAAATGCTGGCAGCCTGGGGGTTTGGATATAAAAGAGGCAGATCTTGCCATAGACTTTGCTCGCAATAATACTAGATATGAAACCCAATCTGGGTTTAGATATAACCTGCGGATATCACGCATGGAAACACAGTGAAGGTATCACCTCATTCTTTACCCCCTTCTCTCAAAATAGGAGAATGATGGTGTTTACTTACACTTTATAGAGGGGTAAACTGAGGCACATATAGCTTCATATGCAGCTTATTCCCTCTTCTCTTTAGTGGGATTGCTTGGATTTTCATGTAATATTTCATAGGTATGGTATGGATGAGGCCCCTRGGGAGCTGCATGCTCACACACAGCTGAAAGCAAATCCCTGCTCAAAGAGCCTCACATTCCCYGGCCAAGTTGATGGTGAAGGGGTCAGGAAGTGGAGAAACCATCTACTTGCAAGAAAGTCGTGGTGGCTAGAAAAATAGAAATGTTTGCTAGCCCACACAAAACATGTCACAGTCCACAGTCTGTGCTCCTTGGATTGGTAAGCCACTTATGGGGTAAGGCTAGAGCCATAGCACTACTGGAGGTGACTCTATCACCTCGATCTTCTTCCTGCACACACTSAGAGCTCRCACTACTGGGCTGACACCRCTAGCTCCAGGCTCACAGCAGCTGAGGATCTGGCCTGCTCTGTTTTAGACCTCGGAGTGCTGGGAAAGCATGCTGGCACCAGCCTACTCAAGATGAACGAAGCCCGTGTTGCAGTGCCCCACACACTCAGCCCACCTGCCGACGGACCTGTGCAGASCCGCCAGGCTGCCTGGTTCCTGCGCGCAGACCCAGCGCCGCGGCCCCGAGCTCTCYGAAGGGCTGCTGAGCGAGACAGGCAGCACGCTGGCCTGAAACGGCTCTGAGTTCACAAACTCGATTATTGCTTAACTTTCATGCCAAGCTTCCAGGTCCCTCTGTGCTAAATCATTCCCCATCGATCTGCTTCCATTATAAAGCTCCTGTCTCCCCAGCGAGCACGCAACTCCATATGACTCGACTTCCAGCGCAATTGAGCTCGGACCCTAAAAATCAATACTGCAGCAACCCAAGGATCAGAGGCCAATGAGGTCTTTAACAAACGTGTCTGGTGCTCTTGACTTGAGTAGGCTTCAGCCTACTTTGAGGTCCTTTCTGATCCATCATGGGTTTGTTCAGGTTGTCATAAAGCAAATTTGCAGTCATTGATCCAGGCAGAATGAAGTTGTGAATATCAGATGGGGGAAGGAGGGGGGGAATAACCCTAGAGAAAGAGTTTTAATAGCTTATAAGCAACACATGTCTGAGCCAGAAGAAAGCAAATTAGGAAAACGCAAACGAAATAAGCTTTTTCTATTTTTTCCCCCATTCTTTCCTCTAGAGAGGGAAGGAGCACTAGCTATCAAGAAAAGCAAAAGAAAACAATAAATACTATTAACTGTAACGTAGGGCTGTGTTTCTTTGTAATGGATGAGGGCTATGAATATTTATATATGAGATGTTACCTGTAGAGCATGCTATTTAAGGATAAGTTATAAACATATAGAAAATAACAGGTCAGATCCTCCTCTGACTTCAGACCATGCGGCTCTGTTAAAGCCAGCTCAGCTCCTGCTGGCAGAGAGGACCCAAGGAAAGTCATTTCAGTGCCAAATAACAGAAGAGAGAGGAAAGTTGCCTTCCATAAAGTGTGATTCTGATGACAAATGACCCAACCGTCTGCAAAATGTATTAATGAGGCTTCGCTATGCAACAAATTGCACAAAAGCCAATTGAATTTAATATAAGGGTCATTCATCTCCCTGCCTTTTGTTACTTTTAATTCAGCTCCAAATCTTTTCAAAACTCATTAAATGAAACATAATCAAAATTCACGTATCTGTGCTTTTAAGTCCAAATCAGGATTTTAGAACCAAACTCTCCCAGTTCGGCTCATCTCTGCTTTCAGAGCCATCATCCAGTTCTTTACAAGGATAAAGATATTCCAGGGTTTTAAAATCGTYTGCAAACAGGGACCCAGATTCAGATTTCTTGTGCAGAGTCCACTTCCACTTTTGTGTGAATCATTTATCTAAGACATCTGCATATTTAGAGCAAATGTGAGATGCTCACTGAGTTTTCAGTTGCAGGTCCAGAAAGGGAGAGGGAGCAGATACGACCCAGTGTGCATGTTGGACATTTTCTCCCTCACTCATTCCTTCTTGGATAATCAATGAAGATGCATCCTCTGGATGTTCACTGCATCCCCACCTAGGAGRCCCTCATGGCAAGTACAGATTAACCCTGTCTGTGAGACATGGGCCATTAAAAAGAAGCCAGGCTGTTTATAAAGCAGTTGGTGCTGTAGATTTGGGTCAATTGGTAGTAGCTTTGCCACTGAACTTGAGTCCATGTTGCTTCTGAACGGACACGCAGACGTTGCCTCCAACTCTCTCCACRCTGCAGTGTAACTGGTTTGATCCTTGCTGTGCCAAACGGACAGACTCCCGGCCCCCGTGGCTCCTGGTGCAATGCTGCAGCTGCTCCACGCYGAGATCACCCTGACGCTGGCGGGACGCTGCGAGCACAGAGAAAAGAGCGTGGCCCGTGAAATGGAGGGAGTGTGGGGAAGGGAGATACAGCAACTCGGGAAGAAGCATGCTGAAAATTAGGGTCTCCCTAAATAATTCAGCAATGTAGTGGGATGACCCGCAGATAATTTTGTTCTCTGAGGGCAGAGAAAGGGTGGTGGAACAACCTCCTTTTTGTGCTGCCCTGGTGTAGCACCTACACATGTGCTCCACGCACTTGCACCAGCACTGTGGCCAGGAGAGGGGCATCTCCGCGCAGGCAACGCTGCACAGAACACAGCGGGGCGCTCACCGCGCCGCCTGGCTCCCAGTTATTTCTAGGTGCCGTTTGAAACTGTTAGTTAGTGCTAAATGTTATGAGCTTGTTCCATCCTCTTGCCTGGTCTCCAGTGAGCAGCCTTTGTCCTCTAGCGGCTCTCCTTGTCACCCAGGATTTGTCCCTTAAGAAGTCCCTGTGAAACTACCCTCAAGTAGGGTAGTCATTGGTTCGGCCCAGAAATTCTAGTCCAAGAAAGTGTTTCAAACTCTTGCATCAATCACTGTGGTTGAGCAGTAATGGAATTATCCCGTTCACAGAAAATTCCATGGTTTCATTTTTTGCTCCTTAATGAAATTTCTCACATTGCTCTTCCCTTCAGGATAAAAGTGAGTTGAGGTGGATGAAATTAAGTTTCCTTTCCAGCTTTGTTCAAATTTTTCACAGTGTATTTTTACATTTTGATACTTATTTCAAAAAAAAAAAAATCAAAACAGTCACCCCTGTGTTTATCAGACCAAAACACAGCTTCTGATCAGTTCTTTGCCTTTAAAACCTTTTTGCTCTTACTATATCAACATTATTCTTCAAAAATAGGTTAAGAGAGAAATTTCCAGCTGGAGGCATTTACGTCTTCACGCACTCAGCCCTTCTCAGGGAAGTCAATAGGACAACCCAACGGTTTAAGCACTTGTTGCCCATTCTGTCCACAGCTCTGTTTTACATTGCTGTAAGATTTCTGTTCCTGATGAATAAAGAGAATCAAGGTTTGCTTTTGCTGCCCTTGATCCATTTGTCTGAAAACATCCTTCTCTTGAATGCATTCCCCTACAGAGTCATCTTTCCTCAATTCAAATTGCTCCTTAATTCCTCCTTTTAGAGCGCGCTCGACTACAAGCTTTTCCCCATATCCATCAGTGCTGTGCTCACCGTAATAGCCTACGAGAATGCTTGCTGCTATTACTGCTGCGTCCAAGTTRCACTGCCTCCACCTTGTGCTCTGCTCTATCTCTGTCTATTGCTATTGTGTTGCCCCGCTGCCCGTCTGAGAGCGGCTGCACACACTTTCGCAAAGCGTTATCTCATTATTTCAATTCTATCTGCTAAAGCATTTGCAGAGACAGTATATTAAAGACACTATATAAAAATAAATTGAATCGAGAGAAAATCTATATACCTGGAGATGTAAAAAGGAATAGTCTCTGGTGATGACTCCATTTCCAGCAGCAGCGTTCTAACAAGCTGCAGCCCATCTCCTGGCTGAATTTTAAATAGATCTGCTCAAAATGAGCAAAGCTGGTCAGGCTCGCAGAGCTGGGGATTTGGAGAGCAGGGGCTTGGGAAGGCCTGGAAGAAGGGTGCAGCAGGTGAGGAACCAGCCTGCCTCCAGCCAGACCCCTCACAGCTCCTCAGGGCCACCAGCTGCAAACAGTGAAAAGGGGCATGATGTCTTGGACAGCCTCTCCCTCGGGTATTGTCTCTCCATCTGGTTTCCCTCTATCAGCAAGGCAGATCCACGTGCAAACCCTAGCAGCAGCTGCCCCAACACTGGCCATCAGATCACAGAAACACGGCCCAGCAGCCCACTGTGGCAAAGGAGACCAGCACAGTCCTTGGTGCAAAAACAAGAGGAACTGGCCAGCAGTTTTGGATTCCTGTGCAACCACAGCGCATTAAAAAGGGTTTGGCGCTTGGCAGAATGGCTACAGAGCAAAAGTTTGGGCTAAACCTCAAATGGAGACTCTGGTACAGGTTTCTGGGCCATGCAGCCAACCTGGAGCCAAAAGAGGCTGATGCAATTCCTGAGCAGGGAGGCTAGGAAGGATCCTGCCTCTGCTTTGCAGAGCAGTTGTGGTTTCAGCAGAGATCTGCTGGGCTGTGGAGCAAAAAGGATCAAAGGTCCAAGTATGGAAAAAACTTTACCTGTGAAATCTATGACCAAGCTGACAAATCCACCCCAGAAATTTTTGTGAGGGAGAGCAAGTAAAATAAACTTGAAATGCAATCRTCATGCTCTTGTCCAACCTGTGGTCCATGAGGAAGCTTTAGTTCTCAATTACTGTAACTCTGAACTGTCCTTTTCAATCATAATGCCCTGAGCTTTGCTAGGGATCTTTAGGATAGAGAGATAGGAGGGCTTTTCCCCAGTGGTTTGTGTTTGTCCTCACAGTGACCAGATCTTCCCTGGTACATAACAGGGAAGGAGAAACCATGCCGTGAACTCATATGCTGCAAGAACTGACCAAGTCGCAGTCTGGACACTCCACAGAAAGGCGAGTGAATCCATGGGGAAGGCTGTCTGCCAGTCAGTCCCACAGTCCCCTCTCCCTAATTAACTCATCATTTTTCTGTTTGGGGGAAGAGCTCAGCTGAGATGATGTCTTTTTCAAGCTAAAAAAAGAGAAAGAAAGGAAATCAGACTTCTGTCATGAGCTCTTTCACTCCTCCTGATGTGACTGCTCTCRGTTTTCTGTTTCTCAATTTACAACTTCTAATGTCAGCATTTAAACTAATGGGGGAAAACAAGAGCCTCCCATGAATTCAAAATCAAAATGGTAAGAACTGAAGTAGAATTTTTCAATATACATGAACCAAGATAACGGTCTCACTTTCTCTGTTCACATTTTCCTCTCTGCTTTGTTGCAGACTAGAAACATATTTCAAAGTAAGCATTACCGCAGACTTACACTATGACCACCAGCACCCCACATAGCACTGCTGCTAAGGAGGATGGATCCATAGAAAACCCAGGGATGCTTCCAGCAGTCACTTTTCATTCCCAAGATATCTGCAGCATGGAGAAGCCATGACCCRGCAAGGTCTCCCCAGCACTATTTACTCCCTCGGTCTTCCCAGGATCCGCAGCTTAGTGCTAAAAATGAGTTTGCAGTTCTTAGACTTCTTGGAAAACAGCTGGTTGCTGCATCCCAGGAWCAGCACGGTTTGGTGACTTTGCTGTGGAGTCCTCTCACAGAAATATTAAGTCTTCCAAATTGCAATGAGAGAACCAGTGGGGCGGTTATAAAGTGGCAAACTATTGCTCCCAGAAAAGCAACCTTTGCAAGTCAGTGACTGGATTAAAGCTGTTGTCAAAACAAACAAACAAACTCCCAACAACTGCCTAGTGGAATACACCCTCCCCACCTTTATCTCTTTTCGGTTCAATATTTCTTTGTGAGGCCTATTAATAGCAGGTCTGAGACTCAGGACATGACCCACAAAAGGCTGGAGGAAAGCTGTCAGATTCAGTTGGATAGATGCAGAGAAGCAAGTGAGGTGGCAACCGAAGGGCCAAGTGTGCTGGGGACCCTGCTTTGGAAGTGATGTGGGCAGGTACCACTAGCATGTGCCCAGCTCTGGCACAGCCTCAGCATTTCAGCTTCATTGGAAATGGGATTTTTCCAGYCTGCCTGACCCTGAATCAAAATGGRTTTTACTGAAATCCCAGTGGAAGAGCTTTAAACGAACAACCTCCAACAAACAACATTGGTCTTTTCTATTGTTAGTCATTCAACAGTTCAGAAATGAGTTCTGCCYGCTTACGCTTAAGCCTATTTTAATCAGGACTACTGTGCTCTGTTCCCATCCTACCCTGCACACCTCTGCATTCCAGTTCCCTTCTTTGTGCTCCTGACACGTGACAAGTTGTGTCAGTTCAAAGGCCTGGTCCATCTGAAAACTAAACTAGTAAAAAAAAAAAAAAAAAAAAAAAAAAAAAAAAAAAAAAAAGGAGAGTGAGAGAGAGAGAAAACCTAGGTTTTTTCAGAAGTAAAACACATATTCACTTGGGAATATCACTGTGTTTAATCACCTTGCTTGTCATTTGGGTTCCTCCTGTTCCTTCTCCACCACAAGCCACTGCCCCTGCTTAGCCTTTGTCTCCCTGGATGCATCACATTCTTCAGGACAAGGAACAAGTTGCATTAAAGCAGTCCATGGCCACGATGCTTGATGGGAAATGGTAAACTTTGTTTTGCATCCATATTCATGTAAGAACTGCAATGGTGCTCACTCTAGCTTTGACTCTATTGCCCAAACTTTTCTGCTGGAGTTTCCACCTCTTTCTCCAGTTTCCCCCTAGACCCATCACCCCATTTTCTTATCTGAATTTCCTCCTTACAATATGCCATCCCTAGCTTCTTTCAATCTGTGATGTTGGTTCTCCTTGCAGTGGAGGTTGTATCTGCATCTTTGCATTTAACATCACACCACAGTCCTTCTTGCACTTGAATTTTGGTTTTTGCTGTCAAGTGAGGGGCAACACTTAACTGAGTTTGCAGCTGAGTAAGCCCTTGCACTGTGAACTCTTGGGAGAGAATATTATCTTCCAGTTGTGTGTGAAATGCCTTGGAGGAGAGACTACAGCAAGTTTCTGGAAAAATGCTGTAATAAATAATACGCCTGATGGTCATAGCAGGCAAGTGAGGACATATGACATAATCAGGGGATAATAAAGTATCTCACCACGCTTTCAGGAGCGTGGGGCTTGGAAAGACACAGAGCAACAAGCCAGTGCCACTGCCGGTCTCATTCCTTGCTGCCAGGAGTGAAACAACTTCATTCCATCTACAGAGAGGTGGTTTGCAAAAGCTTTGGATATATTCACTGGGGAGAAAATTACCTGTCAAAAGAATGATAAAGCCATGGTGTGCTATGCTACTGGAATCCATTTGTTCTGACTGGTGATGGGGAAGAGTTCAGACACATTACTTTGCTAAGTCTTTTGCTACTGAAAAGATGGATGCAGCGTCAAGTGTTAAAGGGTAATGTCCACATTTGTAGGTGAGAATGTGTTATTGAATAGCTCTTGGGTTTTCTGGTATGCAATCTTCTTGATATTTTTGTACTTAAAGCAAAACCTATCCACRCATCTGAAAGCCTGAACCTGCAAGTAGGATGTATTTTGTAGGGCTTGCCRTGGTATTTTGGCATGGCTGTTCTCGGGAAAATGTCATGTGTGCAAAGCAACCAAGCATCAGACATCCTTTTTACTAGACAAAATAAGGGTAAATCACACTTATTTCCACCCTGCCCAAGCACAGCTCTGTTTGCCCCTGCAGATGTTTCTGTARGCAGCTGGGCCAGTTTCCTAGTGTGGGTCATGGACTCACAGAAGATGGGGAGGAAGGTACTTTAAGAAGKCCTATGTTCTCACATTTCTCCCTTGCTTTAGCCAATGATACAGAACTGATGCATAGTTTTTGTTTATTTTTGATGCAGACACTGTGGAATTAGGAGGACTATAGCAAGAGCATAARGGAAGTTACTGTCCTCTCTGCTTAGTGCCAGTGAGGCTGCAGCCAGAATAGCTAATGTCTAGTCTGGGGCCTCCAGCTCAAGAGGGACAAAGGGGCTGGTACATGCCCTACAAGGAGAGGAGAGGGGAGGTGGGCTTGTTTAGTCCAGCAAAGAAGACTAAGGGTGATCTGCTTACAACTAATTGGAAGAGGCCATGAAGACAACAGAGCCAAGTTTTTCTCAGAAGTGCCAAACAATATAGCAAGGGCAATAGGCACAAATTGTAGTTTGGGAGATTCAGATTGGATAGTAGGAAACTGTTCTTTTTCCTGCAGGTGGTATAGCCCTGGGAATGGACACCAGGGAGATGGGGGATCTCCATCCTCATCAGGTATCAAGACGTGGCTAAACACAGTCGTGGCCAGCCCCATTTGGCATGGTGATGGGTCCAGCCCTGGATGGAAGGATGGGCTGGAGAGCCCAGAGCTGCCCAAGCACCACCTCTAGGATGTTACGAGTTGTTCTCTTCCCTTTGCCAGGCCTGGCATGGCTGGCTGCCGTGTGGTACCAACACCTTAATGCAGTCAGCTGGGGATCCTCTGAGCTCTACCATGGGACTCTGAGATGTGAATGGATGGGAAAGGGCTTGTGTCACACCTCTAATCCTATTTATAAATCCACACTGGCCAGGCATACCTCCAAAGCTACCCAACCCCCCTAGTGGTAATAAAGTGTGTGGGGACCCTCTGGAGATCCTATGGTGGCTGTTTTATGTATGCATGGCTCCATCAACCTAGAGCTGTAAGCTTTGCTGGATCTGTAAGCTCCTTCCAGCCAATGAACTGTTTGGCAAAATGAAGCCTTCATATCCCACATGTAGCAACTGGAAAATAGCCATGGGGAAAAAAAGCTAAGGCAAAACTCTGCAGAGCAGATAGTAGGAAAGAAATGAAAATGCTATTATCATTCTTCCACATGAGAAGAGTGACAAAGGAAGACCTCTCTCCCCTCCCTTCTGGGTGCTGTCTAGATTTTCTAGCAAGGTCGTGGTAATAAGCAATCAGCTGATTGAAATGCTGCATTTCAACCAACCAGGAGAATAAGCGGACTTTCTATCAGGATTCTCCACAACAGAGCACTCATTGTGATAAATGAACTGGAGAACAAGATAAATGAATATAACCTACTACTGTGCCTGGATTCGTCAGCTCGGAGAAAGCTTCTGACAGAGAGAGAGGGAAGGAAAAAGCTGTGCCCAGAGAGCTTTGGTAAGAGCAGGCACAGAGGAAGGTCGCACCGAGCTCCCAGGAAGCGCACAGGCTGAAAAGGCCATGCAGTTATGAGGGGCAAATCAGGACTCCCATGGGCTGCGGCCTCTCATAACTTGGGCTGGGCAGAAAGGAACTGACACCACTCGCATGACAGCTCCTTGGGACCTAATATTGACTCCCTGGTGTGTGCAAATTGACCAGCCCACCCAAGATGGGGCAGATCTTCAGCAGGTGCAAATATGAAAAATCCCATTCACTTTTCTACATGATCTTGCCATTATTCAAGCGGAGCTCTAGGCAAACAGGACCTTCACCTGTAGATACACCCTTGTACCTGTTCCCTCCTGCTTCCTATGTGCCACAGGCAGGATCACAGCCTCTGGTTCCTTCACTTGATTATAAAGTAGTTTTTAATCCGGAACAAAAAAGCATAACAACATCCAGGGGCTCAAAGTTGGAGCCAGCAAGGGTCAAACCAGAAAGAGCATGCAAATCATTAGCAATAAGGGTGATTAGCCMTTGAAATGGGTTACTAAGGATTGGAAGAAATTTTTCCATCACTCACCTTCTTCATCGCTCACATATAGGAAAAWATGATTAGGGACTTTCTAAAAGACACAGGCAAGCTCAGCCAACAAGTGCTGGGAGAGATGCACAGAGGAAGGGGGAATATTTTTCATGAGGTCACCCTAAAAAATTACAGTAGGCCTTGATACCTCTTTAGATGCAACCTTCATGACTACTATTATGCCATTCTGCAGCAGTCAGCTAACAATGGAACTAGCAAGAAGTCAAATTCAACRGAAGAGGCAGAACATTGAACTTGCATCTACCTCCAGGATTAAATTTTTGCCCAACATACGTGTTTTACAAATAAATTTAAATTCATACCATTGTAGTTCATAGTGGGATTTTTCTCCTCCTCATGATGTAAAAATAGCCTGGAATGAGTCTTTGTTTAAAGCTATGGAGTTAATTTTCTGTAATAATTGTTAACAGTTGGAGTTTTTATTTTCTCCAAGCTCAAGGGAGAAGCATGGACAGATTTATTAATGGTGTCCCCCAATGTGATTGATGGGCTGTCAAACAGGGAAACTTCACACCTGAAATAACTTGAAACAAGAACACTTATACCAAAAAAAGTCTATGACTGGTGCTTCTGCAAGTCTGYAGCAATTCATAACCTTCCCAGAGACTTCTATACCACAGCAACAGCTCCTCTCCCAGTTCAGTCCCGCATTCTGTATTTCTGTTGCTACAGGGCTSGATACACTCATAGCAGCACAAATACGGTGATGGGTTATGCAAGAGAAGCAGATCATGTCTCCAAGAGAGATGAGTTCCCTCTTGGTCCCTCCGCCATGGAAGCGTTTGCTCCAATGTAAATGTCCCTCAGACTGAATCAGACTCATACACATGATTTCCATGCATACACATAGTCATGCGTGGGTACATCTGARTCCTTGGGTACCTCCCTTTCACCATCTTCAGTAACAGCACCTGATAAGAAATATGCTGAGATTTTCCTGTTTCTAAAACAGATTTACAAACCTCTGCTTCAGAAAGTACAGGCAGCTCTGAGGTCAGACTTGGCTGCTAGGACTGTGATAGCCATTATCTTTTTGCCTGATGGTCACCCATTCTTTGCCCTGAAAACTTTGCCTATTCCTTTCACTTCCAAGTCCTGTGAATAATCATGTGTGACCCCCTCAGAAGCCCATGGCAGGCRCTAGTGGCTCCAAGATTCACATTCAGCTAGCGCAGAATTGTCTTACAAAAGTGATCTGCTGGGTGACTATGAGGTCCTGAATTTGTGTATGCAGATCAGCCCTCACGTAGGTAGGAGAAATGCATTGCAGGCATGCCACTGCAAGGATGAGTTCACAGGCCTATACGTTCCCCACTGCAAAGGAGACTAGGACAGCAGCATGGACATGAGGGAAACTTGTCCCACTGGTCAACAGAAAAAAGAGATAGGTTCCTTCCCTTACAGAGGCCATACACACCTGGAGAGAGGACCCAAGCCATTCGCTATGCCTATGCCTCCTTTTCCAACAGCCATACAGCAATGGATGGAAGTAAAGGTGTCCAGCATCCCTGAGAAATGCCTTGGTCTCAACTTCTGCTGTCTGAGCTCCTCTTTCTGCAGACTTTTGTTTCATTGGTGTATTCCTTCCCTGAAACCCCAGGCAAGCACTTAACGGACACTAACAAGACGAATTTTTCATAATGCTACTGTAGTGCCTTGGTCCAAAAGGCCCTATGGGACACTRGCACACCCCTAAGTACCAGGAGGGGCAAGAGTGTCTCTATAAGCACTTAGGATAAATACTGAAAGGCCAGAGACCTTGTAAGACCCCMTGAAGAACTGCTGAGAACCAGCACAGGAATGGGGAAAAGCCCAGGCCTTAGCCACTGCCCACAACTGCTCTGATGGCAAAAATAAGCTGTTTTAATAATCTTAATAATCTTTTTCTTATATCCTTTGTCCATATGGCTAGTAATTTGGCTGCTACGGAATGAATTAGAAAAATCCTCTAATAGGGATCTGATGGCTTAGCTCAGAGAATCAAAGAAATTAGAGGCAGAGAAACTCAATTARGCCATTTAGTCTTCCTCACCCTATAGGCCTTCTTTCCGACATGTTCAGCTTGGCCAAAGTGACAGTGTGAGATCAGAGCCCTGACTGGAAGCATGTTCTCTGCCCACCCCTTTCTCATCCCCCTGTGTCACTGTGGGCACTTCTCTTGCTGCCTCAGTTTCTCCTCCCACTTATTGAGACTATTTTCTTCAGAGCAATGTCCGTCTCTAAACATTGCCCAGCACACATTGAACATGATCCCTTCCAGTGCTATGCCAACAGCAACAACAAAACCCCCCTGAAGGCTCTTTTGGGGCTCACTAAGGTCTTAGAGGGGATTCCACTAATGTTTCTTCCCATCTTTGCCTTTAGCATCAGAGGTGGACTAGGAGGTAGCTGATCCAGCCATCATCTGGTGAAAATCAGCACAGCCCATGGATTTCATTGRAGCAACTCTGATCTGGCCAGAGGAGCTAGTTGAGGCAGTGGCTTTTAATTTATTTAACCATTGGTAAACAGATGTAATCAACATAACCTTCCCCATCTCCTCTGGCACTATATAAGAGCCACAGGCAAGCTCCACTGGGGACCTGCCGTCACATTGGGATGAGGCTGTGAAGCCTTGAGGTTATGAGACCACTGCTGTGAGTTTTGCCCAAATCTTTTCATGCCCAGTTGGTCTCAGCAAGACACCATTAACTTACAGAGGAAGAAGAAAGGAGCCCCATCTGGAGCTTAGAAAGCACAAATCTGCCATTCTCCCATGGCAGGCTGAGGACATCTGAACAGAAGGTGAAGGTTGCAGGGAGATGCTTTCATAGGGAATAATGCATGGGAAACACAGAGACAATACACTTTTCTCTTTCTGCCCCCCCCCAAACTATTTCTGTGCAAGAGCAGGTACCAAAAATCAAGGGCAAAGGAAACTGCAAGTTAGGAACACCAATTCTGCTTTCAGCACTTCTTCCCACACTCTCTCTGAGCTAATAAATATTTTGCAGTATAGCACCAGTGCAGCGTTACCAAGTCCTCTGATCAAGGAAAATAAAATCTACCCACGCACTGATTTTATATTGCAGTGACCAAAACCATAAAACACATGTCAGTAACAGTCACTACAGGTACCGAATTACATAGTCTTGCTCTTAGGGGAGCTCCAGGTGCAGGATTTTAAAGGATTTTAAAGAAGCAGACTGCCAGTAATATCGAAATCTGAATGTTTCCTTCCCTTTACAGAAGCTCTCCAAATTGACAATAGAGCTGTTTGTCTGCTCTRCTCTGAATAAGTCATCAAATGAAGTTATTCCCTCCACATTCTTTTTTCTTTTTTTTTTTTTTTTAGCTTATTTGTAAATCTCTGAGTTCTGCACTTAATTTCTAAGCATAAAAAATTGCCAGACACTACAGGGAACAAATCAGTTCCTTTTTCTCCTGCTCGGCAGGCCTGAGGGATGGTTGCCCAAAATGTGTAAAAGGTACTTTGATTCCTAACAGGAGAGTAAAACTTCCTGGCCAGAAAAAAGATGCCCTGATTTCCTTATTTCTTTGGTTGCTCTAAATCTGGCAGGCCCAGCCATGCCTTAGACATGGCTTAAAAAGTTTCTGCTGCTCCATCCCCCCATACTGATCAGCCAACTAAGCTGGGCTGAAATCTGTCCTCAAAAAAAAAA
>NW_028186390.1:6141373-6166781 GCF_003343005.1 Rhea americana
AAAAAAAAAAAAAAAAAAAAAAAGGACACCGAGGAAGAGGAGGGTGTTTCTAGTTTCTAAGCTGTATTGTTTTGGTGGCTGAGGTAACAGCACTGCCTTAATGCACCAGCTTGACAGGGCAGCAGAGACAGGAGGGCAGTAGGAGGGCAGGCAGAGAGGAAGATGTTACCTTCACAAGCCAATGCGGTGCTGGAGAAGAGGTTTCATTAAACTGTGATGTGCATCTGATGGTCCCTCAGCTYCTGCAGTTCTCCCCCATTATATGGGTTGGTTCTTCCCTCCAAATATCCCCTCTTTGGTGCAATTTTAGGTAGCCAGAAGTCACCATATTCTGGATTGTATCTCTGCTCCCAGATAGAAACCAGCACCAGTGACTTCAGTAGAAGGTGCAATAACACTGCAAGATGGCAAATGATCCRTGACTACACAGAAATATCTTAACATCTGGAGGCCAGTTTAAAGCCTGGAGCACAAGGTTTCATATGCCTTCCAAATAACTTGGAAGCACTAATTACGCACATTTAGGTTAGCCACATACATGGCCAGCTCCTGACACCAGTCATTCAGTGTATCAAGCTCTTCCTTTTAATACATTGCATGGGGATAAAAAACTGCTATTGATTCTGGATTTTTTCAGCTTCTGATATATCCCTGATCCCATAGCTTGGACCCAGCCAGCAAGGATATCACTAAAATGAAACACTGAATACAGGACTATGTTGCTTCTCTCTCTGATAAATAAATCCCAGGAAGTCCAACATAGTAGTGAACAAAAAGCTGGAGTGCCATGTGCCATGATTCATTGGACGAACACAAGAATTCAAGGATGACACATTAAATGGCAAGCCCAGTTGCACACCCAGGAGGGGAGAGAAACCAAAGGCGAAGGCATAATTAGATGAAAAAAAATCAGAACGCAAATGCCTTTTAATTATCATCATTTAAAGGGAGCACAGAACAACTCCACATGGTCCCTCATGGTTGTAGAGAAAGACCCAGGTCAGGGCAGAGGGCAAATCCAGGGTCAGATTCTTATTGAAAGTGAAAATTGTTCTCATTGTGCTTAACACCAGCTTTAGGAATATTAAAGAACAATTTGGGTTTTGCCASTTAATATACTATGTGGTTAATATAACTACTGTGGTTAATGTGGCACTGAGATTTTTTTTTTTTAAGACTAATAATCTGGCAAGATTTTAAAGAGCTCAGCAAATATAATGTGATGCTAACATATTCCATCTAGAAATTACCACCATCCTCCTTCACTGGTATAAACATAATGTTTCTGATCGACAGGTCTTGTGGTCAGTGAATGGATCGCAAAGAACTTACAGAGATGCAAGACAGGTCAGATCCTGGTCTCTTCTGTATTTCAAGGCATTCTAGTTTCTTCAGTTTAGTATCACTGGAAGATGCTCAAGGGATTTTTGAAAGCCCCCAGMCCTCAATCTCAGTCAGGTCTATGTTTGTCATCCTCACTATTTTTTCTGACAATAGCAAATAGCCTTATCAAAGATGCTACCTCCCCTAGAAAGTCTGCCCCATGATCCAGAACAGTGCTTTTCCACTAAATATAGTCCAATCACATACTGCAGAAGAGCACTATTAGAAGAGCAAGGACCTAAATATAACCACAACCTCATAGTTGTATTTTTGGTGGAAGATCGGATATAAGATTCCTGGACATGAACCACATTAGTTTGATGCTTGGGGCAGATCATGCAGCAGCACTTCGCTGTGAGAAAGAGCCCATCAGTGCAGCAAAAGCCCATCAGTGCAGCAGAGAAGTGAACGCAACCTCTGTGAGAGGGGGCTGGAATGTCACAAGAGTGCATAAGCAGAGGTTTGGGCTTCGTATTTTACTAAACTATCAGTTCTCAGGAGAGACTTGCTACCAAAGGATGAAATCTCAACAAGGGAACCCTCACAGGATTTCAGTGCAACCCAGTTTAGAGTTGATTCAGTTTGTAAAAACATGAAAACAGGCCACCAGAGATGGCAAAGGGCAGTCCCTTCAGRGGGGCTGAATGAGGTGCTGCAGTGCATCTCCTGGGATCTACCCTGCAGCAGACCCAATTCTTGCAGTTGTCAGGAGTAGGAAATGTGCCCACACCTCAGCTGCTCCAGCACCCACTCCCACCCCTCCCTGAAATGCTGTGGGAAGGAGTGAAACAAAAGCTGCTAGAGGGCTAATGGGAAAGGGGATTTGCCTGCAGAGATTTAATTCCCAGATTCCCTCCAGTGGCACTTTCCTGGTTTCTCCCTGACCTTGTGGGGGCACCTCACCCCCAAGATAGGAAAGCTCCCCAGGGAATTTCAGGGCCCCTGGAAATGACTTTTGAAACTACACTCATTTTAAGCTGAGAAGCAAGAAACAGAGAAAGGTCTGGCTGCAGAGAGGGAGGGAGGGAGGAGGATGAGATTCAGCCCTCACCCCTACCCCCAGCTGTTTGGCATTTGTCCTCTAGTTTTCTTCCTTCCTAACATTTGATTTCTCCTTCCTTTCCAGTAGCATCTGAACCTTACAAATAAACTCCCATGACCCCATCATTGTCTGGAAGCTTACTGAAACTATATGGTTGGTCTTGCTGGGAGAATCGATCCCTTTTTCCTTCCCATCTGGCTTTTCTGCCAGATTTTTATTGCTACTGCTTTTTGCTGGGGACACAAGTCTCCTTATGGGACACCCAAATGGCCTTACAAATAAAGGAATGAGACCTTTCAGCCAGCAAAAACCTGTAAATAAACAGTTTGGGCTGGCAATCAATGGGCAATCTCTCTAAGCCGTGGGATTGTTCAGTTAGATTAAGCCTTTCTAATGAATTCCTCATTGAGCCACTGAACAGAAATGAAGCCTTGTTAGCTCATTATCTTTCTAATTAACCCATTCTAAACCTGCTCCTTCCTCACCAGGAGGTAGCTGTGCTGTTTGGGTTTCACACTGAGGTTTATCAATGACCCCCTGAGAGCCTTTTGTATCAGTAACTGAGATTTATTTGAAATGACTGAGGAAGGCAGCTTCCCGTTTATTCCCTGTGCCAGATGAAGGTCCAAATACTGTGTTATCCTCAGGCGACAATTTCCCAAGGACAAGCCATGTGTTCTGAGCATCTCCAGCCCSTTTGCTGCACTGATGAATGTGCCCTCCCCTCTCTGCCCTTGTTTGCATGCAGATGGCTGGGCTCGTTAGGCTGATGAAGAGGCCTGCCCTGCCTAATGGGAGCATGGGAGCTGCACTGCATCTACCTGCAGATAGCAGGAGTATTTCACCACTGGCATTGGCTGCCCTCAGCTTTTCATATGTTCATTGRTATAACTGGGGTCCACTTGCAGGCAGCCATCACTTGTCTAATAGATGAAGAGCCCATCCTCCAACAGGCAACTGCAGCAACCTCAGCATTTGGGTGATTTCAAGCTAGACAGGCCATAGAGTAATGTCCAGTTGAGATCAATYCTGTGACAGGAGAAGGATAGAGTAATCAACCCAATCTGTCCAAGCTCAGTGTCCCCATTGCTCATGACAGAAATCTCTGTTTCTTAGTTTCTTGCTGGAAATCCCTAGCACTGTGCAGGCCATGGCATTGAATCTGCCACCTTTTGTCACCTCTCTCCCTAAGCAGCTGACAGTCCTTTCCCCTCTTTCTCCATCCTGTTTGATAGAGTGTCTCCACTTTGGCTCTACCCTGGTCTCCCACCAGGTTCAGGATGAGAGAGTCTTATATCCACTACTTGGCTGATAACCTTTCCTGCTGGGAATACGATCTGAGAGCACCCACCCACCCCTGCCCAACAATATGGGACACAGGGCAGCCCATGCTCCCCATCAGCATCCCACAAAGTGCAGCAGAAGGATACCTCCTTTCTCCATCCCTTTCTGCATCTTCACAGCTTGTTCAAGATCTGCTCAGAGGCCCATGTCCAGGCACATCCTGCTGTGCTCACCCTTCTGTCCAGCCTGGGAGGGAGAAATCAAAGCTGTGAGCTTCCCCAGGCATCACTGGTGGGCAGTTCAGGGGCCAATATTGCCCCATTTCCCCCCACACCTSCATCACTTCTTCCACCCTCACCTGGATTGTCCACCAAATGGCTCTGGCTGACCAGTCATTGATTTCAGTCCGAGACCTAAGCCTGATGTGTTTGCAGTTGCCCAGTGTAGATTTTATTGCCAGTAAAGTGAGGTCAGTCTGAATACTGCCCTTAAGGCAGCATCTGAAACCTCTATGATACAGGAAAAAATTAAATTCTTTGGATTTCCAGTTCGTCTGTTAGTTTCAATTCTGGTTTCTTCCCTTGCCTTCCTCCTCCAAACCCAGCTGGAGGAGAGCTGAAACTCCATCTACCCTACAAGAATCAGATCCTGCCTTCAAGAGCAACATTTTAATAACCCAGCCAGCCAGGGATCTCTAAATCTCTCTGAGATTTAGAGAGGCAGTGAGGGTATAAACAAAAATATGCTTTGCCTAATTGTTTCTTACATYGTCACAAGCAATTGAAAATGGCTCCTAGGGCAATATCCATTACATTTTGTAACAAAGGACTCTAAATTAAGGAAGCTCAGGCGGAACAGCAGAGAGAGTCAGAGCTCGAGACAAGCCTGGCATGTAAATCTGTGCCAATCTCCCCCCACTGCCACCCCAAATGCTTCCACGAGACCTGGAAACTGGCACAGCAATAAAGACATTCCAGCACATGCCATGCCAAGATCTCTGTTTCTCGGGATTCCCGGCCCACTGCGGAAACCTCCTCCCCTCCAGAGGGATGGCACAGCCACCCACGGGCCCATTCAGCCGGCCACACTGACACGTTGGTGTCTCGCCCGTCCCGAATGGGCTTTTGTCGTGAGAACCGATCTTCTGCGCTCTCTCCTCCGCATTGCAAAGCGGGCCCTCACCCTGTCAGCTTTGATGCCGCAGGGCCCCTATCCATCTGAAGGCTTCGGGGCTGCTTTCCTAGGCAGGGGCTGCTTTATTTGCTGCAGCGTCTGAGGCGAGGAAGAGCCACGTTCCAGCTGGGAGGACTGAACAGAGGTGTGCTAAGCTGAGATAGGCACCTCTTCTTTGTGGTCACTAAAAAAATAGCAATTTAGGCTGCAGTGTATGCCAGATCACTGCCTAGGTCTCTGAAATCATTTTGTTCTAGTGTTAAATTCAATTTATATATATTAATCCATCCTACCATCAGTATCTCTTTGTACAGCACTGAAGTAAGACTCTGTTTACATTCCTGACACAGTCTCTTCCTCATATTGGGGTTAGCATGGCTGGATGTTAAGAAATCCATTAAGATAGATATTTATTTTTTTACATGGAAGCAGAGCAAATACTGCAGCTATGAGCTCTTCTACTCAGTTACTCTGTGGAATAACAGAGAAGACAGTAGCAGTGACAGGTGGACAGAGAATGTCAAGCACATTTTCCGGTTGAAATACTTAATTTTTCAAGGGATTTTTGAGTTTTAGACTGATATTTCTTTTTTTTTTCCTTTTTTTTTCTTTTTTCCTTCTCTTCCCTTCCCTTGTTTCCCTCTTTTTTTTTTTCCCCCATGGTTGTCAAGAAGTCTTGCAAACATCCCATCACACTCAGGCCAGAGCCTCAGAATCCAAATGACAAGGCAAAAAAAAACTTGCTACACATTATTTTTTAATCTCTAGATTCATTTCGTGACAACTTCATGCTATCAGCAGCTCTGTTCACAAGATGTTRATATTAGAAGTGGATAGAGATGTTAAAGTATAAAATTGCTCTTTGTGAATGGAAAAAACCATCAAAACCTCCTAGATCTGCCTTAATGTTTTCACTCCCAAATATTTAACAGCACATCAATGTCATGATAGTGATCTCACGAGATTCTTTTCTTTAGGGGGGAAAAAAAAAAGACGTTCTCATTCATTTTCTGGGTCTGGATCTGTTAGAGCAGACATTATTCTTCACAACAGTCTTAGCTAGAAACTCTTTGCCCCATGACATCTCAGAGTGGTATACAYTCGCATTACTCCAGGATGTTGGGCTTGAATAAAGATTACAAATATTATGCAGACCCTGAGGAACAGCTGCAGGAACACATACAACTTAGGAGAAGGAGGACGAGCCTGAACCTCCAAATCTGGAGGAATTTAAGTCTCCATGGGCTCCTCCAGCTGCCTTTCTGCCACCCCCTTCAGAGCACTCTTAGATGGGAAGAAATGGCATAAAGCAGGTGGAGGCAGGTGTTTTTTTTTTTTTTTTTTTTTTTTTTTGATCTCCATATATATTTTTGTAGAAGTGCTGTTTCACCCTGCTACAGAGGAAAACACCCAGGCTAGAAAGGCTGTACGCATAACTGAGGTGACATGTAGCATTATTTCTATGCAAGCAGTGAGGCAATATTAACATAATGCAATATTGCATCCAAACGCTGAGCCAGCCCAAGGAAAACTGCACCGTGCTCACTCTCATGCTGTTTATGTCCCTTGTCCTCTTCCCCTGCCCCCTCCTCTGCCTGCAGCTCCCCCYGCTTCAGCCCCTCCAGACATGTCCCAAGGGATCTTTAAAACTCTATAAAAAACATAAGAAGCTGTTTTCGACTATTAAGAGAGACTGTTGATAACACAGTTCCAATAAAAAAAAAGTCTATATATGTGCTTTCTATAGCTTCCCTTGGAAAATAATTCATTTCTTTCTGCATTATATTTCATGGTAACCTAGAGACTCAATATGTTCTGGATTACTGCATCCATTTCTGTTTCTGCTCTAATGGCCCACCAGAGTATGAACCTTCCAACCAGAGTCCCCTAAATCTGGTGACTGGGGAGCTAGTTGTACTTTCTTGTTTTCCACTTGATAACTAGCCCCTTCCAGCATTGCTTTTATGGCAGTAATCTTCCTAGGCTGGTTGCAGATTGCTTGTCCTGTTTTTTTTCTTGCCTTTTTTTTTTCTCTTGTCCTCCAGCCACTGGAGCCAATGGTCACTGTGGACTATCCATCACATTGTTTTTTATGTCAAGCTGGAGTTCCCCAGGTCTGTTTACTCCTTTTTTTTCCCTCCCTGTCCAAATGTCACTGAAGTTTAGCAATTGCTTGTGACCGTGAACTGCCCCTTCCATTTAGGGGGAAGGGATCTGAGACTGCCAATGCCTATCAGTAGACTAGAGATATCCAGGCTTTAATTTTATGGCTTCATATTACAAATGATGGGCCAAATGGAGGTGGCTAAGCAAACACCTCTCCCCTTACTGCTTGGAAAGTAAAGGCCTTAAAAAAAATCGTGAAAGGTAAGGAGGAAATCACTCAGGCCAAGTCCCCGCTTTACAGCAGAACAGAGTTGCTCTGGAGTGGGAGCCCAGCCCTTTGCATGAGCCATGGCTTTATCGTGGAGGTTGGGTGTCGCTCACGGGACAGCCTCCGTCCCACCCCGCTGGCACTCACAGGCTGGTGTTGTGAAAGCCACGCACATGTATAACCATATACGTACATAACCATATAACCATTTAATTAATTTTCTGTTTCTTCATTGCTGTGGAAAAGACTGGATGGAAAACTTAAATGCTATGGAGGGGAGTAAATTAGAGTTCAGGAAACTAGCCCGAGTAAAAGTAAGTTCCAAACCTTCATTTATCACTTCAAACTCAGATCTGAATACATACTGAGATTTTAAATTTTACAGGTAAAACACTTTGATTTGTCCTCAAATATGGGATTAAAGAATACCTACACCTTCCAGAAAATCAACCCAAAAAGATGGAGCTTATGATGTTTTTCAAAGCCATTTCTAAAAGAACAATTTCTTCTACAGCTCCTTTTAACCAACAGATCTCAAAACGCTTTGTGGACCTCTCTTGCCTGTACTGTGTTTGCTTCACCCCATTTTTCCCCCCTCATAATGATTCAGAGTTGCAACAATTGTTCTCCATCATGAAGTCACTTCTGGAGCTTGACATCTCCAATCTCTTGCGGATTTGAGTGGATGCT
Source organism: Rhea americana (assembly GCF_003343005.1). Classification (NCBI taxonomy): domain Eukaryota; kingdom Metazoa; phylum Chordata; class Aves; order Rheiformes; family Rheidae; genus Rhea; species Rhea americana. The sequence goes on from NW_028186390.1 coordinate 6,149,320, forward strand.
GATGATTTTGCTCTTCAGGACTCTCGTGCTAGAAATGTTTATTCTGCCTGGTTGCCATTTAATTATGCTTCTGAGAATCAGCTAAACTTTTCATAGCCCTGCTCATCTGTTAGCATCACTGTTGCCAAGTCCTGTAGAGTTAAAGGTGTGACAAAGGCTGTTGTTCAGCTCTTCCCAAGGCCAATTCCTAGGGTTAGGCTGATCTTAACATCCATACCATGTTTACAACTTCCATTTTCTAGAACATGTAGCATTCATTGGCATTAAAAACTCTTTATAGTGCCTCAATCTTAATCCAGTTTCAAAAGGCAAGGCCAGCAACTGTGTTAAAGGGATTAACTCTTATTAAATATAGTGTATTTGAGTAAACCCTAAGGGAAGGGCTCTAGTTGCTCCTGTTTGCATGAATGGAGACAGTGGTACCAAGTTACATCGCAGAAACCCAGCAATAAGCTCAAGCAGCAAATTACATCATATTACAGGAAACTCATTTTTAAAGCATGAAGGCAATCAGAGAGCAGTGTCCTGACCAGGCTTTATAAATACTAAGAGTCAAACTCTTCMTCTACCATAAATCAGCATGGAGGAGGAGGGGTAAATACAGGTGGGAAGTTAACTGGTCACAAAGGAAGCTGCTCACCAGGTCTCACAGTTGTGTATGTCCAGAAGAAATAACATTAGGCTATTAAAGACAAYGGAAAGGGATGAATTATCTTCCAAACTTTGGATGTAACCAGGTWACAATCAAAGAAAAAGTATTATCCAAAGCTGCCAAAGCAAGATTCCAACCCTGCAATGAACACCCCAAGATTTCCCTCTTRGCTTCCCATAAAGGTATTATCCTCAACTCAGGGAAACTGAGGCAGAAGGCAGTTACATCACCTCACCCACAAACCATCAGTAAGCAGATCAGGAGGCAGAGCTGAAGCCAGCAGTCTCAAGGTCTCCATGACTTCTTCCTAGTCTGTTTGCCATCTCCTGCAGGGCACAAAAACTGGGATACTCACCTGAACTGCCTGGCCAGGACCCAGGCCAACTACTCGATGTGTTTGCCAGTGCCTTTAAGGAAGCAAGGCACAGATCAGTCWGCACAGAGGCTGTTTTCAATTTACAATCTGTATTTTCATCTGGTGCTGAAGAAGCACTAATACCCTGGGAAGATATGTTTCATTGCTCCTACAGGACAGATTGACACTTCCCTCTTTGCTCTCCCGCTATGTCCAAGCCTAGGGATGGGAAACATATTRTGTTGATCTAAAGGCAATCTAATACTGTCTAAGAAAAAATGAYTTAGCAAGGTTGAAAGTCTGAAAGTTCTTCTTTTCCACCACACATGGTATAAGTAGTACATGGCAACAATACTTAGTACCTCTAAAACAATGGTAAATTTGAGTACAACTAACAAATCCCTGCTTATTCATTCCTAATGGGAGCACCAAAAGACAGAGGGATTTGTAAATATTTTAACCAAACTAACAGTTGCTGCCAGGGAGTTTCCAAAATCAAGTTCTTTGAGAATGACCTTAATTCTAATAAAAAGAAAAGATTGCARATTAAAGAGGAACTTGTCATCAGTTATTCCCTGTAATTAGTTTAGTATGATCAGCTCTCYGTGATAACAAAAGACAGCATTAGAGCTGCCCAAAGAGAAACTTCCAGTGGATGATAAGTACTGACAGATTTCAACCAGATGGCTTTACCAGACTGCAACTTTACAAGCGATTCTGAAGCTCAAACATTAGTGCTTGTTACATAAGATCAGCTCAGAGATATCTGTGAATAGTTACAGTTGGGGTTTAAAGGCAAATAAAATATATGGATAATGCCTTTGATTAAGGGCTAAAAGAACATTCTTGCAAATGCCTTTCACTGAGCATCTGAAACCTCAGGAGCAGGACGCACCCCTCTTTGGGCTGGGATGTCATCTCTAAGGATGGGCTGAATAAGCAAGTGTCCCAATCAATACATCCAGGCTGGGCCGTCTGGCTGCCCCACAACCCAGGGGCCTCAGACTTCTCCCTGCACAGCAACCCCCACTTCTCACCAGCAGATCTGACCAACTTCTGGGTAACGTCCACCAGCTGTCCGCATYCAGATAAACCCTCTGGCACATGGAAAGACAGGGAAGAGAGACATGAAGAGGGACCACACAGTCTCCACAGCAATGTCCCTCTACCCTTTGTCCCTGTGAGGCTAGACACTCATGAGGATGATGTTATACCCTCTTAGGGTTGCTCTAAAGACAGGATCATCACCAGAAAGAGCTTGAAGGTTTGTTGTCATCAGCAGAGACATAAGCCCCTAACTTCAAAGTCTGGGATAGGAAATCAGCCACATCTGCTCTGCAATAAGCTCAAGCAGTAGATTACATCACATTATAGGAAACTCATTTTTGACACAGTGACACAGCCACTGAGGGCTTAACAAGGCTAATATGTCCCATAAGCATGGGGCAGGAGACATGTCCCCCCAGACCTGTGGGGAACTGGAGGCTCTGGAAGGCCCACAGTTAAGAGGACAGCAGATTCCCCATTAGCTCAACCTCAATTTAATACAAACACAGACATTTAAGCCCATAATATGCTGCAGMCCACTGAGATAGACCCCCTGGTGACACCCAGAACCAGTTACCGATGTAGGAAAGTCCAGGTGCTTCCCTTCCCATGGGGTCATTGGATGCTCAGGTTGCTAATGGCCGGTGTAAGATTTTCAGCCACGGAAGAACTACACAACAATACAATTAAAAGGYCCCAAAACTTTCCCCTGCATCCTACCAGCACATCTCAAAGCTAAGGAGATACCTTGCTAAGAGGTCCTCAGGTGCTAGGCAGGTTGGCACCCTCCCTTCCTGAACACTTCGCAGGGAATAAACCTGAGTTATGGGGCATACATACCACGAGCACTCACCACATCAGTGCAGTGAGAGGTACGCAGGGAGGAGGAGGAGGAGGAACACCACAACAAAGTATTTTTCCCGCCTGAGTTCAGAGATGCATTTCAGCTGTCTACTTATTGCTCCAGTCGGGTGAAAGCTCCCAGTGTCTGAAGGGGCTTTCTTGCTTCTCTTGGCATTATGGCCAAAATATCATTAAGACTCCTGTAGCTGGAACTGAGCTGTCAGTAAGAGAGAGAACTTGACTGAAGGCATTTTTGCAACCAAGGGATTTTAATTTCCCCCCCCCTCTTTTGTGCTTTATCCAAGAGAAAGAAATATAACAAAATACTAAGACAGAGATTTTTCAGCTAAATGTATTTCTTCCAGCATTTGCTGCAAGGGGATGTTTGGGTTTGCTGCCTGCTTGCTTTTTTGCAAGGTTTTTATGAGATATTCACATCAAATGTTAAGAAAAGCAATAGAGTAGAAAACTCTGAATGTGGCACTGGATGCTCTGGGCTCTGGACTCAGCACCTGGGCACAGTCATTCAGAGGAGAGAAAAGAGAATGAGACCTTCCAATGCTTTTTCCTTGGTCTGGAAGCCAGCCTTTCCCCTACACGCACACATTACAATGATCTGCAGAACAGATCTATAGTTTTCAGCCAGGTTAATCTAGGCAGCAAGGGAGTGGGTTTGATAAAGCATCTCAGTGTACTGACAATTGCATGAAGCCTGCAAATGCATCAGACTGTTCAGTCCCTTTGTCCATATCCCAAACTTTTAAGTCAAGAGTTAAAGAAGAATAAAGAATAATCACATATTTCATTCCAGGTTTTAAAAATCACACAGGGTACCTCCCTCTACCTTGATTAAAAGTGGGAGTGGAGAGGCTAGCACCAGCACATGACTTCTGGACCTGGAGATTTAAGGGTGAATGCCAAAAGGGATCACCAGCAAGGCTGCTGCCTTTTGCAACTTATTTTTCAGAGAACACTTTAATTACCAGCAATGAGCACAAACCATACATTCCTATGTCACATCCCTTCTTGCTGGGGGGGGGGGGGTGGAATATAGATTCAGATCTGAATCTAAGGACAAAAACTCCCCACTTCCAAATGCTACCCTACTTTTGAAAACAAAAGCAACATGCCTAGCCCACCAGATGCTTTTTGGGATACGCTTTACCCAAAGACNACGCTTTACCCAAAGACGTGTCTTTTTTTTTTTTTTTTTTTAATATAGATCAAACCCCTAGGACAGAGCCCCAGTTCAAATTCCCTGATGGTTGTTTGACTTCATTAGCACAAAAGCAAATGAAGGTGCTTTCTCCATTGTCCCGCTCCAGTGGAAGAACACTAAAAAGGCAAAGTACCAGTGACCTGTGGAAACACTCCCAGGCTGCTCCATTAGAGGGAGAAAAAACACCCCATTTCCCCCATGATTCTGAGACAGRCTATTTCTAGCCCTTCTACCTGCTAACTTCTCATGGCTGCATGCCTCAGGATGCATGACGATCACAGCTCTTGCAAAAGTCCATGGAAAGCAGAAACACTTTGGAAAAAATCCAGCCATTGGCTTTCAAAAGCTTCGCCCCATCTGATGTCTGATTTTCTGGGCCTAATCATCAGCTGATGACCTGAGCCACTAGCTCAACCTGAAGCCAGTWTGCTGGCCTGCAGCATGGGAGTGGGGCAGGGTGTGTATATTTGTTCCTTGGGGAGTTGGGGGGTTCAAAGCACTGAAGCTGCCCACAGATCATCCACTTCCTTCACTGACACTTCCCTACTGAGTACACAATAAAATCAGATGTTGTAAAATCACCCCACTGCCAGGTATTCAGCTGCTGTGCTGGCCAAACCAAAGGCCACYTCTGAAATATCCCAGCCCATGCTGCAACACCCTCGCAGGGTCATCGTTACCTGGTGAAGAACCACCAGAGTGTTTCTCCCAGCTACATGGGAACAAATTCGGCCACCAAAGGCATCCTTGCAGGCCCTAGATGCCAGCTCCACTGAACATCTGCCGTGGACCACCTTCACTGCCATCTCTACCCCTCCGCCACTCTGAACGGCATCATGAAAAGATACTACCTCGCTTTGGACAGAAGAAAAGAAAAAGGCTTAGCTGTGGAYGGAAAGACAGCTACTATTTGCTATTCAAATCAGGAGTCACTTCTGGGCACAGGTCAATGAGAAAGGGAAACTCTGAGTCTAAAAGGATATGGACTTTGGAGATTTTCCACGAAAAATAGTGTTTACCAGTTTCATATGCCATCCGCGCGCAAACACACCCTGCAACGCCAGGCAAACTTCAAAAGGGTCCTTTCAGTTTGGCTAAGCAAAGGAAAAGCTGGGTGTCTTGGGGGAGCTTAGCCAAAGATTATACACGTCTCTTTGGTTGGGAACAAAGCTGCCCGGGCCCCGGCCCTTCTGGCAGCCCGGCGGCCGCGGCGAAGCGTGCTCCGCCACGCAGACACGCAGCGGCTCAGGTGCAACCGGCCGGCGGGGCTGCGGGGGGGAGACGACACCAGCATGCAACTCAGTGCCACCAGGTAGAGCACCCTGGACGTTAGCAACGGGCTTGCYTGGAGACAAAAGGGGATCCAGGCCGGTTGGTGCAAACCTTGATCCGGCAGCAAGGAGGGGCTGGGGGCTCCTGTGAGCTGGACCCACAGGACAGGGGCTCAGAGCGTTTGAGACGGAACCGCTTCCCGTCTGACAGTGATCAGCCAACACGTGGCAGAAACACGTCAAGTTTCGCAGCTTCTCATAACAGGAAAAAATCCAAAGAATCCATCCGGACTTTCTCAATGTGCTGAGCATCAGAAGTGCTTCATTTCAGCAAGTTTCCACATGGGGGGGAGTTTCCTCACTTTATTTAACTTCTGCTCTTATGTAATGTCAAGATATTCCTACAACTCCACATTTATTTCATACTCTGTTCATGCCTTATTCAATATTTACTCCTGGCCTTTGACAGCACAACACCAAAATTATCCACAAGTGATTTCGACTTTCTAGAGAGATTTTCACCAAATCACATTTTAAAGTGCTGGAATTCTTGGGGATAAAAATACTTTATTTTTTCTTGCTCCTCAACCAGCACAAACGAAGGGCTTGTGAGGAGAAAAGACCCCGTTGCAGCTCTGGGGTAGGGTCGCAGCATGGGAGCGGGTAGGTGGGCATCCCCGCGCATCCCTGCCTCGCTGCCCTGGTGTGCAGCAAGGGCAGAGCCACGGCAATGCCCCCCTCGCATCGGCAAGACGTTCAGGCTCTAGCAGACATGACGGGAAAATGCAGGGGCCGATTCTTCCCGCCCGTCCGGAGCAAAGCGTGAGCAAGGGCTGAACCACGGTGCCATCGCAACCCCATTCTTGATCCTCTCCTCCCTCCAGGCAGATTGCTGGATGCCAAGCTGGGCACAGAAGRAAACCCCAAAATCCCCATCCCTGTCAAGTGCAGCGTTATACACCAGAGAAGAAACCAGCATAAACCAGTGGGGTTAACTGGGAAGCCAGAGATGGGTGAACAGGCAGCCTGCTCACCACTAAAACCAAAAACTATGGGCTCCCAGAGGGCCCCAAAGGCTCCTCTTTACTCCCCCGATGCCCACATTTTCCCATCTGAAGCCAAGCAGAGCTAAATCACACACACACACACATACACACACACACAGAGTTAAGCCCCTACGCCAAACTTTAGCACTTTTCCTATCTCCTGCAAGGAGACAAAAAAAAAAAAAAAAAAAAGGCAAGAAAGAGTCAAGGTTTGGTTCAGGTTTGGAGCAAAAGCTTGGTCTGACTGTTTAAGAGCTCAATTACTCCTTGCTACTATACTTTCTGCACACACACCCCCGTAGATTAATAAAGAACTATCTTTAATGCAATCAAAGCAGCTTCAAATGCAAACCACTTCACCAGCCTATTATCAGCATTGTGTTTGTTTTTCAATATTGACCGTGTGTGTAATATAATCCTTGTTTATGATAATTGATTTTCCTTGGACTGCCTTCCTGGGAATAATATGCACACTTTTTAACTCTCTTTTTAAAGATCAAATGGCATTTACGCCTGCTGATTTGAATCTGAGTTGGTCAGAGCATTTAATACAATAAGATTGAGCTTAAAGGAAAGCAGTTAAACCCTGGATATTTTTCTTATTGCATAGCCTGAAAACCCTTGAATCGAGAGGGAAGTTTGCATCTATTTTCTTGTCGTCTATTTTAAAAGCTGTCAGAGTTGGTTAGTCTCTCTTAAAATTAGTCCTTTGGATCATCTTCTTACTAAAAACAAAATCTGAGCTTTTTTTTTTTTTTAAGCGATAGCGGATTAGGGCAAGAAGCTTTGTTTAGCTAAAGCGAGGGATTAGAGGAGATTTGCCCCCATAAAGTTGTGGTTTGATGGTGCTTTTATCCCTGGATGTTGCTAAAGCTGTGTTGCTTCAGGATTAGGAGCATACAAAGAGTCTCCTTGTGCTGTTTCACAGCCAAGAGAAAGACGGGGGGAGAGGGAGAGGCAGGGGAACACATGCAACAGAACTGGGAATTCCTTGGTCACACAAATCTAAAGTTTAAATCCACTGACACAAACTTTGCCAGACATGTTGTGAATGCGAGATTGCCAGACCTCTAGTGGGAACGGTGCATGGTGGAGCGGAGGGGATTTCATTTACAAGACGGCATGAACCACCATGTCCCAGCCTCCCTCCGATGCCCTTCTCTCCCAAATGAGTAAAATTCAGCTCGGGTTGGCAAGTAAAAACCAAGTGTACGTAAAGACTCAGCATGGCTAGGGCAATATTTCTCCAGATGATGCAGCAGACCACGGCCTGAGCGGGACTCTGTGCCACCTAACCATAGCAGCTGAAACGGTGTAGGCAAACTGGGATGAAAAAGGAGCCACAGCATTGCTGCAGACATGCCCCATCCCATGACAAAGACAGCTGGTTGGTATGAACATTGGCCAACGAAGTAAGGTGCTGGCTCTCCTCTGCCTTCCCACCTTTGGGAGATGCTTAAATCACGGCATGTGCTGATGGGATGTCCCCACCATGGCACTCTTCGCCCCTATGGCCACAGCAAGTGACTTGCTGTGATCACTAGTCCAAAGGCTGGTGTCTTCAGCACACCTCCCAAGCTGGGCCAGGACTCAAGGGCTGTCAAAGCAAGGCTGGATTTKCAGAAAGTGTAGCACATTGGCCTTCTGAAAAACTGCAGTTTTATACATATGGGAGATCCGCTCCCACCTGAATCAACACGTGAAGGTACTTTTTCGCTTCCCAACCCCTTCTGTATGACAAGATCGTTTCAAAAGCAGGAGCAAGCAGTAGGAAAAAAACAAATGCCTACTCAAATCCTGTAAAACTCCAGATGGGCAAATATTTCCATTCTGCAGCTATTTATGTACTTCTTCCTGCTTTTTATTTCCAACCTGCTCCTTCAGGAACACGGGATCATGCCTTGACACACACAGCCCTGGTACCACCGCTGTGAGAATTCACCTGCTCGGCACACCAGGCTGCAGAGTTTGAGATTTTAGATTCCAGTGCAGGAACACAAGTTTGATCTACGCAGAGCAGGGTCTACATTGCTGTGGAAATACAGATTACTATTAATTAAGAACATAAGAGCCTAAGAGCAGCCATACTAGGCGAGAATAACGGTCTGTTTTACTCAGATCTACCTCCCCAGCAATGGCCGAAGGCAGATGTATGCAGAAGAATGTAAGAACAGAGGATGCGCAGGTGGTTCTCCGCTATAAAACTCTCACAGATGCCACGTATTCTCAAAAGAATGATCTCCTGCTGTCGACATGTTTTGTACCTATCCATAATTCTCAGCGAACTTTTTCTGCACAGATTTGTCCTTTTTAGCATCTACTGCATCCTGTGGCAAGGAGTCTACCRGGCCAACCACCCAGTGCAAGAAGAGCAAACATCTTCTGCCTGTTCTGAGACAGCTCTTGGTGCCTCCGCTTGAAGCCCCACAGCTTGTTGAGAAGGTGGGCAGTCACTCTGCTCCCCTCCCCTCCAGGCAACTCAGTATCTCCTCTCCATGGGTGTTTTTTTCAGACTAAAGAGTCTAACCTACTCAGTCATTCTTCTTTATGGAAGTTTTGTTAAAAACAAATGTATGCCTAGTCTACCCGTAAAAATATCCATACCACCACGTTAGTCAAACCACCGTGTTACACACCACTATAAGTCATGGGTACAACCAACATTTCAGAAAAGCCACAGAACAGTAAGAACAGTATGAGGGTGGTCTGACATTAATAAAACAAGATTTTCTCAAGCTGGAGGAGATGTCGCCAGGGGCTCTCATTAGCCAGGCTCACTCTGAAAGCTTTGTCTGATGGGACATGAATGCTGAGCAAACTTCCCACCCCAACTGGTCTACTCCAGACACGCTTAACCCTGCTGTAAGCCTGCCTGATTACAAAGTAGTATTTTTATCTTCCTAAGCATTCAGATGGATCCATTGCCATTTTTTCTCACACGCCTAGAATTAGAAATAATGACAGCAACTTGAGCCAAGTGAAATTCAGAACACCCATCTCGAGGGAAATTCAACTGTTTTGACTTGTTCTCACTCCAAAACAGAATTAAAAGAACTGGAGGTTTCATGCTTTCTGCAGAATAGCAGCTGTGGAGCAGGGAAGAAATCCACTTGAAAAAGTCAAAGCATTCTGCCTTTCAGAAGAAAAAAAAWTTTTTTTGATGCTGTGAAAACCCTTTGGTTTTCCAGATACTTTACATGAGTACTTCATATGTCCCTCTGATGCATTCGGGGGTGACTGCCTGGTTTACCTGTCCTTCTCTCCGTCCTATTTTCAAGCCACACCGCACTTTTAACGATGGACACAAGTCARGCAATTTCCCTTGATGCTCCACAAATATCCACTGGAAATAAGCACAGTGCTTTCTGGGAGGTGTAGTCTCCCAGCACTGCCACGCCACTGTGAGCCCACACAGCAGAAGTACAGTTCTCCTATGATAATGCTCCATCAGGAAATACAATTTATTTTTCTTTTTTCTTGGCTTGAAAATATATACTTTGCAACAGTTAAAAAAAAAGTCCAAAGTATTTAAATTCAGGGTGGGTCAACGAGAAAAAATGGACCTGCCCGTCTTACTTTTTTTCACTGGAAATGTTGTAATTCACATTTTCCCTGCAGAAAGGCTGTACGCTTCGGGATGGAGACAAAAGAAAACAAACACAAAGTGTTTTGTCAGCAAATTCTCCCACCCCAGCCTTCTCCAGCGGTTCCCACAGCAGGCCCCCCGTTCCCTTTCCCTTCCTTCACGTGTGCAAGCTTGCAAGATGCACAGGGAATTATTTTTCCCTCCTTGCGTCCAGGTGAAGTAGAGGCATGAAGTCCATGCAACGATGGCTCACGAACTAGGAGGTGCAGAATATACCTCCTAGGTATATWAGGACCTCCTTAAAGCTGCTGGGGGCCTGAAGGGGCTGGGTGGTACACGGCAGGCGAGCGTTGTGCTCCTGCTGCTGGGAAGGAGCCTGGCTCAGCCTCACGCCGCAGCCCCTGTTGCCGCGTGGTGTCACCTCGCACCACTGCCTTCAGCACTGACCAGGAGGGCGGATAAACCCCCCAGCTGATGCGTAAGGCAGGCGTCATCTCTTCATGCCTCCTCGCACGTCTGGAGCTCCCAGAGATTATTTCACTGCTGGTTTAGTACTTTATCAGCTGCAACTACTGCAGAATGAACTGTAAATCTGGACAATAAAAATGTTTCTGGTTGAGAAGAAGGGGCAAGAGCCTCTCCCTTCTCCTGCACCCGCCTCTTGGCATTTTTCCTTCCTAATGGGGCGTTTGTAAGACAGCAGGCTGGTGTGACATAGGCACAAACCTCCTTAAAAAACAAGCATTTCCTCTCAAACATCTTTGCATCATATGACCTTCAAAACAAATCAGAAGGTAAAATAAACACACAAAACCAGCCAGGGTATTTGGCCTGATTGAACTCCATCAGGGCTGCATAGCTTTAGGAATGCATTATCAGTTCCCAGCAATTTTTGATTTTTCCCCAGTGTGGAACTGTAGAAGTGGCCTTATTGAAAGGCCAGAATCTGCTTCTATTTCAAYCGGTGACAGGTACATTTATATTAAGTTGATTCCCCCTTGAAATTACCCAAGTTTAAAGAATTATCTGTCTGCAAGGAAAAAAAAAGAAAGAAAATCATGCGCCAGCAGTGGCTATTCAAGATGTTGTTCTGGGTTTGGAAATTACCTATTTAAGTCAATAATGGGTTAGGAGGGGGAGAAGGAAAAGAAAGTAGAGTTTATGGTCCTTAATCATAGCTTCGCAGGGTTTAGCTGCTCTCCCACTGTTGAAAAATGTTTCAAAAAGCAAAATAAATGATCTTCTAGTTACAAAAGTATTGATTTTGCCTACATCCAGTAATAAACAGCAAGTCACCTGTAGGTAAAACTCTTGTAAAATATATTTGATACTATAATAGTCTGGAGATAGAGTTATATGCAGCTGAGAGAGGGAGAGGGATGACAAATCATTTCTAATAAGGTGTTTGCCTAACATATTTCATGTCACGCGCTACCTGAACCTGCGCGGCGCTCGATTTTCCTCCCCCTGCTCCATCCCTCACCTTGGAGAAAAGGACCATGGCGGTGGGAGTGGCCCGGGGACAGTGTCACGGCGGTGGCTTCCCACACAAGCCAGTGGGGTTGCAAAGTTGGGGCAGAAATCCTCCTGCAGAGCAGAGGCTTTCGGCGAAAGAAGCCTGCCAGGGAGGGAAACCACGCCAGTCCTGCTCCGTCACGGTGTGGGTCTCCGCAGCAGGCTGTGGATGCYTGTGATAACGCGCAGAGGTGGGGAAACTGGGTTGAAACCTTCATCTCGAAGCTCCAAACGCAATGCAAGGACTGAACCATCATTCCAGCAGCCCTGGTGGAAGTGGGCAATGGGCCTAGTGCAGTGATCCCGGTCCGTGAGGGAGAGTTCGTTTTCCCCAGCCCGCTCACGTCCTTGAAATTTCTCCTGCATAAAGCACAGCTACCCTGGCTTTGTGCCTGGGAGATGGATTTTATCCCCCAGGAAACGTATCTATCATTTTGCTCAGAGGTAGGTACAAAATAAATGCAGTCATGCATTTGAGCATCCGTTACCGAAGGACCGAACTTAGTGCTAAATGATGTAAATCTAGATAAATATCATCTCTTTTGAATAAATTACTCAGGATTTACAACAGTGAAACGGAGCTGAGCTGCATCCAGCCTTGCTACCAGAGTAGGCAGAACCTGTGCGGACATCCAAGAGACCAGTATTGGGCTTTTCTCCGAACAGCCAAGCATACCCAGCCTTAGATCTAAACGGGCCAGTTAAGGGCTGATTTTTYAGTCTCAGTGGCAAAGTCCTGCTCTGATTTCAGTGGGTTGGGTCCACTTTTACATGCAACCAACGATCCCTCTCTTGAGGGTAAGCAGAAACAGCACTCCAAGGGAAAACCCACAGCAGATGGCAACAGCGGAGTCCAGGTCAAGCTGCGCTGCCCGCACAGCGGAGCAAGGTCCCAGCTCGGTGTGCGGAAGGAGTCCCGGGCTGGAGAACGAAAGCTTGCACAGCAGCTTAAAGATCCAGGAAAATCAGGRCCAGAAACCCCTCAAACTTCATATATTACCTTTACCCACAGAGGCAGGCACGTCACCTAGCTCCTGTACAGAGCAGGTCCTCTTGGAGACTTATCGTAAAAATAGCAAGCAGCGCGCRCACACACGCGCGCACGCACGCAGAGCACGCGCACAGCTGATGGCAGCTCCCCGGGCCGCAGGGTGCTGCGGAGAAGAGCAAGGCAGAGACCGTGCGTTTGCGCCGTTCCTCCTAGGCAGAGACTCTCCACGCCAGGCCATACTCACGAATTGAATTTAAGCAGCTTTCCGGAGCTTCTGTTCTGATCCGAAAGATTTCCAGAGGATTTTTGTCCTGGCCGYGCATTACAGCAGCAGCAGCCCGAGGCTCCCCCTGCGCCAGGTGCCGGGTGTCCTGCCGTGGGTGACGAGGGTGCCGGGCCCCCGAGCAACGCGCGGCCCAAACGCAGAATTCCCTCAAACGGGTGGGAGGGGAGGTTGTTCCAAGCCCCCGTGGGCTCTCCCTGGCGGCGTTGATTCCCTTGGGGGAAATGGAAGAGCAATTGCATGGAAAGGATAGAAAGCGCTAGGGAAATCCCAAACCCCTCATGGTGTTTCATCAAGTTTTACAAATCTGCATCAGGAGACAAAAATAATTGCACGGCGAGGGGAGTTGGGCTTCGTTTTTTTAGTTTTTGCCACTGGCACATGGATAACGTGAAGTAGCATAGACATGGCAACATTTCTCCCACTCCGGGAACTAGAGAACAGGCTCTAGGAGCTGCAATATCCCTATCACAGCCTCCCTCCACACCTAAATTTCTTTCCACACATTCCTTTASGGTGTAAATAATAAAACAGAGTGCAGCAGCCACGTGGAGACCTCACCACCTCTCAAAGCGGTGAGGAAAGGCTTTTCTGGCGAGGAAATGCCTTTCAGAGGAGAGGCAGCATCCCACAGCGCTTCCAAYGAGCATACAGAATATTAAAATCGCCAGGCAGACCCCAGCCATAAAGGAAGTCTGCGGAGCCAGGAAGATGGATTTGTTCATGCCAGGTTTCAGTATAACCGTTGTAAAGCCCCAAGAGCTTATTTCCCCCTAAATTAATCCGTGGAGAGGCAATCACAAAAAAGAAAGTTCTCTACCGTTCACACGGGGACTGGGCAGGTCAGACTTACCCCGGTTCCTCCTCCAGCAGCAAAGATGGTGCTGAACTTTCCATCTCCATTCAAGTCCTCTCAGGCCACAACCTGCTCAAACAGTGGGATTTGGGGGCCATTTTRTCAGATATTTTCTGCAAGGAAGGTTCTGGGCAAAATACGAAGATAAAGGATCTGGAATGACATTGAATTGACACTAATCAAGTCCAATGCAGGAGGGAAAATCTCTTTCTCAGAAGATCTTAAAACACAGACACTAGAAGAGGTCTTTTYAGCAATGCATCCGAGGGGCTTTGGTGCGGGCAGCTGCCACATTGGTGTTCGTGACCTCGCTTTCACTGGCGGTCAGACTCCCGTTCACACTATCTCTCCCATGCCCTGGGAGATGCCCACAAAGCCTGGCCCGGAGAGGGGGAAAGGAGACGTACAATACTCAGACTGCAACTCTAGCAAAACACCTCAGAGCCAAATCACAACTGCCCACTTCTACTCTTTTTTTTTTTTTTTTTTTTTTTTTTTTTTTTTTTTTTTTTTTTTTTTTTTTTTTTTTGAGAGTGGCTTCAAATTCCTAATTAAAATCAAAATGTTTTGTAAGGAAGACATCTTTTAAACCAACTCCACTCAAGTAGGTTTAAGCAAAATCTTTAAACAAACAGTGATGTTTTCCTTCGCTTTAGACCGATGGATAAAATCTATACAAAGACGAGGAGCAGCTCAGGCCCTGGATGGCCCTGGAGCAGCAGGAAGCCATGGGAGAGGACAGAGGRCTCTGGATCCAGATGTTAGCACCCAAGGAATCCTTGGTGCATTGAGTAGGGGAGAAAAAAAGAAGAATCTGTTAAAGCAAATAAGAATATTTCTAATAACAAGTTTTCCATGGCAGCTGGCCAGGGGAGGTTGCAGAAGCTTTGTAGACAGTCAGTGAAAAGGAGGCAAGAAAAACACGTGTGTCTTTGGGCTAACACGGTCCAGGCATGGGGTGTCCTCAGGGAACGTGCGGCCGGGTCCCAGGAGGGCTGGGAGGCGGCTGAGCAAGGCCYCTGTGCCCAGTCTCTCGCTTCTTCTGCAGCTCCCGGGCTGGAAAAGGCCCTGAATTCAGTAGGAGTTTCTGAACACAACTGGGATACAGTGAATAAGTAAATAAGGAGACCTGCCCATCATAACTATGCTTTAAATTCTCTGCACGCAAGAGACTTCCCCTTTACATTCTCTCAGCTAACACTTTTACCAGGAACCGGAGGCTGAAAAAATCGATCTCTTTGGCTGTTTTCACCTAATACTCTTGGTAGATTTGATTTCTTACAGGTATTTTTTTTAAAAAATAAGCTAAACTAACAAATGGTTTATTACTGTTACAAACTGCAGTTCATAGCAAAAAGAAATTTCCTTGGCTGCATATGAAGGAAGGATGAGGCCCATAAGGGAATGCAGAACATTTTTAGTTGAATATCTAAAACTAGCTGTTATTGCAATTAAGAAAGAGTGCGGAGAAAAGAAGCTGAGCTTGCTTCATGTTTCATGATATTCAGCTCACCTTCTCCTTGAGGAGCTAAATTATAATACTGCATGCCATTGCAAATAAGGTGTAACTTTCTGCAGYGAGGTTTACGACGGGAGAGATCTCTAACTCTTGTCACGGGAATGAAAGGGCAAATGAAGAATTGGAGGAGGTGTAAGAAAGAAAGCGGGCGAGAAGGTGTTGGGTTCCCTTTAAAGCAGGTACCTAAATCTGAGGATTTTTTTTAAAACCCTCTTTAAGATGAAGGCTCTGCTAATAACATGTCCAGAAGATGGCTCCTGGCAAATTGCTTTGTTATTCTTGTCAAAAAAAAAAGTCCCTTGGAAGCAGTCAATTTTAAACCATATATCAAAATGATTAATTGCCCTTAAATGAGCAGATGTTGAAGTACCCTTGAATGGGGCTAACGCCTTTTTGGATTGCAAACATAATGTATTCATGGACTTGGAAAAATATCATTAGGGCTATTAATTAGCTATAAGCACCAAAAGCTTTGGTGACTCCAAGGTGTTGACTTTTTTTTTCCCTTTCTTTTTTCTTTTCTTTTTTTCTGCTTTTTTAAAGACTTAAGGGGGAACAACTGGTTTCACTGGAATAAGGTTAGCAGGTATTGTTTTATGCTGTGCAGAAAACCTTGCTAAACAGTTAGATTTGGAAAAACTGAAATAAATACTAGATGACCTCTAAACATGGGTAGGATCTAGCCACAACAGCCAGTGTGCATTAAGGCAGACGGATTTAAGAAGGAGACAGTGCAAGTATAGTGGGGCAAGGAAAGGGAAGGGAGGGAGTAAAAGAAAGAAATCTGACATTGCATGAGGCTTCCTAGGACATATAGGGAAAATGTCCTAAAGCACAAATGTTGTATGAAGGTTTGAACTGGTTTAGGGGGAAAGGGTGCTTTGTGTGCTCCTAATTTGGGGAGAAAGTAACTTTTATGGCATAGTTAACCCTGGAGGAAAAAATATATAAATTCCTCTTCCCGCTAATCTCACTTTCCTCCAAACCTCCAAGAGCAAAAGGAGAAATGTAGCAAGCTGTGGCTTGAGAGTTTTTAGTAACAGAAAATCCTTAAAAGTGAGCCTTTTTGGTCTCTTTTCAAATACTGCATCAAATATATTTTCAATGAATTCATGGAAAAAAAAGGAGGCAGGGGAGAGAAAAAAAACTTTTTAAATCTGTTTAAGTTTATAAACAAGATTAAAGAAACAATGTCAAGGGTCTTATGGAAATGGTGATAGTGCCCCTTTAAATAAGAGCAAGTGGAGATTTTCTATATCACTGTGCAGTTTAAATCTTTCTTGATGGACCGGACACTAGTCCTCCTTAAATCCTTCAGAAAGCTGCTTTAAGGAAAAAGGCTGCGAGGAATTTCTTCTCGCTTTAATTGCTTAAGAAACGGTTCCCACAATGAGCTGTGGCCTAGATTTGCCTCTCATTTAAGTTCTGATTTTTAAAAGTTCACAAGTTAATCCCCTTTCGGTCTCACACGAATGCGGTTGGCGTCAGGGACAAAGTACTGGACAATGTCTGGAACATTTCAAACCCCCAAAAGATGCCCCATACCAAAAAAACAAAACACAACAAAGCAAAGTGGCCTTGATTTGGTTAAGTAGCTATTTTAAGACCTTGTAGCCTTAATATATATACTTGAGGCAAGTATAAATCATCTTGCACTATATTTGCCGTAGATCCAGGGGTAAGGAGGTTTGTCAGTGTTTGCAGTTTTCTTCCTTGTCCATCTTTCAGGGCTGGAGCTTTACTTCTCGTCATTCAGCCTAAAATTAAATGTCTGCATCTCTAGTACGGTTTACTGTCCTGGCATGAGATATAAGCAAATCCACAAAAACAATGGGAGAGAGAAAGAGGGAGTTAATGCATTAACTGTTTAAAACATAACCAGCCGGGCTTTTATTTGAATTGTTCTGAAGGAAGCAGCCACAGTCCTTGCGCAAAAACGATCATACAATTATTTTCCATTATGGCACATACTTACATACATGGGAGAGGGGGGCTAAAAACACCTAAGATAGGGAAACTATCACACATATTTCTAAAGAAAATGAAGAAAGCACGGGTTTCTTCCAAATTGATGCCCCGATCATTTAATTGATTTTTTTTCTTAAAAAGCCGTTTTCAGATGAAAAGTATCCGCTGTTCTTCCTGTCGGTCAGGTGAGGATGCTTAGTGCCTACATAGGGAGAAACCTGAAGTTCTGCTTAGGAAAAATGAAAGACATAAGAAATGGGCTTTCAAGTTTTTTTGTTGTTGTTGTTTGTTTTTTTTCTTTTTTTTTTTTT
>NW_028186390.1:6167047-6196216 GCF_003343005.1 Rhea americana
CTCCCCCCACTCCTCGTTTTATTCTTATTGTGATTATCATCATCATCATTATTACTATCGTTACTATTTTATTTCGTTAGCGGGGGTGACAATCTTCTTGCCTAGCAAAGCCGAGGGCTGGTGCCGGACTTGGCGGCAGCCGCAAGTTCGGGGAGCCGCGGCTCGGCGGGGCGGCTCGGCGGGGCCGGAGCTCCCTTCCCTCCCCCGCAGACCGCATCCTTCCCCCGCGTTTTAGAGAAGAAACACCTGCGATTTCATCGCAACTCGTAACCGGTTTCCTCGTATTTTGACCGCATCGATACATTGGGGCAGGGGRTAAATCTAGTAAATCAGTTGAAGGGGCAAACTGCGGATACTTTTCCGAGCTGTGCTAAATGCACGATTTACTCATTWCTGCGAAGATGCGCTGAATTAAATACTGTTATTTATTTATAAGGGCTGGTTAAACAGCAGAAATCCGGCCGCTGGAGAGCTCGGGAAGATTTCCTAAAGACAGAAAGGAACTCTTCTTAATTCTGCAAAGCGGGGGGCGGGGGGCAAGAATTAAAACTAAGGGTTTTGCATCGAAGCAATCACAAAATCCCCAGCGCTTAATAGCTCGGCGACCAGAAAGGCGAGACAATAGTGCAACCGCGGTCGGAGGGGCTGGTGTTTCGTGTCTGGGCTGCAAGCGACAATTCAGCAACAACAGACGAGACGCGCTGCCCCCGCCCCGGCGGGCTCAGACCCCCCCTCCCCGGCACCCGGGGGGGGACCCTGCTCCGCTAAATCCAGCCGAGGAGCCCGGCAAAGTTTGCCGGTCACTTTTGAAGATTTTTGCACCCCGGGGCTGCGGCTTCTGCCCCGGCTCCTGCGAGCTACAGGTCCGCCGGGCTGCTCCGACCCAGGGCTTGGGGGCTCGGCGGGGTGTCCAGGCGGGTTATTCAGTTCGGGGAAGCATCACCTGCCCGCCCTCCTCCTCTGCTCTGCTTAACTCGTTGTAATGAGCGGAAAGGGGACTGTGCCGGTTGCAAAGTGGAGGGATCTCTTTGCAGAGACACCCCAAAAGAGCAAGGAGGGCAATTCACCATCGGTTTTGCGGGGTGATGCCCGAGCCAGCCTGGGCTCTCAGTACGACGGTCAAATGCTTCCCGAAAAATTATAACTGCAATAAATTTTGTCCAATCGGTTTCATGAAAAAAAAAAACGGTTATTAATTATAGGAGCGAGGAGAGATTCATTGCAAGTGGCGAGGGCTGCAGAGGGGCTCGCGCTCTTCGGGGGTAACAAGTAGGATTTTGGTGGCCCGAGGACAGGAATAGACTGAAATAGATTTAAACAGAGCCTCCCCCCCCTTCCTCAGGACAACCACTTGGTTCTCTTGTTCCTCTAAAAAATACAATAAAAATAAAAACAGGAAAGTGGCACTTGGAGCTTTCTGGTGTCTCTAGCCAGACCGACTCCCTCTTTTTTTGGGGGGGATAGAATTTGTACAAAAATATCAAGCTCAAATTAAAAGGTCCTCTCTCCCCCTCTTATTCTTTCTTGTTCCTTTAATTCCTGTCTAAACGGTTTTGCTCTGGGAGAAGAAATCTTTTCTATAGGAGGGAGAGAGGAAAAAAAAACCTTCAAGAAGAGAAGGGTATTATTGTTTTAATCCTCTTACCCGCAGTCATTTTAAAACAGGGTGTTTTGGAGCCTGAAATGGCGTCTTGTCTCCCAATCCTATCCTAAATCCTTCTGGGCTGGGAGAGAATCTAAAGGCAAGGAGCTGGCATCTATTAGCAATCTCTCTAAAGGCTTTAAACTGCTCTTTCTGCTGCGAAGGCATGGCAAAGCTGAAAAGCAAATACAACCACCGCTCCAGTTAGTTAGCTCTGCCAGATAACCAGCCCGACCACTGGTCGGGAAGATACCTGCGAAAATCCCGCAGTGAAGGAAAGAAAGAAAGAAGGGGGGCAGTTTATTATTTTTACATCTCGAAAAAAAAATAATTTGAAGGATCATAAAACAAATTAACAAAAAAAAATAAATAAATAAAGAGGAGGGACGTTAATGGGTGTTTCTTCTGTGTTGCTTTCTCTCCTTCTTCTTCCCCTCGCCCTCGCAGCAGCCCGGCGCCTCTCGCCGCCGGCTCCCCCAGCGCCCCCCAGCTCCTCCGTCCGTCCGCTTCGGCCAGCAGGAAATTTATCTCCCCTCCCTCGCCCACCGCTGAAGATCAGCCGGAGGGTGGGCAGCAAGCTGAGCTGGGACAGTTATGGGGGGACCGCGGGGCCGGGGTGCAGGATCGGGTCAGGTCTGTAGTTAACACCGGGAAAAGATGATTTCCCCCCAGCACAGGGCCGTCGAGGGAGAGGAAAACTTCAGTGTCTGCTCCAGCGCGGCGTTAAGCCGGGGGCGGAGGGGGGCAACAYTTCCCTCCCCTGTGTCCTAGGGACGCCATCACCCCCCCGGCCCGGGGGCTAGCCCTCCTCCCTGCCCCGGCATCCCGTCCGCTCCCAGGGATTTAATTAGCCGTTTACACCTCGGCTTGGAGTAAATGACTGGTAAGAAGGGGGGGGGGGGGAGAAGCGCGATGTATCAGCAGCCCCGTTTTGATTGACAGGGTGGAGGACCATTGAAAATCCTGCTGGGTAGCTCCCGGGTCGCTATGAAGCTCCTTTTAAAAATCCTTCTTCAATGCTGCCTCCCGGTAGATGGCAGCTCCGCCGGGCGCGGAGGTAGCGCGGAGGCAGCGCGGGCGGATGGAGTAAGGCGGGCAGGGGGCGAGGCCGGGGCGCAGCGCCCGCTCCCACTCCCACGCGTGTCCTCGCCCCGCGGGCCGGCTCCCACGGCGGGCGGAGAGGCTGCGCCGCCGCCGCCTCAGGTAGGACACCCCGGCCCGGGATAGCGAGGCTCCGCGGTGGGGGGTTGGGGGGCGGTGGAGGCTGCGGGGGGGTGGGGGATTAAGACAAGTTGGGGGGCTTGTTCGCGACATGGGTGTGTGGGGAAACACTTGAGAGGACTCGGCGCCCCGCGAAGGAGCCGCTCGCGAGGATGCGCGCCCCGCGGAGGAAGGGAAGCCCGGCCCGGGGTCCAGCACAAGTCCTCGCCAACTGCTCCGCAGCCCCTGCTGCGCCCTTCGTACTTTATTCGGAATATAGTACACTTTCTCCCAAGGAGGGGGAAAAAAAAAGAGGAAGGGGGGAAAAAATGCTAACCAGTTCGGACGAACCGCGGAGCGAGCTGGAGCCGGGGCGGMCGCTCCGCCGTGGTTTGGGGCGCACCGCGGGCGCGGGGGAAGGTCGGACTGCGGGCGGGAGAGCGCAACTTGCGCCCCACTTGCACGCATCGGTGTTTCAATGAATCCGCCGGGGCGAAGGTGGGGGGAGCCAGGCTGGGCCGGCCGCGGGGGGCTTTGGGCCGCTGGAAAGTTGCGTGTGGGAGGGACAGCGAGGAGAGGGCAAGACTCTGGCAGGGCTGGGAAGTGTTTCTAGGGAAAATCCCTCGCCACCACACTTTGGAAAGGTTGGACGGTGAAACAGTCGCGGAGCCGGGCTGCGCCGGGACCCCCCCCCGTAAGGCGTGTACGAACCCCGGACCCGCGCTGTCAGGCTCGCGTGATAAATTAAGGGCTTCGCAGTCGAAACCTATTTACACCTCCATTACAGGGCTAACCAAATGGGGATCAGCATGCATATTTTTACCGCGAGAGATCTCATATATCTCCGCCAGAGTCGCCCCTCGGGCCATGGGACATCAGCGAGGAAAGGGGAGGGGGAGGCTCAGGCTCCAGCCGCAGCCTGCGCTTCGGCGGAGAGAAAGCGCGTGTCCCCGGTCGGAGCCTGCTGCCCGGGGTGGGGGGCACCGGGGACAAGGCCTCCTTGCAGGGGCAAAGGAACGGAGACCTGGTTCTGCCGGGGCGGGGGGGGGGGAGGGTGTCCCGGGAGAGGGGCCGGGACGGGCACTGGGGGGGGAGGAGGAGACCGAGACAGAGCAAGGCGCTCCGGGAAGCTTCTCCTCCGGGGGAGGCGGCGCCCGGCCCGGGACACCCGCCGCGGCTGCTCTTTTTTTTTTAGGGGGGAAGGAGCTGGCAGCTCCCCGGGCGGGCGCGCTGGGACGGAGCTGCCCGGAGCCCCGCATCTCCCGGCCACGGCCGGCTGCTGCTCTCCGCTGTTCCCCGACGGGCGCACGGCGCGGGGGGGACCGGCAGGAGGGCTGGGGACGCGCCAGACCCGCGGTGTCCCCAGACCCGGGGTCGTGCGGGCACCGTCGAGCCCCACGGCAGGAGCGTCGCGCCCGTTTTCCCAGGGAGATCCGCGCACCAAACGCTGTCCGAGCTCTTCCGAAACGAAACGCGGGCAGGGCAAAGAGCAAGCTCAGCCTGGGACTTTGGGGCGGGGGGAGCGCCCCGAAATACTCGTCCCGTCGAGGGATCCTCCCCCGTGGCAGCCGCTCCAGCCGGCCGGGCTCCCGCTGTGTCCCGGGCTTCGGCTCGGTTTCCAGCGCCAGGGAAAAAAAGAAATCCTCCCCCCCTCCCAAGTCCGTGCCGTCCCCTCCGGCGGCCCCCCTCCGGTTCCACTTGGTTAGCTCAAGTTTTCCATGTAAATGACAGTAATAAATATCTAATCATGTCCCGCAGCTATCGGCGGCTCGCCGAGCAGCCGGCATTAATGAGACATCCCGGGGAAGTGGGGGAAAGAAGACTGGGAAGGAGGAGAAAGAGGGAAAAAAAAATTTGAGAGAGAAATTAAAAAGGAAGACAAAGTGTTGGGTGCTTTTTTTATTTTTCTTTTCTTCCATCCGTCCCCCTAAACGGGTTTTGCCGGCAGCCTCCCGAGACCCGTCCGCGGTGGCTGTGCGGGCTGAGCGGGCGCGGAGAAACGCGGCCKCACCGCGATTCCTCCGGAGCCGTCGCACCTGTGGTCGCGCCTGGGTTTTGCCCCGTCCCGTCTAATTAACCCCCCTTCCCTAAAATACAGCAGTCTCCCGGGGGGGACGGACACGATGCGAAGTGGGGGTCGTGGGCAAGTGTCGGGGTGATGGTCCAGGCTGCCCCCAGCGCAGCCCCGCTGGGTCTGCCCTCCCCCAAAGCCCCGCGGGGCTGGCGTGTGTCCATCAACATCGTGATTCCCAAACAATTAATGGGACTGGAAAGAGCTTTTCATGCTGTTTTGGGGGGGAGGAGGAGAGGCTGAAATTAAACCATGAGAGTTGGATTTGTTCTCCTAACGCTAAACAAATGGAGTGATTACCTTCTTTCCAAACGCATCAGTCATACTACATTAAGTAGCAGAGAGCTAATTATCCCAATTAGGAGGCTGATTTATAATTAATGGCTTGGACCAAGTGATAATTGGATGTTAATGGATAACAGTTTTGTCTGAAGTAGCCTCCTGCTTCCCCAAAGGCAGGGCTGGAGGGTTTTTTTTTCCTCCTTCCTCTCCCCTTGCCTCTGCCAGGAGCACAAAGCAAATGAGGAAAGAAATGTGCTATTAGCTGATTCAGTGGGACCTGTCCTCCCTGCCGGGGCAGGCGACGGCGGAGCCCGGCTGCCTGCAGGGGTCCCAGGGAAAAGGGGGAAGTGGGGGCCAGGCTGGCTGGGGTTCAGCGCTGTGAGCTGCAGGGATGGCCCCCAAAGCTGCGCTGGGCCACAGCCTCACCTCCTTCCCACCCCGCACTCTTCCTCTGCCACGTTTTCAGGCGCCCCTTTGCTTCTCCCCCTCCACACTCTCCAGCTTTCCAAATCTTGGACAGCTAAACCGAGGCAGGAAGGGTTGGACTCCAAGTCCCTGGGGGCCTTGGAGTTTCAGCACCTTCAGCCCTGTGCCGAGTGTGCAAGGCATGATGCCTCATCCTATGATGAGTGGCAAAGGCTGATTCCCCCCGAGAACCCCCGGTGCGATGCCTCGTACAGGGAAGGGCAGGACGGAGGGCTCACCCTGACGAGAAGTTTATATACCTCCGATCTGTGATCTCTCTGCTGCTCAGGGTGGTGGTGGGGACAGACTGACTCTGCAGATGCTCTCTGCTTTCTGTTTCTCCCTCAATACCTGGATCTCAGGATTGGCRCTTTAGCTGTTTTTTTCCCCTTTACCAGTAAGTAAGCTTATGCATGTCAATTGAGGTCCCTCATTTGCCCCAGCAGGAGAGAATTGAACTTACATCCCTTTGGCTTTCAGATCATGTTTCTAAGTTCATTTTTTTTCCATTTGGATATTTAAATAGCTAAGAACTTTAAGGGCAGAAAATCTCTGAAAGCATAGAGTGACTTCAGCTCTTTAAGCTACCATATGACCGATGGTATATTAAATTACACCAGTGTACTCAATGCAAAACAATACATCCAAATCATACCATCAGACAGTTAAAGAGGTGTTTCAGCTTTCCATGTTATTTCAAACAGATCTTGATGTCCAAGYAGGATATTCTTCTTGTACTTGCATGAATTGGTGGGCTGGGATTTGGTTGCTCTCTCGGAAGATGAACCTCTGTTTCATGGAGCTGGTGCAGGTGCTGCTTCCCCTTGGCATCAGGGCTGCTACTTGTGGCAAAGAGACAGAAACAGAGCTGGAGACAGTTTCCCACCTGCCAGAGGTGAGGGCAGGCTGGCCAGGCAAGTTTTACACAATATAGTCATAGAGGGAACGATTGCAGTGGGTTTTGTTCCCAGTGTCATGTATTTATCCTTTTTTTTAAAAAAAAAATTTCATTGAGGAAGAAAGGAATCTGATTAAAAGCATCCAGAAAGAACAGAGATTTCCACCACCCTGYCCTGGTCGTCATCAAACCAGCTCTACCAAAATAAAGATGCTGCAGAAAAGGAAGAGGGACCAAACTCTTCCAATGCGGCTATCTACTGTTTCTGCTGCTAAATCCATCGGCAAACCCTTAGCTAGAAGTAGGCTGTGTTTTCAAAGTCGCCGGCTGTATCATCCCCAGAGGGAATACCCAGCAGCTAGCCAAAATTCAGCTCTTCAGGCTGGAAATGCTTCTGCTGAGGTACTGACGAGTGCCAGTTAGGTTTGAACCCTTTCAAAAGCTTCAGTACTGATTTCCACCACTCAAGTCAGAACAGAAACATTTAGAGCTGCTTGTTTGGGGGGGGAGGGACTCTTGGGGAAAATGCTGAGGAACAAGGAGTCGAAGAAGCCCAAATATTCCAATCTGTATGCAGCTACTTTTGGGGGACTGCCCAGCAAAACATGCTTGTTGATAGAGTGAAGAATTCTGAAATGCTGCTACATATGTCGGAATTAATTTATAACGTACTGAGATTAGTCAAAACTCTGTGTCTTTTTCCTTCAGCCTATTGCAGCCCAACAGCTACTGAAATTATTATTTTGTTGTTGTCGTTATTAACTTCAGTGGGTTTTGGATCATGCCCTTTGCAATTTCTAAAGCAGGTCTGGTGCAGCCACAGCTGCTGGAAAGGGCAGAGCCTCTGAGCGAGGGATGGAGCAGGGTGGGACGCAGGGGGTGCCCGGGGCCAGCAGCTCTCCGAGCGTTTACGGCCAGGAGTTGTGGGTGGGCCACTGTGCGAATGGGATTTCTTCCTGGTAGCTGCTGGCACACCACTTTTGGGACCAGCTGCAGCCACTGTGTGGCCAGAGCAAACATTGACATGAAAAATACTACTTTAAATCGTCCAGATAATAAAATGGAAAGTAGTGCGGATGGGAGGGTGCTTGGGAATTTCTCTAGCCTGCTCCGAAAAAGGGAAACCAGATGGGCTGGGGGGGGGGGACAGGCAGATGCACAGAAACGCTGCGGTGACGGGAGCTGCAGAAACGCGGTGCCTGCCGCGGCGCGAGCGGTGCATGTCAGCTGGGACCGGGTGCACCCGACGGGCTGCACCAGCGCCCTGGCGCCCGTTCGGCTGCTCTGCCTCTTCTGCAGCGTGCGGCTCTCTAAAGCTCAGGTCACCTGCTGATGGCCAAAATACATTGCTTACCTTGGCAGCTGCAGTGAATTCAGTGTACGTATCCAAAAGCTTACGGGAAAGGAAGCATTACGTACACCCACAGCTCTCCCCAGCCACCGATTTCTGTACTAACTCTAATTTGTGGCCCTGTTTTAAGAGGGCATAGCTCCTTTTTTCTTTTTCCCCCCCTCCTCTCCCTGTAAAAGCCATTGAGCACAAATGGCTTTTGCAGTGAAGCGAGGAAAACAAGCATTGTCTGTTGTGAAGAAAGAAAACTCAAAACTTTTGCAAGGCAGATGCTTATTCTTTCAAAAGTACTAAGAATCCTGCAGCTCTACAGCTTTCTGAAGAGGTCTTTTTCAGGAGTTTTTTTTGTTTGTTTGTTTTTGTTTTTTTTTTTCTTTCTGGCTAAGGTAAGCCTTGCCTGTCATCCTGCCTGACCTTACTCTGAGCAAAAGCAATTACCACCACATGGGTTGTGACTGCAGTTTTTAGAGTGCTACAAACACTGTCTGCAGGGGCAGACCCAGAGTCCAGTTGTACCTGCAGAAACATCCCGGGGCCGGGATCTCATGTTCTCTGTTTCCTTCAAAATTAGTTTGTTCTTCACGTCTACCTGAGATCAGATTCAAGCAAAATCGCCGGTGCTGCTGTGGCTTTGCAGCATTTCAGCTAAACAGATGAAAGAGCACCCAGGAAAGTCGCTCCATGCCAAGTGAGATGAACCCCAATGACGGGGCGAAAAACACTGAATTTCACAAGGATGCTTTTCTCTTCTTCCCCCTAGTGTGCATTGAATCACTATCAGCTTGGCACCCTTCGCTTACCGCCCTGTCTTGCTTGGTGAATAGTTGTGGTGGGTGAAGAAATTGCCCTCCGTCCGCTGCTGTCCCTTTCCCATAGCCGAAGGAAAGCAGAGGGGAGCGCGCCCCGGTCGCCACCATCCTCCCGGAGCCCGGGGTCTTGGCTGAGGTGCCGGGCCAGCACCAAGTACGTGGTCTCTTCTGCCAATCCAGCACCTGGGGTGGTGGTAACAGCTGCTGAGCAGCAGGAGAAGAGCTGGAAATGGTTTTGATTGCCTCTGAAACCCCCGAGTCCCCCAGGCCGGGAAAGGGCAGAGCTGGCGAGGCTGGACCCCTCTCCTCCCGCAGTTTGGAAAATTCCCTCCGCCAGCGTTAAGGCGGACGAAATGACGCTTCTCCAGCAAAGCCGTTTTTACTGAAGCGAGAGGAAGGGCCGAGCCAGGCAAACCACATCCAAACGCAGCTAAGCCAGAAACATGCTTGTTTTGGAAGGAGCGAGGGCTTTGCACGAGGGGTGTTTGCATGCAAAGAGCCAAGTTAAACATTCGAAGCTGTTTGTGAATTTGGTAGTTTGCTTGCACGGCGTTTTAGGGTTACTCCAAGTCCTGAACTCGGGGCTGCTTTCGAGGCAGAGGGCTCGAGACACGGAGAGGATGGGCCGGCCGCGGTGGTCGACGTCCCGAGAAGGGGGGTGCGCGGCGGCGGCAGCGCCGGGCCGTGGGCGCTCGAGCGGCCCGGGGTGGGTCTGGCTGCTGTTTCCGCTGTAACAGTAGCCGCGAGAAATCAGGGTAAACGCCTTCTTTCTTTGCCTTCACTGAACTGGAAGCAGAAGGGGATCTAGAGCCAAGGTGATGTTCCTTTTAAGAGGTTTTCTTGTTTACTCAGGAAAACGTTTCTGCTTCAGCCTAGATTACAAGAGCTGCTAGTGAGGGCTAAACATCGCTCCGAAAGCGAAACGGGAGCTGTGTGGACACCGACCCGATCCGCAGGAACGCTTTGTCGGGTGTAAATCACGACTGATGGGCTCGAAAGGACAGCAAGAGATTTAGCCCCACGGTGGTCCCCATCCAGCCCCTGCACTGCAAATCGCTGGTCTCCAAGCCTTCAAAATTGTGCCTGGCTCAAAAGTAGATGCTTTTGAGGGTCTCTTGGTTTTGTTTTATTTCAGAGCTTTGGAGACCGCACTTTGAAGCACGCCTCCGCGAGCAGAAGCTCTAGAAACTCTTTAAATGAGAACTGTCTGCTCAATCACTTGGCTCCGTTATCCAGGGTTTTGATGGAGGGAGGGGGAAAAAAAAGGATGATTTCACAAAAGCTTTAAATAAAAATCACGGGAACTGATGAGTTACCTCCGTCAGCCGGGGCCCGTTGTCTCACCTGCTCGTAACCCGTGTCCGAGTTTGCAGAGCCACACGATCAAACTCCCCCGTTTCAGCAGGGTGCCCTGAGGTTTGGYTCGTAAACCTTACGAAACCGCTCAGATCCTCTTACACTTCCACTGCGAGTACGTGAGCRTTATAAATACGGTCACTGGACTGCTCGGTACCAGGCCCTGACGGAGGCAGATCTTCGACGAGGTCTACCCCAGAACTGTGACGCTGGCCTTAAATGGAAGCATTTCCAAATTTCAGCTGCTAGCTAACTTCACGTTTTTAAGAAAATGATCCTCCTCATTTTAAAGGCTAGAGAAAGGCACTGCCTGMCTGCGGCTGAGGAGGAATAGAGTAGTATTAATAAGGTCAGTAGTAGCTGCTGCAAAAATTTGTGTAATAAGCCAACTTTTGCTTTGAGTGAGTTGAGATTAGTTCAAGCAGACTAGATACAATTTGGATCTCCCTCTACATCTAGAAATTAACTGTATTTAGATCCAGGGATTTGTACAGGTGTAAAAATATTGCAGGTAGATTAGAAATGAGGAATCTTGATTTTTGGAGCTATTCTCAATTCCTTTATTCCAGTCATAAGAAAAACCCTCTGGAACCCTGTTTTTGTGATGCATGTTGCTCTGAGACTWTGGCATTTGAACGAGAAAATATGATGTGTTGCAGTATTTCAAGTTACTTATATTTCAACCACTACAAAGGTGAGATTGCTGAAAGTCTAAGGAAACAATCTCATGTGAGGAACAAAACTGATTTATGACATGCTAGTTATTATCCTACATGATTTTGGACTCTTTTATATTTGGACCCTTTAAAGTTTTAAGGATATTAAAAAAAAAATGAAGAAAACCTTTTGCAAGGTTCATTTATTCAGAACCCCTTAGGTATGTAACTTGTTTAGCACCGAATACATATAAACCTATGTCTGTGGATAGGTTGAGCCTCTTTGCTAGATGGTCAGATAAGTAGGGGCAGAGATTCGTTATTTATCTTGCTGATTTAAAGTGTGTCTGAATAAGGGCTGGAAGCACGAAATCATAAAGCAGGTCCCCCCTAGGACCAGGGGAATATTTTGCCGTGATTTTATTTGGATGACGTTTGTTGCTAGCAGTAATAAGGGGGACACTGTTAACACAAACTGTTGTCTGCTATTCCTTGTTAAAAATGAACAGATTCCCGCGCTTCACGTAGGGAAACACGAGCAGCAGTTCGTACCATTTGAGCAGGCGCCGACAGTGCTGTGCCAGGCTGACGGRCTGCAACTTTTCTTTTTATGTGACAGGGCTGCTGCTATTTTTCTGTCACCTACAGAAAACCGTACACCAATAAGAGCAAGGTACAGGTCATTTCTTCTGTGATTTTTTCCTGGTGCTTCTCCCATTCTGCATGGGGTGTCTTGCTTCAAGGTGCGGACTCGAGGCAGTGCAGAGCTCTTCCAAAATTAAAATGCATCTCTAGGTAATTTATTTTCATCAGTAATGAACTTTCTTGAGATCCTTGATGGTACCTATGGTGCTGAAATTCCTTTATGCCAATGAATATATGAAAATACAGACATAATCTTCTCATTATAGCTTATTTTCTACATTAAGAAAGTCTCATACATACCCCTTTCTTCCCACCAATGTCTCCTCAATTTCTGCAAAGCTCAAATGAAATGATGAATTTCATCACCCGCTGATGGTGACTGGTCTCAAGCAGGTGTTGGTATCCCATTCTTGACTCCTCAAAGAAAAAAATATAGTTGTCTCTTTAACCTCATAGATTTTATTATTCCATTCTGTGTGATAGTATCTAAGCATCTTGTACATACCAGTGAATTTAGTCTGAGCCCTTTTTTGAGTTTGGGATGACTCACTGTTCGAAGGAGCGAGCTGAAGGGAAAAGAGAAAATGATCCTAAGGCCCTGCAAAGGTCTGAGCCCTGCACTCAACCTCAAACTCATGGTGTCCAGCCGAGTTTGAGCAGAACAACTGTCGTCTTATGCTGGGCACTTTCTACTTCCACCCGGGGAAATCAGCCAGAATAATCTGTTGAAGAAGCTTCATCCATCTAGACACAGTCTATTTTGGAAGAAAAAGGTTTTCCTCCAGAATAACCCACTTAAGCAAAACCAGTGTCTTTTGCTTTACTCCAGAGCAGCGTCTGCACAAGGAGCTGTTGTGGATGTCCTCGTTCAGGATAGCTCACCGTGGAGACAACTCTCCCGCTTTCCATGAGCTTTGTGGCCAGGACAAGTGACCCTTCAGGTTGCAGGCTGCAGGAATCGATACGTTTCTCCTCTAATAGGCTTTGTCAGTYCTGTATTTCATTAAATGTCTTACGTGGATGGCATGTGAAGTCAGATACAGATTGACGATGTTTTGATGGGGAATAAGGGGGAGAAATGAAGAGAGTAGCAAGCAGAAAATGTCCCTGTTCTCAAATTCTTGGGTACAGTTAATACATCTCTCTCTCTTTTTTTTTTTTTTTTTTTTTTTTTTTTTTTTTTTTTCTTGGTAGAAAGGGAGAATACAAAAGTTTCATTTCAAGATACTTTGCAGAAAACTGCAATACTCAAATTTTCAGAATATATTTTATTGTTCTCATACCTGTTTTAAATACATGCATAYAAAAATACCAGCTATTGGGTACAGAAGTTTTCACCAGGTGAGGAAACAGGTGGCTATTTCCTCTTTACTTTCCTTTGTCTCAGGACAGGATTGTGCGCCTGCATATGTAATTAGATACTAATTAGATAGGGAAACTTAGAGCCGTTTGTACAAGTCGAGAAGCCCAGGCCAGCTGACGGTAGCCCTTGTAGCTAATGATACTACTCTGAAGTCCAGGGCCAAACTTTCCCTCGTACACTATGTTGCTGAGAGGCATATGGGACTTGCACTGCTCTGGTGTTAATGGCGTTACGGGAGACTGCAGTTTTCACAGCCGCTGTTGGGAAGRTGCAACTGGGAGCAGCGAAGTAGACGGAGCAGCAACGCTGCTCTGGGCATCCTGCTCTGTAAACGTGCAAAGCGTTTTGCGCTGGGTTGAACCCCAGCAGCTGGTAAAGAGTGACGTGCTCCCAGGGTCTGCCTGGGACGGGCAGAGACGCACCTTGCCCGGCCTCTGCGGCAGGCAGAGGGTGGAGAATCCGGTGTCTCGCCCAGGCAGGGCGGTGAGACCTGGCGGGAAGCCCCGTCTCCTCCTCCTGGTCCTCTCTGCGAAGCTGCGCCTTGGCCAGCCGTGGCGGAGGGATGCGGCCCGTGCAGCAAGGGAGGTCGTGTGCTCCGGGGGACGAGGTGAGCGCAGGCAGCGCGGGCGGCCGGGCGCGGAGCGAGCCTTGGGCCGCCGGAGGCGGGAGAGCCGCCGCGCGGAAGGGAAGCAGCAGCCCCGGCGTGGCACGCACCGCGCGCTCGCAGCGGGCCAACCAAAGCCTCCCGCGGCCCTCGGCACGGGCAAAGCAGCGCTCGCCTCCTCCCCGGCGCGCGTTTGCCTCTCGGCCCTCTGTCCTTGCCCCGCGCCCTTTCTCAGTCCCCGTTCTGCCGTGCAAAAGTGGCGCGAAACATCCCTTTTCCTTCCCGACGAGCCCTGCGCTACCCTCCCCGCTGCATCGCCAGCCGCTCGAGGCCGAACCTTTCCACAAAGCMGGAGCTCAAACTTTGCTCTCATCTCCCTCCTTGCTGCTCTCGTTCCTTAAGCCCTCCAGCCAACAGAGACATAAAAGATGCATTTGCAGATTTTGAAAATTAAAACCATCTATACAGCCAGTGGGGAGGGATCAGCTTATTTGGTTGCTTAATGAAATATAAAGATTATTTTAACCAGTGTAAGCACTATTCGACAGCTTGTGAAACACAGCAGTGGCTTGATGAATGGCTTTCTCCATTAAAAAAAATTGCTGCATGATGTCTTTTAAATATTTAATTTATTGGGGTTCGAGTGTGCTCAGAGCTGATAGTTAAATAGGAATTGTCTGCAGTCTCAGTTAACTTTGCCTATTGGGTTGAACAATCTTGCTCAGTAAATGCAAAAATCTCCTTTTTTCCTCCCCCCCCTTTTTTTTTGCACTGAATCTGGGATGGTGTATTTACTGCACAAGAGACCAAAAAGTTCTGCCTGTCATCCGCATTGCATCGCATCAGGCAATTATCACTAAAGTTGCGATGTATATTGACTCCTCTCATGTGCCTGTCATTATTTTTTTAAGTTCTCTGCTTTATTACTATTGTTATTATTATTATTTATTTATTAATGCATTTTATTCTAGGCCATTCAGGAGAGTTTGTTCAAACACACATATACAAAAGCAGCTTTTAACAACCAAATAAACTGAAATCTTGCGAAGGAAAGCGTTTCAGTGGAAACGCTGGGCTCCAGACCCGAATTCAGTGGCAGCGTCCTCGGAGGACTGCCCGTTCTGGGGGAATTTCCCCCCTCTCCCTGCTGTTTGCCGAATGCGCCGTTTTGCACGCTGCTGTTTGTATGCCAAGGGGATTAGAAAATAAACGGGCATTTCTGTGAGCAGGGGAGCCAAAGCCACTTGGCCTCCCACGTATCTCCTGGCAAGGTTGAGCCCAGCGTGGATTCTCTAGCGTCTATTAAGGATTGAGGTCTGGCAGCAGTCCAGGGCAGTTAATAGGTTCTGTGTCCTCGGCGGGTTTCACAACACGCACAGGARCTTAATAAGCTTTGAGACTCCACCGGCCGGCTGGCGCTGGTGAAACTGGTCTGCCAGCGCAAAAGTCGGGGTTGGGGGGGGAASAGAGGAGACAAAATGATGCTGCAAAGCTCCCATTTCCCTGGGGTTGGAAACACCAGTGCAGCTCCTAGTCTGGGAAAGCACCGCAGAGAAGGTCTCTGGCCGGCTGCCCCTGCCCAGCTCGGCAGGTTTCGCTGCCGACAGGGATCCMCACGCCAGGTGCTCCCGCCTGGTGCGCAAGGCTGTGGGACACTTGTGGGGAGCAGCCGTGCAGGGGATGAACGGGGTGAGACTTTGCTGGAGGCACCACTAGACCTGGCCAGGGTAGTTGTCCAGGCTGTTCCTTCCTGTGGGTCGCACGATACCACCTCTGGTCCCATATCAGCTGCATGGGTCACCGGTACCCCTCCTGCCCCGTACCGTGTACCGCAACGGCAAAAGGGAGAGCAATGCTTTTTCCCTTGCCTACATCTCTTTCTGAACTGTTTTYCCAGCTCCTGGCCAGAGCAGCAAACCTGTACAGCCCAGCCCTGCAACATCTTCAGTAACTTCACTATGTACTCACCATGGTGAAAATAAATTGCCAAAAAATAGTTGGCAAGTGAAGTTCTTCACCTGGAACAGAGAATCAACACAATTTTGGCATTGCTTAGCTCTTCCTTAAGTTGTATTAGAGTAGAGCTATTCTTGCATTTAGAACAGCATCAGTATCAAAAATATCCATCATCCCAGTGGCTCAACTCAAACCAGTGCTGGCTTGTGCTTTCTTCCCCATTAGAATGAATAAAACGATAGCAAGGTACAGATCAAGGTTGAACGGATTATTTTAGTTTGGGAATGTCTTTACTTTTCTAAAAATTAAACTGTTAAATTTTGAAATTAAGCATTTTTAAAATGAAATCAAAATTAATTGCTTGGATACATAAAAACAAAACAGATTGGGTTTCAATCCCCCCCCTTCCCCAGATTTTCCAGAAACAGTTACAAACTATTTCTCAGGTACCCTTCCCCACTTAGACACATTTTTCAATAACTCATCTATTCATGTAAAAAWTGTTTTTCTGTAGTTTAAACTAGGGGAGAGGTTTTTTTGCTTATACTCTTTTCTTGCCTGGGAAAGGATATCACTGGTAGTACTCTCCATGTGCCATAGGGAGGCACCTGGTGTCTGTGCAGAGGGAGGTGGGTGTGGGGGAAGCCACCAAGCTTTTCTGGAGTCTAAAACGGAAGACTAATTTAGGGGTGATTCTAGACTGGATGAGTAGGGAGGCCCAGAGCAGATGAAAGCTACGTTAGGGTTTGTATCGGATCTCCCTGGTGTAACCACATCTAGATCTGTTGCCCTTCATGAGCTCTACTGGCACTGAGATGAAATGATGGCAAAGTGCAAGGGATTTGGGGAAACAGAAATGAGCCCAAGTGCTAGATTCCTGAATTATTGRTACATAATTATTGTAGCCTCATTGAGAAGACTACCCCAAAGACTCTTGCTCGTGGCTTCGCAAAATACCTTAGTCAAAAGAAAACATCCCAGAACAATGAGGAACCTCCCCAGGGTGGCAGGGAGCTTCACCATACTCCAACCCAAATGACTTTCCCCCTCGCTCGCAGGCACCATGAGTGGGAGACGCTTGTGAGGTGGGAGGTCGGAAGGGGTCCCATTTCATTGCCAATCCCCACAGCACAGGAATTAGCTGCTTTTTTCAGGAACCGACAGCTTGGTCTCTGGATGTTARACAAGGTCACTCCGTGTTTGCATCTGCTACATCAAAGCGGTGGGGAGTGAAGGGGAGATCTGAGCAAGAGGGTAGTGTCACCCATGTGAGCYCTGCACTACAGGTTTGCCTTCACACACTTCCATTCCTCTGTCTTCACTGAGATCCTCTCCTCCATGGTATAAATACACCACACGCAAAAATTGAGGTCTTTAGGCATGAGAGTGAGATTTGATAATCCTCATTGTGGAAAAAACAATAGTTAATTTTTCACCCTAATAGCTACACACAAGTTTTTGCAGTTCAATGCATCAGGTTCCTCTAAAAGCCATGGGAGATGAACCAATTCCCTCCAGTGATCAAAACTACTTTCTAGGAAGTTGCCTAGATAACCTATCTGTTTCCCTACGTTAGCCCAGCTGCGCAGGCTGGAACTCTTCTRTCTCTGAATGATCATTCACTGCATTGACTTTCTGTCTCGTGACTTACTGGTGTGAATGATATTTTGGAAATTTTCTTCTGTGGTAAATGTTTCACATCTGGCCTTCTGATGTCTTATGAAGCAAGGAAAGAACATTCTGGAGGCCCTCAGTCATCTGTAACATGGATGAATGGAGCATCATTCAGCTTTTGAGACCAATATTAGCTCAGTTTTACAGATGATCTGTAAGGAAAAACAACTTGAAGTTTCATACACAACCCACAGTAAAAAAAAGCCATTAGTTTTTCAAATAATTTGCTTGCTTTGAACTATGAGACTCCAGTAGTTATTGCAAACTTTATTTCCCTCTTTAGCTGTAAGATTTTTGGCCCTGTCACACTACAAATTTATTTTTCTTTATACCATATGGGGTTTTTTTTGCCTACCATTTGTGTTTTGTTAAGAAGAMCCTTAAGAAAAATGAATGGAAATAAATTACACATGAACGTGTTCAGATAAGACAGATTCTTTGACATTATGGCAACAGAATTGTGGAACAGCCCACTGTAGGCAACAGCAAGGACAAAATGCCACCTGGTTCTGGGATAAAGCTTGATCAGTTCATTAAAAGTGGTAATATAATGCATTTTCTCCCAGCATATTCCATGACAATCCTGAAAATCCTGTTGTGTTTGGTAAATCATTTCTAGGAGACAGTCAGATGCTGGTCTCTCAGCTTGGAAGCTGGTGTCAATGGTGCTTTAGGTCTACAGAACTAGTTTGAATCCTGGCCTAGAACCCGTCAAAGTCAGGAGGTTGGAAGTGACCCTTGTATGCCTCRGTTTAAGTTTCAGGTCAGCTTTTCCATGGCTCTGCTGGACCATYAGGATGCTGGAATAGCGCGTACCCTTTAAGCACCTTTCTTCTACGGGCTCTTGTTTTCAGGTTTATGTCGCCATGCAGCACTATGGAGTGAATGGCTACTCCCTTCATGCCATGAATTCTCTGAGCGCCATGTACAACCTTCATCAGCAGGCAGCTCAGCAAGCCCAGCACGCCCCCGACTACAGACCCTCCGTGCACGCCCTCACGCTGGCAGAGAGACTGGCTGGTAAGAACAACTTATGGCTTTTGCAGTTCCCTGAGAAAAATGCTTGTTGCTTGCATTGGGCAAAACTCTTCCTCAGCAAGGAATTTTTAAGCAGATTGGAGTGAGACTTAGCAAACCAGCATGATGGGATAAGGACGAGCCGGCGTGTGCCGCAGAGTGCCCTGGCTGGAGAGCCACTGAGCCCTGGGCAGAAAAGGAGGGAAGGCAGTGCATTTTTAAATCGTGGAGGCGTTGGCTGCATCTCTAGGAGTGGCAGCATTTCACCAGTTAACTGCTTGATGATAAACATTTGCAATCCCATGTATTAGACATATAGACCACACTGTGTAGACGTCACATATTTGTCATCTCCAGTATTTGCTGCAAACTGACGGCTGTGCTTTGCTCCAGAATGGCCTTCTAAGGCTGCRGAGCCCAGGTGCAAGGAGGAACACGGTGCCACTACATGGAATGAAAACGGTAGATTAAAAAGACATTGAAATCTGTTTTAACAGGTGAACAACAAAGCCAGAAAGACTGACTTTGTTGTTAGTAAATAAYAGCACAATGAATGTGAGCACGCAGTGGTTCGGATCTCCTCGATGAGGSGCCCAGGCCTTGCGTTCCATAAGAACTGTCTCCTGCCATCCTAGGCAGAAGTAGGCAAATTCCTACTCCTTCCATGTTGCCCCTTCTTGAAGCTATTTTCCATTTTTTGTATCATGAAGCACTCTCTTCTCTTGCAAAAATATCTATTTTATTTGGTCTTCTCTTGGGTCTCACCTTGACCTATTTTTTCCGCAAATCCTCACCCTTGACTTGGGTGATGCTTGCAGGTTTTGCCTTGTCTTTTGCTYTTGTATTTTCCTTTCCTTAAAGAAACTTTTTTAGGCCCCAAAAAAGTCATGCATGACTTTACCCAGAGAGTGTTATTCACACAAAATTGCTGCTAGCAGGACACTGGAACAARAATTACTGGTTCAGAGTTTCTTCTGTCTAGTTCGTTTCCCATGTTTAGCCATGATTGTAACAGCGTCCTAACGATACTGCCATTAAAAGGAATTGCAAAGTCCAGACAGTATTTTCTAATTTGGTAGCAGGAATCATTCAAGATCAGACTCTGTTGCATGGTAGGGAAACATACCTGCTCTACATTTCAGCCTACCATAGCACACCCAGGTCAGCACACCCGGTCAGGAGTGACTCCTTCAAGCCTTGAGTAGGTGGAAAGTGTCATCTACACAGACAACTTTAGATGGCTAAATTTAAGAGACATAGGCTTAAGTCAAGGTAAGCACACAAAAGTCTCAGGCCAGTCCTCCTAGGGGCTATTCCATGAAAAGCAAGGTGCAAGGGTCTCAGCCTTTTTGGATCAACAGACCACTGCTGACTCTCAAATCTTCTTGCTACCCATGTGCCCTTATCCAGTTTATGAAGGAAATGTTAGTAGTGACCTTTTCTACATGGTTCCTTCGGTCACTCACTGTGGCCAGTGAGGTCCCTGCACATCTGTAGGGCAGAGCTGGAGAATCACTGTCCTTAGCAAAAGGGAATCAAAGTGAGGTCAAGCAGACCTGAACTCTAATCCTGGTTCTGCCACTGGCTTGCAGAGTTATGATGGGTGGGCGCTTTCTTTGTCATCCRTCCTCTCCTCCCCTCACTCTTTCAGGTCACGGGTGGTCATATGGGAATGGATGGTCTCGAGAACTGCAGTGTGCCTTACAGACTTTGGGTGCCCTTGGGTGGCCCTTCCCTAGACACAAGGATCTTCCGAAAGATTTTTCTGATCACTTGCATCTTTCAGTCTAGAACATGGAGGACTTAATGTCTTTGACCCTAACTAGGGAAAAAGCAGAGGAAAATGGAAAAAATGGAATAAAAGAGCTATTCTTATACTCTCTAGCAGGAGATTCAATTGGCTTTCTGACCTCTTATCTTTAAAATTAATAACCCACCTGGAAGAGTGTCACCAAATTAAATTCCRCTGTCCCCTTACGATCTGCTTATCTTTGGTGGAGTAGGCATTACATACCTACAAGCCAGTTCGTTTGCAGTTACTTCACATTTTGTTACCTCTGAATATCTTTTAGTGCAGGGTTATAGATCTCATTTGCCTCCCAGGGACAGTCAGAATAAAGCAGCACAAAAGCAAATGACCTTAAGTCAGAAAACAGGGGTTTCTGATTTTAACTGCAATGCCTCCTCACCTGCAATTTATATTCTCCTTTTTGCACAAAGCCTGGAAACATAGTTAAAGCGTTAAAATAATTGTTGTTTAGCTTTCACTGAAATAACCAAACGTAATGCATGAGCTGCCGCCTCTGGGGAGCTGGTAGGTCTAACCTCTACTCTAGAAATTCGGGAATATTCCAGCCTGCAGGTGGGGTGTTAAACCAATGTCCTCTCTCCTGATTTCTTATACTTGAAACATAAATACCAGCTTTGTAAAACATTTCAGGGCAGCTTCTATTTCTTGTCTGAAACATTCCTTTTTTCACACGGTTGCATCGTGTGCTGCTTCTGAATGCATAACGGATGCCGTCTTTGCCTCCAAAAGTGGCAGCAGCTATTACCAGTGTTTTAATTCCCCCAAGAGCTGTGATATCTTGAATACAAAAGTCTCTTGTATGCAACCAACACTGTATTGTATTTGGCCGAAGACCTTTAGCCTGAGCACGTCTTTTCCAGGTCGCCAAAACCACGCTGCTCTGGCAGCAGCCCAGAAAGGCGCTGCGAATGCTGACCTAGAATGAAACAGCTGGATGTTTGAGAGAGGAATGCTTGAGTAGTGCAAAGCTGATTTGCTACGCTCGTTAGCTAACATATTTGGAACCTGGCTGTGCAGTTCTGGGACTGGCCTGACAGCAGGTTTTGTTTTATTGTTTACATTCATGGCATGATACTCGTGACAAAAGCACAAATAAACAGCAACAAGAGACTTCCCCTGGCTCTGTGCAGTGATAATGATGACTTTTCCCCCTATTAGGTTGTTTTCTAACATGTTGATCCCTCTCTTCTAATCAAAGTCACAGTCTTAACTAAATTAAAAATGATACTAGACACTGCTAAAGCTCTTTCTGCATTTCATCTTTGAGAACAAACCTCTCGTCAGACTGAATATTTCATTCCAATGCTGCAGCACAACATGCCCCAACTTGCATAATAAAGGCACTTTTTTCACTTTAAATAACTTATTTTCATTGATTTAAGGAGATCTTTCTACTCCAACTAGCTGTTGTGAAATCATAATGCCTGTGGTAAAATAATAAGCCCTTTACTGTGGGACTCAGATTTTCCTCAGCCTGAATTTCTTTTCTTCCCTCAATTTTGCAAGCACAGTTGCGGTGTCAGACCTTCCGAGTAGCTCCTCTACTGCAAAAGGCACTCTGGGCTTGCAGTYAGTAGGGCTGGGTTTGGTTCCTGGCTGGCTTTTACAACCCAGATGCTGGAGAGTGTCCGTGCTCGGTAAAGCACGTGCTTTCAAGCTAAGCAGACACAAGCACATGAGCTTAAGTGCTTTCCTGAACTGGAGCCCAGAACAGCTCTCCAACATCACGCCTTGAACACTACTATAAGTGACATGCAAGACACTAAAGAAGAGCCAGCTCAGCCTGGTTTCTGGGAAGGTGCATGCCTTCTAATGCAGCTGCGGCCAACACAACAGGCTTGAGGCAGCTGTGTTTGTGTTACATGGATGGGCTTTTCCCGTTGATCAGCACTGAGTTTCATTGCAGTGTTGAAGCCTACCAGAGTGCTGCCACTGGCTTCAGGAAGAACATGTTGCATAATGTTGGACTCCTCTCCTGATTGTGGCAGGGAATCTCCCCACCTTGTCTTTAATTGTGWTTCCTATGAATGATACTTATGCCATAGTGAGTTCTGTTCATCTGCATGTCCTGTCCCACTAGCTTTGATTCTCTCATTTCAATCAAATTTAGCACAGGAGTCTCAAAAGTTACCATAGCTGTTATAGAAAGAGGTTCCCACTCCAGAAGAAGCTTCCTAGTCAGATGTTTTGTGTCCTCAAACATCTGAGTTACCAGCAAAGTGCATGCACAGGCTTTTTAAGATCTATAGTCCATGCAAACACTTGCTGTGTAGGTTCATCAGACATTGTTAGCCAGTGCTTTATTCAACTGTCAACGTACAAATTCCAATAATTAAATTGGCCACTCTTCTTGTCTTCCAACGGCTGTACATTTCAAGACATCATTTTGGAGGCACGTTATGGATCCCAGCATCGCAAACAAAGGCGAAGTCGCACAGCCTTCACAGCCCAACAGCTGGAAGCACTGGAGAAGACCTTTCAGAAGACTCACTATCCAGATGTGGTGATGAGAGAGCGGCTGGCTATGTGCACAAATCTACCTGAAGCCAGAGTACAGGTACTGATTTTGTGATTTTGTTAGTGGGGACATTTTAAAAGATATAGTGGGATTCCTAGACGATTGACCAGCTCTACAGATCTTTTGAGATTCCTACAGTGTAATCAGAGATTTTTTGGGCAGATAAAGCTGTCAAAGAAAAAAAAAAAAAAAAAAAAAAAAAAAAAACTCCAAACCATTCAACCCAAGTCACACATCTGCTAGAGAAATTCTGAATCCACAAGCACATTTTTTAAATTTAGGATTCTCTGAACTGCACACTGGTTTTTATTTGTCCTTTCACATTTCTTTGGGGGAGGTTTTAGAAACAACAACAGAAGTCTACTTATTTATTTGTTTGTGAGGATTTTCTGGCTTTTCCAGAGGAGCAGAAATCCAAGTAATTCCAGCTGCTCTTTTCCACCATCATGAAATTTTGTAACGTTTCAGGCCAAGGTTCCCTATTTTTTTTAGTTTCAACTAATGCAACATGCTTTGTAACCTGCTGTTTGGGAAGTTCTTACATT
This sequence comes from Rhea americana, assembly GCF_003343005.1. Lineage (NCBI taxonomy): Eukaryota > Metazoa > Chordata > Aves > Rheiformes > Rheidae > Rhea > Rhea americana. The sequence goes on from NW_028186390.1 coordinate 6,189,910, forward strand.
GTTATGGCATTAAAAGACTAAATAGCAAGTTCCGCAGTGTGAAGTGGATAAGTGGTGGCTCTAGGAAAAAGAAAATAGTTGATTTCTTTTATACAGATGTCAAGATAATTTTGAGCTTCAGAATTTTTGTTTCCTGATTTAACTAACCAACCAACACTAACATGAATTGCAAAGATGTTTCTTCCAATCCATGTCTGCAGATTTTAGTTAAAAAAAATACAGATTTTCCCCAATCTCCACTTCATTCAGACACTGGCRCTGACAGAGCACTGTGCTCTCAGACAATGTAATATCGTCAGATTCAGCTGTAAGCCATATTGACCATCTGATAAATTTAGAAAAAAAAAAAAAAAAGTTTTGCCTTAACACTCCTATACAAAGGTTGTCATATAAAAAAAAATACTTTTTTTGTGCTATTTGTAAAAGCACTGAAAGAAGGTAGAGCTCTAAGTCCCAAACGAGTGGACTGACATTTCAGTACCATGGGCTTGTAGCACTTAATTGTTTGGGGTTCCCTTGAAGCTCCCAGGCTAAATGCTGCTGAGCTTGGTATTAARCAGAATTTTCATCTGTTTTCTCTGCTTGCTATCCGTGGCACTGAAGGTTTGGTTCAAGAACCGGAGGGCCAAATTCCGGAAGAAGCAACGCAGCCTGCAAAAGGAGCAGCTGCAGAAGCAGAAGGACTGTGAAGGGAGCCACAGTGAAGGGAAGACAGAGGCAACCATGCTGGAGACCCAGGCCACCACCCCAGAGGCCGAAAAGGGCCAGAGCCTCCCGAGCGAGGTAAGCGTGGACCTCAATCTAACCCTGTCGGAGCAGTCGGCCAGCGAGTCAGCACCTGAGGACCAGGCAGACAGAGAGGAGGAGTTCAAGAGCACCTTGGAAGAGGCWAAAGCAGACAAGAGTCCTGGTGTGGACAGCAAGGCTTTGAACTGCAAGAGAGCAAGCCCAAAAGCAGGTAAGATGCAGCATGCTGTTGGAGCGTTGGTGTCAGGACCTGGTATTTCCAATGGGGGTGCCAGTGGCTGGATATAGCCCTTTACCCCCTAGAGCATGTTATCTTGCAGGTGGGCTGCCAAACTTGTCTTCCTGCTGCCAGCACTAAAGCGAGCCTGTGGAAGGCCTGACCTCTATTGTAGCAGAAGGAAAAAAAACCTTCTGCCCAGATCRGGAGGAGAACAGTGGTCTGGTGGTAGCAGGAAAGCGCTAAGAAAAAGGGCAAGCCCCTTTCTGGGAACTAGGATGACACACATGACACCCATGACATGCTTTAGCCCTTCTGACCAAACACAACCCCTCTCTTTTGTGGTGCATTCCCAATGCATTTTTCAGGAGAAAACCATACCGCTGTCCAAACCCTACCTGGGCGAGGATCAGCGCTTGCATCCAGCTTGTAGAAATAACCCCTATCCCTTCTGTCTCTYGCTGCAGAATCTCCTATCAGCGCGACTGTGACACCTGCATCCAGCAGTGGCTTGGCTCAGACCCACTCCTACTCCTCTTCGCCCCTGAGCCTCTTCCGCCTGCAGGAGCAATTTCGCCAGCATATGGCAGCAACCAACAACTTGGTCCATTACTCCTCCTTCGAAATGGGGACACCATCTGCCATGCCCTACTTGGGTATGAATGTCAACATGGCACCGCTGAGCTCTCTGCACTGTCAGTCTTACTACCAGTCACTCTCCCATGCTCAGCAGGTCTGGTCCTCGCCCATCCTGCAGGCCTCCAGCTCCCTTCCAAGCCTCAACAGTAAAACGACAAGTATCGAGAACCTCAGGCTCCGGGCAAAGCAACACGCAGCTTCTCTTGGGCTTGACACCCTACCCAACTGACTGCAGGACAAGCTGCCATCAGCCAGAAAAAAAAAATGTACCAGAGGTTGGCACTAGATATGTCATGCCTTGAACCCTCTGCTCTCATCTCTTCTTGGAGTAAGGTGCTCCCATTCAGGGAAAACTTTGCATTTATTAGCATCTTATTAGCACCACAACTGCATCAGATGTTGCTACCAGCCTGGTCTTCACTAAATATTTAACGAGGAAGGGGGAGAGGATGTATATTTAGACAGATGAACTGTCCTCTCGACTGCCGTCAGTTAAGCYTGTGAGATTCAGAAAAAGCCCCCTTTCCTCAACCCCACAATAATGTGCCAACTGTGTTATATACATATTTTTGTTGTTGTTGCGTTCTTTGGGAAAAGAAAGAGTCCTACTTTATCCTGTATATAGTTTAAAATGTTGAAAGCATCCTTCGCCTGTGTGTTACTGTCAGTGTTACAGACCTGTGACCTCTTTTGCTTTTATTCCTTCCTCTTTCTCAGTTTGAGAAGCTAGTATCAAAGTTACAAGTCAGCCATCGTCCCCACCTCAGCTTGCAGCTAGTTGCTCTTCTTGGGTCAGAGGCCTAAAGGTGTTTGAGATGAAGAGAAAGGATGGTGCACTTCACTGCTCCGCTTCTCTGCTAAAGCCAATTTTGTAATGACCGGGAAATAACACCAAGATAAATTTCCCATTTAAGCACTTCCTATAGGACGAGCATTTTTCATTTATGTTCTAACAGCACTTGTTCAAAGATGGAGGATGAGATATTGGCCGAATGCTGCTGCCTACGGGGAGAAGAATGAAAGCCAGATTCACAGGATTATTTTTGATCTAGATTGTTTCCTCTTTGATCTTTAGTGAAGTGTTAACTCTTCTATTTACAAATTATAGGGTTTTCTTTCTGGAGAGCATCTTGGTCTAATTTGACAACAGAGGCAATAAAAACTTTGTATGAACTCCTAGTGTGTTCATACACCATATATTATAAGGTTCTTTGATAAAACCACGATTAATTCAAGCTGTGCTTAGAAAAATGCTCTCATCACCGAATTTATACCCTCAAGCCCTGCAGCTTCAGAAACTGGTTAGCAAGTGAAACTATAACAAGTGAAAAATGCTGAAGTGCTGGAGGCAAAGCAGGTGATGTGCAGGGACTTTATATTCTCTGGAGCTGAGAGGGAATAGATAAATTTGCCAAAAAATACAGGGTTTAGCAAGTAACCCAAATTCACCAGCTTCAAAATGAATTCAGTTAATAGTTTTGGCCTCATTTCGTTGGAATGACCCCTCATTTCAATAATCAACCTAGGATTTTTTCCTTTTTGAGAAGCAACTTTTTTGCCAACCCAAATTACTTTTTTGCCAACCCAAACAAAGCCACTGAACCTACTGCTGTTATCCTGAGTATTAGGGAGGGGTGAAATCCAGATCCAATCTCTAATATTGCCTAGGACCAAAAATCCAGACTGTGGCAGGTGTAGGTTTGAATCCAAAGGATGTCAGCCGGGTCTGCCACTAATACACTCAATGGAGCGGAGCTAATTCACTGCAGATGATAATCTGGTCCATGCCTGATTTTAACATCCAGCATGGGTGTAGTGTGTGTGCACAGTTCACAGCCCCTCTCACTCCTCTCTTGCTTCATTCCAGTGCAGAAGCCATGGTTCAAATTACTTCTTTAAGTACGGGAAAGAGAAAAGCCTGTTTCCAGCTCCGCTAATGTCTCTTGAAAAAGCATCTAACTCCTGTGAACTGAGATGTGAGAATAGTTGGTTTTGGTTGGAAATGATGTTTTCTCCCTCTTAAAGTTGTAGCAAGAGCAGACCTCTGTGTGAGCACAATTCATCAGCAGCACCAGCTTCCAAGGAAAATGGARTATCTTCCTTAAACACTTCTGTTCTGCCAAATACTTCAGTTTGGGGGTTTATCTCCTGCTTTAATTTTTTAAATTTTGTCAAATAAGCCTCTGTGACCAGAAGTCTACACTTTGCCAAAGCCGAATGTATTTGYAGAAAGTGCATTTTGGCTGCCACTTTCAAAGGTGTCTGATTAAATTAGAAGCACTAAAGTGCATCTACAGTCTCCAAAAGGATCCTTTGAAAGTCCCAACCTTCATTTTTGTAGCCTGTCACTGAAACCAGGGACACCAGATCAGAGCTTTAACTTTTTCCTCTCCTTCCCCAGAAAACTATACTTACCTTATTTTCAGCCTCTTGCTAACCTCAGCACACATGTATGTTATGGTGTTGCTTTGCCAGAGGAAGGCAACAGCAAATTTTATTGACGTCCCTTAGATGTTGTCTTCTAGTGCCAGTCTAGAAGCGAGCCGAAAAACCACACAAGGCGGAAATCTGCACAGAGATCAGAACCTGGACTTCAGCTCTTTAAATAATAAGACATTTAAATAATAAGACATGAGAGAACAAAACTGCAGGTCATATTTCAAGCAGAGAGATGGGTCRCCATCTCTCTGTGCCATCCCAGGTTAGAAGGGCATCCGTGCTCTCCTCTGGCATTGCAGRGCTGGAGAGGGCGACACAGTCTCAGGCTAGGGCATTATAACCCCRTCATAGGTCACAATTTGTTAGTAAGGCAAAATCCGTGGATGTTTATGCTGCATCTGCAAGTGAAAATGAAGTGCTAGGTTTGCCGTGATCCTCCAAGAGAAGATGAGGACTTCCAACGAGGCCAGGCCGGGGGCAAATCCTGCCCAGTGCTTTGGTGCAAAAATTCRTTTTCACGTCCTGCATCTTAACACAGCTTCAGCTACTCCTGTGACYGACCTCTCTCTCCCCTGTGATACTCCTGGGATCCTCATGGTGGGCTCTGATCAGCTCCTATGGACTTTGTGCGCAGAGCCTTTGGCACGCCATGAAAATCACAAGCATCTGGATGACACCAGAATAGCACAGAAAGTAAATTGGGCCCAGCACAGCCATGAGCAGAGATGTCCAAATCTCCATCTCTCCAGGGACATCTAGTCCCTATCATACATGTCTGCCCCTGCAAGATGCACCAGCTGACYGAGGCACATCTGCTCCTAGACCAGGGCATGGAAATGTTTCTTATGTTGGGATTATTTTTCCCATTCTGGGTCAGGATTAAAAAATTATCTAAAATTTAAAAATAAAGAAGAAAAAAGGTTGCCTTCAAAATATATGAGCCCATTGAAGTATTTTGCACCAAGTCTGGTTTTTCTTCTTTTCCTGGTCAAAACTAACTGCARTTTCAAAAATGGGAGTAAGTTTACATATAAGCCAAAATTGGTTTTAAATGCAAAAAGCAAGAATTTAGATTCCTAACTTATAAAAGTTTCATAATGAATTACTTGTCAAATCTGATTCTTATCTACAATTTGTTTTAATGCTTCTGGGCTTGGGGCTTTTTTTGACCAAAAAAAAAAGAGAGAGAGAGAGAGAGAAAGAGAAGAACAAACTCCCTAACCAATTCAAGCCTGTGTGCACACTAGGAAGACCAAAAGGGGTGATATTGTGTCATTTTGAATACCTGAAAACTTTTTAAGGTTAAAAAAAAAAGTCAGGCAAATCTTCCCTGGTTTGCTGCGGAGAAAGGGAGCTCCATTCGTTCCCTTTCTGAGGCCGTCAGCCTGAGCTATGTAAGAAATTCAAATTATTGATGGAGGAGTTTCAATAACAMAAAAAGAGCAACATTTCCCTCCTCTCGTTGYCCAGGMAGATATCTGATCCACTCTAGCAAAYGATGAAATTGGGTGTAATATGGCTTCTTTCATCACAGGCATGAAACGCCTGGARTGTAACCTGTATTAATTATCCTAGCCCGTCAGATAGAAGAGCGACTGTGGAAAGGAAAACTCCCTTCTTCTCTGCRTGTTCAGCCAGCCTGATGCTGGGGCATAACAGCACGGGTACAGTTTCAGCCTCGGGAGATAAATGTAGAAAGGGAAGCAGCATTTTGTATTTTGTAATGCAGACTGTCAAGTTGATCTTTTATATGTGAAAAGTATGTTCCCCCAAAACGCATAGCGTGGCATCAAGGCTGGGAAAGGGCTTATTTGTTCCCTAAAAAAATAGTGGTGGAGAGCCTAGAAAAATTCTCCCTAATTCCTATTTTGAAATAGGTTATATATCTGGAGATTTTCTCTGCTGGTCTTTTTCCCTTTTCTATGGCTTTCTTGCATTCCTTTTCCTTGGTGAACCAGCTATCCCTCAAAACCCCTTCTTGCATAATTTTAAAATATTTTAGCCACAGACCTTGCAGGATCAGGGACCGTGAGAGAACTGGTCAAAATGTTCAGAATAAAAGTTTGCAGCAAAATTTCCTCTACTGTGCAGGAGGAGTCTCATAGCTGTTCATAAAATTAAAGGTTTTTAAACAGCACAGAAGAAATTCCAAATACTTACTTACTTACTATCAGTGAAAAAAGGTCCAGTAATGGACTGGTAATGGAGGCAGAAAAGGAACCTGTTTTTGGTCCTGTTTTCCCTTTTTTTTTTTTTTTTTTTTTT
>NW_028186390.1:6196237-6224469 GCF_003343005.1 Rhea americana
TGTATTAAACCCCACCAAAATATCCATGATATTGAGCATGGTAATGAGCAGGGGGACAGGTTTTTCCCGTATTTCCCCAACCAAAAATCAAGGTTTGCTGTGTAAGAAGTATAAACCCAGCTCCCAAGCATCAAAAATAACCACACACATACAGCTCCTGCCACCTCCCGTTTCTGACTTAGGTATTTCATAATGTCRAAAACTTGAGCCAGGTCTGGGATTCTGTTGCCACAGCAGCCAGCCAGAGAGATGCTCATTTTGCTGAAAAAACACCAAAGTGCAGGGACACAGAGGAGGGAAGTGGAGCTATTTCTATCCCTGTATGTGACGTGTGATACTTCCACTTACACAACAAATTTTAGCAGCATCAGGACACTTCTTAACAGTTAATATGTAAAGGACTTAACAAACCTCTGTAGAAAAGGAAATGTAAATTCAAAACTGCCATATTTTGTTAGTTTAATTACAGTAGCTATGAAACATAACTCAATTAAGCTTAAACAAGTAATTTACAGAACTTTCCTGCTGTTTTTAACAAGCTGTGTTGATTTTTCTATTCCTCCCTCCTTATCCCTTCGTGTACCCCTTGCTGATTTTTTATGATCTGTTCTAGAGCAACATAATATATCTTATTTTCCCTATCCAGAGCAAAGACCTGTTTCTCTAAGGAGTTCTGATCCCAACCCAAATCAATAGCAGAGGAGTAGGAAAAGGTTGATGCAATAAGCAACAACAAAAGATTTCTAGTAAAGAAAGATCAAAACAAAAAATTCCTGYGCTGATAAGTGCACATGTGAATTTCCCGTCGTGCTACAAAATGGCCCGGTAACGGTTGACTTCCTATATTTTCCACAGACTTTGCAGACTCGTCGGTTTGTTCCCTGCTGTATAAACAGAGCCCTTCGTGTTCGTTCCCTGATTTCTCCAGCTGCTTGGGGAAGAGATGTAAAAGCCGAGAAGCCAATGTCACCACCGCTGTAAACGGCGCGGCTCTTACCGGAGAGCACGCCCGCTAACCCCAGCGCTGAGCGTGGCCTCGGGATCTGCCGCAAAGTTCGGGACATGYCCCAGATCATGCAATTTTACTGTTTGCAAAGAAACCCATAGGGACTCGTAAAGTAAGACCAGTTCTGAACTGCTGTGGGGCCAAAGAGGAGTAAGTGCATCCACCCGTGGAGCAATGCCAGAYTTACCCTAAGAACAAAATTTGGCCCCAGAATTTGTTTATAAAGAATATGATCATCATATCTTAAGTTAAACATTGCATCTAGTCTTCTACGAATAGCCAAAGCCTTTTCTTATGCTCTAGCTGTTGAGCAGTGCCGTCTCATGCTGGAGAGAAGTTCAGATGTGTCTTTGCAACTGGAAATAACTTTTTGGTTTATTTTCTCGTGCCAGGAGGCAATCAATTTTTTTTTCCAGCTACTGACCCAAGGCGTACAGTTAGCTCCAAAGTGTAACAGTGTTTGTGTGTCAAACCTATCTTGCAAAGGAACAAAGGCTTTTAAAGGAAAACAAAAAGGAAATCAAAGTAATATACTGTACAGATTGCTGTAAAATTGAGCTGTAGTGTAAGAAGTTGTGCTTTAGAATTCACTATTGATGAACTCAAATGTGTATCATATTTATTTATTCTGGTAGGTAAAAGAAGGAAAAAAAAAAGAGTTTATATTCATTTCCGAAAAGCTGCAGCATGATGCTATGTACCAATTGTGCCAGTCCTGCTTTCTGTAAAATTATTGCCTGTTTTCATACTCCACTAATAAAAAAGAAAAAAAAAATGCAAGGACAGCTTATTTGACAAGTCCTTCCATAATAACAACTTGTGCTGGTCAGCAGGGACGTAACTGTAAGCAGAGAGAACAGGGTTGCTCCTGAGCTGAGTCCCAGGCAGCTGCGAGGAGTTTTCTAGTGCAGACAAACTCAGAAATGGAGTACGGGGCASGTAACGGAGCCCAGGTCCGGGTTCGCCCCCCGACTGGCCCTGCGGCACCTCCGCGTCCCCAGGCTGGTCCCATGCCGAGCACCCTTGCTGCAGAGTCGGGACAGCTGGRACCTCCTCACCAAAAGAGTCCTCTTCACGGGCTCAGAGTAATCAGCTTCTTGCTGTCGGGGGTCACTGCCACCAGCTGGGGCGGTGGTGGGTGAAATGTCCTTTTGGCTACGAGACGCTGACACAGTGGAAGGGGACCAACGTGATTTCATGTACACAGCTGGTGGCGCTTAAAGCAAATGGAAAAYTGCTTTCACTTGGGCAGCACCTTTTAGGCAAGCAAAAGCAGTCTGGTCTGTTGTGATCTTCCAACATGAGCCGGGAGAAAAATTCATACCTGATGGGACAGCAGCAGGATGACCAGACAGCTTATCTTTACCGACAGCAGTGCAGGATAAATTTACCATTTCATGGGCTTTCCTGCAATTTTGGGGATGTTTCTATTCTTTGGAGGAAGACCCGTCCCTTTTCTGGCTCAAAGTGGACCGGGGTGGGACATGCTCAGAAAGACTCAGGGTTAGTTTGAAAATCACCTAGATGGTGAAACAAAAGATAGGCAACACTTGTGAATGATGTCAAGGGCTTTTGCATCTTGTCAATGGGCATAATCTGATTTCTGATGAAGCTGATGAAAAGCTTTTTTTTTTCCTGAAATTATTGAGATTTTCCTGAACTAATCTAATAGTTGTTCTCTTGGGGGAAATTTTTTTTTTTTTTTTTTTTTTTTTTTTTTTTTTTTTTTTTGGTTTCAGAATCTTCCCTCTACCAGCACCAAACTTGCCATTATGGCTTTATGGTTTCTTCTTCCAACTGTAGAAATATCCTAGGAGAAAAAAAAAGTAATTGAAACATCGGGAAAGAAAAGCAAGTGCATTTGTAATAATGATTTATATCTTTTATGGCATCCTCATCAATAAACCACAAAGAATTTTATAGAGGCGTGCCATTTACCTTCGTTCTACAGTTTGAGTATCTGACATATGGAGGAAGAAAAGTGACTTTTTCTTAAACCAGGCAAAGAGCCAGAAACAGTAAGAATATAGACAGGGATTGGATTCCTGCTCAGAATATTTTTAGTCCTAATTTTTTTGACCCAGTTTCATCAATGCTGTCAAGGACCGTTTGATCACGTGCACCCRAAAGTTCAGTCACCCACAAGTGTCAGATTGTGACTATGACTGTTTGTTTCCATAACCATGGAAGAGACCATGGAAGGTCATTTCMTTCCTCACTGTATTTACAGATTTATTTTGAATACTAAAAATCTTGTGGGCAAAGAAAGCCCATGACCCTCCAGACCACCAAGTAGCTCCCTCCCTACAGGCAATCCACCAGGCTGAAATGCCAGTGCCTTTGGGACACAGCCATAGCCCCAGTGCGATGTCAAGAGAGTTGGAAATAAGCATCGGGACAGTGGGTTGAGGTCTGTCTGTGTGCAGAAATTCCCACAGGGCCCCAWTGGTGGCAGGAACAGATCTGCTCAGAGCTGGATGTGGGGTCTCGGGGAGGACAGGCTCCATGCTCACCAACGTGGCCCGCAGAGACAGGGCACGTTGCACAAAGCACGCTCGCTGCTGGAACTTGCCCTGGAGCCAGCGTCTCCTCCATGATCAGGCCACAGCTTTCAGAGAAACGGTCAATTCCTGCCTCTCAAACGGRTAAGTTATGACCAATTCCTTTCCTGCAGTTACGTGCAATTAAGAACAGGATCTGATCTTACCTACCAAGCAAGGTCAATGAGATAAAATCAGCCACCCACCAAAACTGGAATCYAAACTTCCAGGAAGCTAAAGGTGATGATTTGGCCATAAAAGTCATAGCCTAAAGTTATCTGGAGGTTCGTTCCAGAAAAATACAATGTCAGAGGAAAAATAAGATTTGAAAGAGCTCCAGAGCTCAGTATTAACTGCATATGTGGCATTTTGATCCATTTCCATAAAGCATAACATAATATTTGCTAAAGGAGGGGGAGGAGGAAGGGGAAATAAAGACCACAGTTAATATTCTCCTTTGGATCCCCCATTTGCTGATTACTCTGCAAGCTGTGTAATTGGGTGTCTCTGGCAATATGATGAAATGTGCCACAAACATCAAAAAACGGTGCTGTATTAAATCTGCTTTTCATAATCTCTTCTCATTTCCCAGACCTGAGACATTTTATTCAATTTTTCCTGACTAAGTTGATATGTAAAGCCATATAAACATATCAATGCAAATAAATACATATACATTTTTCAAATGCTCATCAAAATGCACTCATTACAAAGATTTGCATCAAAGGTCTTTCACACTGTTGTTACCCACAGTAACTCATTTTTTTAACRTTGCATTATTTTTAAGAATAGTTTAAGGAGCTACAGGCTACTTTTTTTGTAGCTCATTAACAACTCCACATCTATCTATCATGTTTCAACTTTATCTTACCTGATTAGAAAATCATTTCCCTATTTGCATGAAGGGCAAAAATCTATGTAAAGTCACCGTAATGTTATTCAATCCTAGGAAAAGCAGCAAAGATCCTATTACACACTGAGGCTGCCTGTTTCCAGTAGCTGCACGTCCACAAGAGACCAGGCTGGTCTTTTATTTTAACCTGCTGCAAGACACACATCAGAAAAACCTACCCTGCTTTTGACATAGTAAATAAAAAATGCCCAGGTGACTTAAATACCTGCAACTTTTGTCCATATATCACTTAAGGCCTTTGCATATGTGTTACCCAACGTCTTCAGGCCCATTCTTCGATGACAGTGACTTTATGTTCGGCTGCGGGAAATTGCTCAGCTCCGCTCCTCCGGATGCTCCCATCGACAGGCACAGCCAGACCTCTACCCCGGCAAGCGTGGCTCRGCCGGGCAGACCCAGCCTCTGAGCTTTCCTGCTGGAGATGATCCTTCGCCTGTGGCAGCTAACAGAGGGAAACGCTTTCATTCCTGTACTGGTAGGGCAGTGTCAAAGCGAAGAGGTGCTAGGATTACATCTAACCAATGGATTTATCAGATTAGACCTAGAGCCTCAAAGATGTTTAGCTGTCTAACTTCTGCAGAAAGCAATGGAAGCTAGTCAGTGGAACAGTTTTCACTGAGTCCTGATTCACGAAAGCCTGGTCCAGGAGGTTCAGCCAGAGCCTGTGATTAGTTGCAGTCTCATGTAACCGATTTTGCAGGGGCGGGAGCAGAGTGTCTGTACCGTGGGTTTGCAGCCTGAATAGTGCTTTCCCTTCGCAAGCCCCACATTACCTCCAAGACGGAATCAGGCACCGCTGAGACATGCAGAGTCTGTTCATTAGTTTTGCTTTTCCTGGAAGCAGCCAGACTGGGGTCATGCTTGCMGATGCTCAAGCTCCTCTGCTCTTCAGCAGCACTGATTCTTCAGGGTTTCACACATTACCTTCCTGACAAACCCTGAGCAGCAAATGCAGGAACCTAAAGTCAAGTCAATTCACTAGCAGACCGAGACAGAAAACATATCCAGTCCACCAGCAAGGCACAGATTTCCTTCAGTTTGAATTTCTTTCAAACACATTCTCTCTGCATTAGTAAAGCAAACTATGACAGGGTTGGATTGCACTGTATCCACAAGAAAGCACATGGGAGAGCTGATAAACAGGGATGCCTAGGTTATTTCAATAAACATAGCTAAAGATCCGATAAAAGATGATGTTACTTGGATTTTTTTTATCTCCTAAGAGATTGAACTTCCTYCTTATGGTTTTCATGGGAATCATAATGGGAAAACAAATCACAGATGACCGCATATGACAGGGAAAACTGGGTAGGTTTATAAAAGTCAAGATACAACCTTGTAAACTGGCATGAAGTACACCGCATTGGTGCTGCCTACGCAGCAGAGCTTTCCACTCCATCTCATTGCTACCGGTTCACTCACAGCATGCAAAGTCCTAAAACCCTGAGGTTGTTCTTCATCCACTGAGAAGAACCAGGGCAATGAGTGAGCAAGCCCAAGGTCCCCTCGTGCCTCCATGGCAGGTATGAGAGGGACAAAATCTGGTGTCTCTCCAGCTATTTTTCTAGCACAAGAACAGGGGACATCAGATAAAGCCAGCAGGCATCGTCTTCAGAACYGCCTGAAGGAGATCCCTTTTCACAAAGTACATCATTAACCTGTGAACGCCTTTCTGCAGGATGCCAGGAGGCCAAAAGTCTACATGATATTGGACAAGTGGATGGGAAAGAGAGTTGTCTGGAGCTAGTCCATACAAAAAGTGCTACTTCCAGCTCAGGGAGCCCTGCAAATTGCCAGAGGCTGGAGTGAATATTTTGGGGAGGTTGCATGCGGTCATCCCACACCTGGCTTGGCTCTGCAGCATTGAGCAACAGGCCCTCAGCAGAGCTGGTTCCTACTATCCTGCTCTGTCTAGGAGTTAAATTCCCTGGGTATTTCCACTCTGCCTTCTTCCAGCCTTGTCCAGGAAATGGGTGGACATTTGGGGCTGAAGTGCCACTCTCCATTACAACCTCCAAGGGCTTTCGCATGGCAGAATTAAGARCAGCCCTGGCCTGCCTGATCAATTTGCACAATGCTATGCCTCAGATGATGTGAACAGAAAAAAAAATAGAGAATAACATGTCTGAAATTAGTCAGTGAAAGAGGTGGGAGGCCCCTGGGGTTATTCCACCATCAGTAAGTCCTGATGAAATACCTGCTCTTCCCAGACTGACTTTGGAGCTATCATTTTTGCACAGCAAGTATTACTTCTTGCCACTCCCTTACCCCAATGACAGCTGCAAGCACAATTTGATTGCAAGTGCAATATTTATGCTAATTTCCCCATTATTTCCTTTTTATGAAGTCAATTAACAGGCCACAAGGGCCATAAGGTCTGTGTGAGCTGAGCAAAGTAGCCCATCTAGCAGTTTGCAGCCCATGGCCTGGGCAGGCATCAGGGCAAGAGACCRTTTCTCCAGGGAATCTCTGAAAAGGAACAGAGAAAAACAAAGTGGTTCTGAAGGTGGCTTAAAATCTTCCTGAGGATGACTCTACAGTTGCCCTGGGAAATGAGTATAAAAAATAAAATCCATTGTGTTACCCTGTAAAAATCATTGCTGACAGTTTTTGTCATGTACAGAGTTGTTCTATAGTTAAAAAAAATGAACTTTTCTATAATGAGATAAATGGCTTGTGATTGGTGGAGATGGCTGAGTTCCTTTCAGGTTGTGATTGTTCGAGGCAAAAAAACCTATCCAATTGTTTTGTTTCAGCTTCAGTTTTGCTTTTTGCCACCAAATATATATATACATATATATATATATATATATAATCTGATACCTCCCATGGCTCAGGCTTCTCCCTTCTCCAAATAAAACCCAGAAGTCTTAACTATCTAGTGAAAATGTCTGGTGCTTGCCCCATGGAGACCACCAAAGATGAAACTCTTCCCCTAAGAAAGATTACCTGCTGTAGACAGACCTGCATGTGGAATTAAGGATATATTTATTGCAGTGTCAAGAGAAGCATTACAGCTTCCTAAATATCAGCCCTGCTCTGGCCCTCTCCCCCCAGCTAAGCCATCTAACATGTTTGCCTAACCCCTCCATAACAGGCACCTTAAGGGGAAAAAAAAAAAAAAAAGGCCTTCTGATCCACTCTGAAACATGAGATATCTCTGAACCCTCAATAACATCTTAATTTCCTCTCTCTGCTCTCCGTGCTGGAGACGATTACTCAGGCAGGAATGTTTCTGAAGTAAGACAAAAAAAAATTACATTAGTGGGGAACAATGGAGGGGAGACCTGATGGAGCAGAAGAAGTGAATTAGTTTTGCCTTCGGAGACACCCACAGAGAAGGGAAAGGTTCAAAGTAATTCTTCTTTCCACAGAGCTCCTCTAACTGGCTTAAACAAAGAGAGACGAGGGATGAGCTTTTGAGTTCAGCCGTATTTCTCCAATTTTGTTTGTTTGCCTTGCTTCCACCTGCATTTCTGGGTCTCTCCACCTCCCAGGGCGTTTGCATTTTCGACTGCCAGCACAGGACTGTGTTATCTTGGAGGTATGGGATTTTTGCTAAAGCAGAGGCAGGAATGTGTGACTTAGGACCTGGCTGGAGGAGCTTCACTTCTGGTCATGTTCCTGCAGCTTTCAGCAAGGAATACGAAGCACAGGGGAGAAAAGCATCAATCGAGATGTAGCTGTTGCATTTTCAGAACTGAAATTTAAGGTCAAACTAACCTGAGTTGATTGCAGAGGTGATTTCAGGTCCATAGCCTTTTCAGCATAGGTTTGCACATGCTGACAGCAACTACAATTCATCAGATGCTCTCAGATACCCCCAGGTCTGTTGCTGTCCCTTGAAAATGGCTAAACATGAGTTTTGGGCAGCTCCAGGCCCTGCTGTCGGTCAAGCYGGTGACTGAGACAGCTTCAGTGTTGCTCTGAGAAAGATGCAGCCTCCAAATCCCTCCAGCCCCGGGTGCACTTGTGGCGGGACAGGTGGTCCACAAGGGCCAAGTGCTTCCTGCTCGCCACCTTTCATTGCACAGATTCGCTCTGCCACATTGCACAGTCAGACCTAAATATCCACCTCCAGTCTCTCCCCCGTCACCAGCGCTGCCCCTGCCTGCCGGGTTGCTCCAGGATCCATCTCCACGGGCAGTGAGGACACCTCCTGCACAGCTCTCTGGGGACGTAAGCCTGGAGAGGAGGTTCAGCCACAGCAAGTGGCTCTGGTCCCAATGTTTCCCCACTCTCCCTACGCATCTGTGGCAGGGGGGACACCACAGCCCTCTCACCACGGGCTTTATGCAAAGACGAGCGGGCAAGGCTTCCCCTGCGTCCACACAGCACACAGGGAACRGGAAAGGAGGGCTGAAATGAGAGATTTTTTGCATGGGGAACACAGACGGGCTGAACTCCCAAATATTTAGAGTCTCATCAAAATACTTCTTAGGTCTGAACAGACCGACATGAGTTCGCCCCTCTCTCAAAAATTTTAGTTCATATTTAGTTGAAAATCCCAAACATTTCGTTTGGCCATTAAGCAGAATCCTACCAGTGGACCAGATCTGGCTTTCCATTTTCCAGCACTATCTGAACAAGTTACCTCGCTCCTGCCAAAAAAATATTCGCCTGGTTCACTCGCCTTTACTTTAAGAAAATATTTAAGTTTGCCTCTAAAAGTGCTTTGCTGAATCAGGATGTCTGTTCAGCAACTCCACTGGCATTTAAAACCTTGCTTTTTGGCACGTCTCGTGGGGGACCAGGGGCTCCTATCTGGTGAACTTTCAGACTGTCAGGCTGAACAAAAGCGAGTGCAGCTTTCTTTTATAAGGATGAAGTGGAACACACACCAGCCAGGATGTCTTGTACATTGAAAAATTCCTGTGCTGTCACGCTTAACTAATAAATCGTTGAGCTATGTAAACAGGGCCAGGGATGCTATTTATTTATTTATTTATTTATTTAAAAGGAAAAGAGACTTGTCCACAGGTTTCTTGCCAAACGTGTGTCAAGCAGTGGTGGAAGAAAAAATCAGCAACAAAGGAGTTTAAAGACAAAATATTAAGAACCCCAAATTGGGTGAAAATTGCTTTCTGACAGATATCACCYATTGCAAACGAGACAGAAATACAAGTAATCTTATAAAATGAAAGCCAAGGACAGACTTGTACCTGCCTTAGATGAATAAGTATCCCATTATCTTGAAGAATGAGGGCCTGGGGCTGTGATTATGCCACTATTGTATTCTAAACAGCATGGTTTGTCAAATGGAATAAATCCCAGCAAAGTCAAATAAAAAAGGGAGCCAATTTGAAGCCCAGCAGACAATTTATTATTTTGTTTAATGTCTCCCTCTCGATGTTACTGATTATTGGCAAATAGCGCCGTGTTTAAGCATGTGTTTAGAGGCGCCTGTCCTGCTCGCTGGCTCCCAGCTGTCACCCCGAGCTGCTCGCGGCTGCAGGAGCCACCACCGTGCTYGGTGGCCTTGGCCGGGAGGGAAAGCCATGGTTACAGACAGACTCACATGGAAAAAAAATGGTATTTGGGTCTCTCTCTGCTTGGAKGAGTCTTGACATGACTGAGTATTTGGTGTAACAAACAGCACTTTGCAACATGTTGGTAATACCAAACCAACCAGRGACTAATGACAGAGAATTTCTTCAYCAATTTATGAGGTAGAAGCAAATTTCTCACTGCTCTGGTTATACTCTGTGGATCTGAGGTGACAACCCATCTCCCAGTGATTCTTGAAAAGATTTCTCCCTTTCCAAAGGTACCCTGCCTTGTTTAATGATGCCTGAATCTTGGTTAAGAAAAGAAAGAAGCAAAATGCATAGTATTCATAYAGCTCCTTACCTGTTTGAGTCACAGCATGAGACTGTACGTGAAGCTACACAAGATGGATGTATTGCTCGGACACTGGGATTTGGAGTACTAAGGAGCCAAATCTATTCCTGCTTTGGATTCAGCTGGTTTTGCTTCGGATTCAGCAGTGTTGCTCTCCTGGAAAAACCCTTGGAGGGCTGCCCCAAACACATCCCAGCYACGTTTGGCAGTGGGTGTTCACAACCACATCCAAATGCAAAACAGACGGAAGGRGCAGGCTTGCTTCCAGGAAACTGGGTTCAGCCCCATGCTCTGACCCAGACCAAGTTCCTGACCCCGGGTATGTCTGTGGGAAGCAATTTGGTGGAAAGGAGCATTAACGTGGTTCCCGTACGCTGGCTCAGCTGGTCAGCATTACCACTCTGGGGCTTTGGAGGTGCTCTGAGTTGCCCAGCTGTGAGAGTAGGCTCATCACATATTCTTTATCTACATAATCTATTTCTCGTGTTTTTCTTTGTATAAACCCTTGAGTCACACAAAATCTGTGCCCCAGGGAGGAGCTGGAGGCAGGAAGGACTATGCAAGTAATACAAGGGGATGTTAACCTCAGAGCATCTTTTCCTCAAATGGCCCTCGTACCAGCAGTCCCTCAACTTGCTTCCTCCCCTGCCCCTGCCCCTGCTCCCATAGCCTCCCCTTCTGCTCCAACAACTCCAGCTCCTTGGGCTCCTCTTGATTTTTCATATTCCAGTACCTTAAATGAGGATTGTCAGAAGTGGTTGCAAGTGTGAAAATCCAACCATTTGTCAGCTCCTTGAGGCAGGAACTCCTACAACTTGCCAGCAGATTGTGCTCACACACCAGGGCTGATCTTAGCAGGGACTGATGTGACAAAGTCTAGGAGTAATGGTAAAGAATGATGGATTTAAAGACTCAAAATAAAAGCAGAAACATTTTATTTAGGCAAAGCTCTGACTGAAATCAATAAGAACTATGGAATGTAGCCTCCCAGTTCAACTTGAAAGCATTATTTGTTAAGGGCTATGAAAAACAGAAGAATTTTGAAAGTCTAATTTATTTTGTTGCTGTTTAATTTTCCTTAACCTCATCGCTTTGGACATGGTAATGTCATTCATTCCCTCTTTCACTTAAGTTTCATAATATTGTCAATCATGAGCATCAAGAAAGTTACTCTTGAGTCTCTAAAATAAGTATTTAGTATTCAGTTGTCAAACCTCTGTAACCTACAACGGAAAAACTTACTTAAAAGCCAAGATGCTCTCATTTCCACAGGACTTCAGGAGTTATGTTTTAACTCCTTTGATTTTCATTCTCACTCCCAAAATACTGCAAATTCTGGAGAAATAGTTCCTCTTGCTGGATTTCTGAGGCTTCTTCTGAACACTTTTTAGTCAACCGGTCTCGACCAAGTTTTCCTGGCRTTTTAAAACAGGGAAGCTTTGCAGAAAGATGCAATACTCTGTCAGACCAGCAGGAATAACTACATGTATTCATCAYCCGTAAAGCTAATTTGCTCCTTTTCCCAGCTATTTTGGTCATTCCAGTAATAATATTACCTGCAAAATATCATTTTCCAGCACAAACCAGAAATGTCAGCAAGATTTCAATTTGCTTTGTGCAGAACAAGTCAAAAATATTCCACATCCTCCTAATCTGTATACATTAGTCGAACAGTCAAATGATACCCAGATTCCTGTAAATGAATATGGGTATTTTATCAGAATCACTTCTTCTCTACCAAGTTTCTGCTGAAATATCTTTTTTCCAGTCTCTGAAAACTTTTTGAATGTGCTCTGGTCAGTTGTTCATATGCTTACATGTTACTGAGAACCACTTGTGAGCCCACCTGTTGCCTTAGATGGTTGGGAAACAGTGATTACGACAAATTCTTCCTTGTTATGAGGTCCTAACCTGTAACAAGGATATGAGAAACTTACAGATGGAAACATTAAAAATCTGTATGTCCTTAGCTTTCTGAAATGAGCGCACAAATATTTCCCAGGGGAATTTAATCCCATTTGCATCTATAGCCCAAGCAGTCTCAATGAGCTTTGTATTTTTGTTATATGAAAGTGGTTTCAAAAATTATCAAAATTTCTTCTCTTTCAGAAATATCTTCTCCTCTGTTGGTTTCAAAATACATTTTTTTTCATATTTCCAAAGTTTTCTACTTTTCTTGAACTTCTGTTTTCTMAAATCTGGAAACAATCTCCAAATATTTCCAAATAAATTCCCACTAGAATGCCAATTTCATCTAACAAAAAAAGAAAATAAAAAACTAAAATGCCCAATGAAAGCCATGAAATCGCATGCAAAAAAAARRARRAAAAAAAAAAMCAYGAAGCTGAGCTCAGGACTTTCAGAAGAAAATATTCTSCCACTAATATAGAGGTTTGCACCTTAAAATCCTCCAGCCATTTCAACATTAACTATCCATGCCTTTTTTTTTTTTTTCCCCCAAGCAGTCAGGCTGCTTGCCCACAACATTGAACAACCAACAATCCCCTGATCCCCTCTCCCAGCTTCTGCGCCATGCCGAGAAGTTTCCAAGAGCCCATCTCCCCATTCAGGGCGATGATTATGCTTTCACCATTACGCTGAAAGCCTTATGCAAAGGGGAGGGAAAGAGGGGAAAAGAATCCAAAGGAATTCTGGCACCCCAGCCCGATAAGAAACTTTAGCCCTATTCAGCGGCTGACAACCGCTTGTAGAATATGATCTTAATCCTGTTTCTAACATTCTTTTGCCATTCGGCCTCCCTATTCCAGGCTGTATTCTTCTAACTGTCGCTTTAGCAAATCCCCCAAATAGAATTACTGGAGGAGATAAACATCAAAGGGAATTCAAGAAATCTACAGTAGGTTCACACAGTAGGGGAAAGAGGGGCAGGTGGGGGCTGGTGGAAAGGGCCATCTCTTCCCTTGCCTTGAGTCCGTTTCTGGTTGCATTCCTAAGGACCGGCTTGCTACCCCTCTGCACAGCAGCCCCAGAAACCTGCTCAGCAGCGTCCTATTTTTAGCATTTATTWTTATTCTGTTTGAGGCCCTTTTCCCTTAGGAGGAAGAGATCTTTATGGTGGAAAGCACCGTGCATAGTTATCATGTGTAAAAGCAACTCTTTCCTTAGAGAGGTGCATCACCTACACACAGAAGAGGAGGTGGGAGAAGGAGAAAACATGTTCCTAGTATGAAGCAGAAATCAGAAAAGGACTTGCCTAGCAGCACACAAGAAGTCTGTGGTAGAACTGAAACGAGTGAATGTAATTGGGGATCTCTCGGTAATTCCCAATAGAAGCAGAAACCTCCAATGCAGAGACACRCAAAGTCATGTTGTCTGCCCTGAAGAGCTTCTCAACACGGCTTAACACTTCTTAAGTGGAAGGAGCCCCTATCTGAGCCTGTAAGAAGCATTCATATTTATTACACAGTCCCCTCAACCAGACTCTTCTGGTCTGCAATTACAGCAATGACAACTCTGTGTGCTACCCCTCCTGGGCCAAGGAAATCATGAGATTCTGARGACAAACCAAGTCTTTCCATCCTGCCTCAGTTCAGTCGTATAGAAACAAGGGACCTGCTTTCTGCTCAGCACAGTTGGTGAYGAGGGATGGACTCCTGCAGAACAGCAGTCAGCCCAACCTCAGATGCTGTATGGCATGGCAAAGGGGAAGTATGGACCAGAAGTCATCCAAAGGCYCCTTCCAACCCAAGTTATTAGTCCAAATACTGTACTTCAAAAGGAACTGCCTTACTGACAAGGCACACGCAGTTTGGGTCATCAGAGGGAGTACAGATAATTCAGAGAGATTAACCTCAGCACCACAAGAGTGCCACCCTTATTAACTTTCCTGAGATCACTCTCTTTCACTCTGGATTCAATTCATAGCATCATTCACACTAGCTCCATCAGCCTGTTCTTCCCAGCCCTTTTCAGCAGTTGCAGCCTACRACTGCTTGAGGGAAGGTACAGAGACGATGGAGCCAAATCTTTCTTGTACAAGCAGATGATGTGACAACGGACAAATGCCACGACTTGCAGCTTGGGAAACTGAGACTGAACATTAGGAAAAATTTCCCTACTGTGAGAGTGGTGCAGTCGTGGGACAGGACACCAGAGAACACATTCCTTGGAGGATTTCAGGACTTGGCTAGACACAGCCATGGCCAGCTTCATCCAGCATTGTAACAGCCATCGCTCAGCTCAGGCAGCAGGTTGGGCTGGAGAGCCCAGAGATGCYCCAGCACCACCCCAGGATGCTCTTCAGTTACTCATGCACTGACAGTCCAATAGGCAGTTTTATTCTGGAAAAAATTGTAAGAAGAGCACTGTGAGACTCTGCATGGCAGCTTCTAGGGGATAAAAATCTGATCATATCTAAAAGAACACAGAGACCTAAAAATAGAGCTTCCACCACCCACAGTAAAGGATTAGCTTTCAGTTAAGAAACATGGGGAGACTTCAATCCTCATCAAGTCAAAGATCCTTCTCTTACTGTTGTCATCACTGCTAACTCACTACACATGGTTCAGTGAAAAGGCCTCAGAATGTGGATTATGGTTTTTCTGTTTGTCAAAGGGGGATGAAAATCGTTCTACATTGACTGATGGTCTAGACTGACATTTCATCAGATTTACATCAGACCTTGAGTCAGCCTGGATTGCAGTGCATTATTACCCGTTATCAATGTGTGAGCCATGGTAAAATCTTTCCAGCTCCTCTTTATTGCAATTGTCAAAACTTGTTTTAATCAATGAAGTAACCCTCTAAATATAGAACACAGATGAAGAGGGCCACCTTACACCAGTTATTTTGCTTCCTTTTAACATATTTTGTGGTTTTGGCATCTCACCTCTCCAGAGAAAGCTGTGCGGAGACATTCCACATTTTCAGCACATTTCTAGGAGGAAAAAAATAGTCGCAAAGCAGTGTACCATTTTTCAGCCTACTACTTCCGTGACAGATTTTCAGCATAACTGCTTGACTTAAGATGTGTGATGCCCATCAGGTACTTTTTCAACCTTTGATAGCCCTTACAGCACCTGCGGGACRTGGGAATGCATCTTCTTACTCTACTCACCTCTAGTTAGATCTGAGGTGGAAAAGCATGTCTCATTTTCAGCTGCACTTCAAGAATGAACTGTATTGGCTAGAGAAAAGTCCACAAAAAGTCCACAGAAAAATAATGAGAATAACTGGAAAGCAGTAGAAAGAAAGACTGAGAACACTGGTGTTGTGTAATCTGAGAGAGAAGGGCAAGAGCACTAGAACAGGTTATTTGGGAAAAAAATTGGATTCTCCTCCTCTGAAGCTCCACAAGAGGAAAGCGAATACACATCTAGAAAGTATCCAGTAAGATAATCATTCACGCTTCAGGATGTCTTCCAGCACTTCAGTGACGCTGTTCAGAGATACAAGGTCGGGATGAGGATGGGAATCACTAAACAAGAACRAGCTTCATATTTTCTTCCTGCAAATGTAGAGGTCTTAGTGGATACCAAATATCTCTTGGGCATTTGGATTCAACTTCAGAGAATTCCAGTTCTAGGTGACTTGCCCAAGGTCACCTAGGAAACCTGTGGCAGAGTAAGAATTAAATTCAGGCTTGAAGACCCAAGCTAAGAACTTTATTCTTTAAATTTTGCTGATCAGAGTATATTTGGTTTTTTTACACATGGTTTTGCCTTGTGAGAAGTTCTCAGGTCTCAGGTCTCTTTGGGACACTCTCTTCTACTATGTCATTCGATATGTTGGGAATAGCTATTTACTTCTCACACTTTGTGTGACCTGTCTAGCTGTCACGAGACTGGTCCCCAAACCTCTTTTCCATCTTCATAATCTAGTCTGTCAACCTGCAAATCATAAGCCAAAGAAACTGAAAGAATTAATTCCTTCTTCAAATAGGGAATCCATTCCCTGGTTTAAAGACTGCCAACAAGGATGCACCCCCCATCTCACCTTTAGCAAGTTGTTACTGTGGTTAATTACCCTCACAGTCCATGTTAACCTCACTATGAGATCCTCTCTCATCCTATGGCTCATACCTCCTTCTCGGGTTGCTTGAGATTTCACTCCTGATTGCTGATGGCATCCATAGTCCCTCTAGTTATGAAAAGCTCAGCCAGATCAGTTGCAAAGGGAGGCTTAAGTGTTTCCAAGACTATAATGAAAATTCTTTTCTGTAGAAACTGTGACCCAGACATGAAACCCAACCCTCAGTGGGAGATTTCTAATTTCATAGGAGACAAAAGCCAAGAGCACTAAAAAAAATTGTCACTTGTTTGGAGAATGGGGTTTTATCAATCAGGTGTGAGAGCTCTATCACCCTCCACACATTGCTCTATTTAGGGCTGAGTTTTTCTTATTGTTCTTGGGATTTCTTTTAATTCAACAAAATGGGTTCAGGAACATTTTGTCTCTGTCCTGACGGGGCAATGGGACAACCAAAAAGTGAAACAGCTTTCGGAATCCTAGAGCTCCTTCTTGTTTTATCCTGAAAGTTTTGTGAAGTTCTGTGAAGATCTAGATTTAATGGTTTGCTTGGGACAGTAGAGTGCTTGTTTCCAAGGATGAGGTCACGRGAACCTTTCAGATTGTAATTCTCCTAGGCAATAGTCCACCGCACACAACCATCCCTGAAGGCTCACCGCAGCTGTGACCAGCAGCTGCTGAGACCTGCTATGCTCATTGTGGCGGCATTCATCTAAGGCTACAATGGTGTTTTACAGAGATGTTCCTCATTAAACAACACAGCTAGAGACTTCAAAAATGGAGTGGTGACCACATATCATCCACTGAAATGGTGCCTCTACACAAGGAAAACAACTTTGGGCAACTTGTTCTGTCCATGGAGAGAGGTATTCAGCCACTTCAACCATTAACTCTATTTGTCTTTTATCAGATGGCAGCTGCATTCACCAGAGACTGCTCTGTATATCCAAGGAGCATCTCCATGATGGACTTAACATTGAAACACATGAGCTGTGCCCCTTGTGGCCCAACACCAAGAACACCTATCCCACAGAAAAGAGTAAAGATGACAGGGTGTAATATGTTATTGGATTTCATCCACAGCAGTGTTACCCCTGCCTTACATTTAAGTAGAAAAATGCTTCCAGGATGCCTGAGTCTAAGGGAAAAGAAAAAAACAAAAAACAGCTCCTAGAAATCCTCCATGAACTCTATTATCTTATCCCCACCGGTCATCAAGAGCTTAAGAGAGATCGAGGAAACAAGTGCAGGAGCGTGGTGGTACGCTCCCAGCACAGAGTGCTATTGTATGTAGAGCGAGAGGGACAACGCCACGGCTTTGTGTTAAGTGCCCCAATGTACTTTCTTTTTTTTTTTTTTTTTTTCCCATGAATTTGCCTAATTACCTGTTATATACCTTCTGAAGTGGGGTAAATCCAACCTTACTGATTCTATGATTCTATGATTCTAATGACAGTCTCAGACCTGATTATTTTCTACTGCAATTGCAGGATATATTCCTTTAACTGTCATTCTTAATAAGAATTCATTGCAGCATTTTCTTTAAATAAAAAGCAGAGAGAAAAGAAAAGAGCTATGTCAGTATTCAAAATGGTGCACAAATAGGTCTCATAGCTTGGGCGTCCTCTGGGTCATAGACTCATAGAATGGTAAGGTTGGAAGCGATCTACTAGAGATCATCTAACCCAACCATCAGCATAGCCCCATACATGGATTGAACCCATGACCTTGGCATTAGCAGCACCACGCTCTAACCAACTGAGCTAAACCTGCCCCCCTAGCCAATGCAAGAGATGGTTTTGTACTGCCAGGCTCAGGACTGAACCTTCAGATTCATGCTCAGTTTGTGCAGGCCCTGGCTAGACTACATCTGGATGAGAGCCAGGATCACACTGTGTTCTCTCTCTCCTTTCCCTCCATCCTTGGTTTCCAGACGGTCTAATAGATCAACCCGAACATTCAGAGGAGCAGGATATGTGTGCTGCAGAGCACCCACATGCCGTGTCTGGGAAGCTCTCAGTGTTCCTCCACACCAGCCGATTGAAAAATCAACCTCTGGAAGAACTCTGCTTCTCATTTCTCATTCTTGTGCCAGTCCGTGCTTCCTCCATTAATCCTGCCAAATTTTAGTTGCTTCTTAAACAAGTTCCCATTAAATGGCTTTTCAATTAGTTTGATCAGAAGTGCTTTTTGCTAGAAGTGCGGCACACCCGTCAAATCAGGCATTTCCTGCAGGACAGCTACTTCCTGAAAAAMGTTTGAATTTTCTCTTGGAAAATGCTCAGCTCAAAAACAGAACTATTTGGCCTTGCAGCCAACATTTTCCTTTATAATTTCTTCCAGAATTTGAAGTAGATTCTTCCCTCCTCCTGCCACCCCCAAATTTTTTTCTCATCAAAATATTTCATGGATAAAAAACAAACCAAAAACGTTCTCTACTGGCTCAAAGTTCAAACGGCAGGATTTTCACACAGCACAGACCTGAGCCTTGGAATTGCTCTGGCTTCTTGGCAAAGTCTGTTCGGTAAAGTAGCTCGAAGTACCCAGATTTGTCGAAAGCACGCCTCCCACCAATTTAACACTGGGGAAGATAATCCGGTTTTAAAATGAGAAAAAACATCTAATATAGGTTTTCTGGAGCTTTCCTTTCCAGTAAATATTTAGTTTTTTATTAGCAGCAACTATCCGAGAAACATACTTTCAAGGTTGGATCTTTCACCCTTTCTCAGCTCCTTGACTACCAACCCATAATGTTACATGTATCATGTTTTCCTCTGGTTCTATACACATCAGTCCAGAGGATCGCTGCAATTTATTTGACCAGCAATGGCGTGGCTGTTGTTTGTTCACTAGACCAGATTGCTGCGAGATAGGAGAGCTGGGCTGCATGCCTCCCTGCTCCTAATGCTGAGAGATTAGATAGGAAAGGCAGATAGACCTGCTTTAGAAACAAGCAAATGAGCAACCCTAAATACCTTCCTAGGCTTGGTGACCGTAAGTCCTCGGCAGTGACTGGTTCTTGTGGGATAATGCCAGGAATAGGCATATTAAGCACATGAATGTCAAGTTCTAATTCATCTCTTTAATGTTGTACAGTAGGAAGACTGTACCCCCCTGCTGCGGTGTAATTTCACGCTGAGGAGTCTGATGGGGCTTCCTGCAGACTGATCCTTTATGGATCAGAAAACTCACTTTTGCTTTGTGTTAGAGGGCCCAGAGATTATCTTATTAACCATTTCCATGCCAGCACAGATTAAACGCCAGAAGAGGCTCTGCCTCTTCCGAGGACTCYTCTGTAGTGCTTCTTTTTCTTTCCTATGGGCTCACATTGTAGAAGTGGAGAACATTAAAAATCTAGCCCTCTACCAGAGGATATAATATTTATGTGAACAGATCATTTATTTTGCATTTTCTTGGCTTAGGTGCAACACTGGCTTTGTTTGAACCCAAAACCAGTTTAAGCATCTTCATGCATCCACATCAGGCCTCTTGTATCTCYTTTTCAGGTTCTTTTTCTTCCCTCTGCTGTTCCTGAAAGAGAGAATATTTAAAACTCCTTCAGCAGTGATGTATTTTGGGTACCACCTGCCCCAGAACTGCTAACTCAGACTGCAGGAGGTACAAGTTCCCCTCAACCAACACTACACTATTCAGTAGTCATATTAAACCAACTCCAAAATCTGATATATTGGATCTCAAAATGTAAGATAGRCTCCCAAATGTGGTCTGGATAAGGTCATGGTTATTGCCTGTGGCCCTGGCATTGGACAAAGGTAGCTGGAGGGGTCTGAGATGTCCTCACCCCTGGCTGAAGGCAGTGTATGCCTGTGGGTCCACCTCAGGCACCATACACTGACCTGGCTCAACAGCAGGAAAGTCTGGTTCCCTCCCACCAYCACAGTCAGGCAGACAGTCCCACTCATACAGTAACATTGCAAACATCTTCTGAGCATGAGGCTGCCAAAATTAGGATTGTCCTGTGGCTTCCCTTGCATTGTGTCCACCCATCCCATGTTTGCACAGCACCAAACTCTGTGGGACCCATACTCAGCCAGTCCTTAAGCAATTTGTAGCACCATTGAGCAACCTGGCTGAGAGCTCAGCTGAGACCTTGCTATGGGGACAGCAAGGCTCAGCTGTGACTGGTCCCTGCTTCCTCCAAAGCTGTTGGATGCAACAAATGGATCAGGAATAGGCTGCAGGAGACAGGACAGAGACCCAGGCAGGTTCTCTGAGACTCCTCAGGATGGAGGATTTTCCAGCCTTAGGAGACAAAAGCATCCTGCTTTCACCACTCGACCATAATGCTTCCTCAAATGATGCCAGAGGGCCACCCTGTAACAGGAGATGATGGTTTATAATCTCATTTTCTGGGTTGACTGCCCTTCTGGTGCCTCTCAAGCTCCATGTAAATCATCTGGAGCCTTATATCTTTGCCTGACAGGGCCATTCTCCCCAAGCTATAAGTGCAAATTACATTTGGGAGGCTTGTTTGCTTCTAACAGGTTCCTGGTTGAGCAGGGAGTTTATTAGTGAGGATGTCTTCCCAGGACAGACCCATCAACAGACCTGCAATTCAGTCTCATATGGACACAGCACTGCAGCCAGGCCAGGCTCAGGCTGTTATATACCATCAAAAGCATCTGGGATTCCTCTGGACTCCAGCGTTAGTCATGTTGAACTTGAGAGATCATCATTTGTTAAATGTAAAAATTTATTAGAGAAAAGTAATTCTACACATATAGCAGACAACACTAAACTACACTAAACAATTAACACCAAACAATCTACAAATGACAAGTATATCAAAGCTTAAGTATAATAAAGCTATAGAATACAGTAGGACTGAAAAAAAGGAATATTTACATATCAGAGCTCTGTGGTCAAATCATGGGTGCATGGTATGGCAACCACTTTCATGCTCTGCCTGTGCTAATGGGCCACCCCTCCAGCATAGTTTTCCCTGGATAGTTCTCACCACACTCGAGCTGCATCRGGATGATTCACATTCTCCCTGGCAGTTGACATCTAAGGTGCCCCCTCTGATGGGTGGGTTGTCAGGTCCACAGGCCACCTGACAGTGGGCCCAAGTCTGCCCCAGAGGTATGTGGCTTATTTTATTTTATGTTTTCTTTGTTCCTGGGCTCAGTTTGTTATCCAATCAAATAATGCTACATCATAGTTACACAGCAGCTGGATGAGCTCAGCTGGTAACAAGTGTGCATGTCAACAGATAACGCCAGGCGCAGCTCTTCTCAGTCCGAGCTGCCTTCTGCGGTTTGACTCTTGTACAGTTTTGGCTCTTGTATGGGTTTGGCTTTTGTATAGATTGACTCCTGTACGGGTTTGGCTCTTGTATGGGCTTCCCAAGAGGTCATCTAGTAGCAAAACTCCACAGTGCCTGGATGCTTGCAGTGTGAGTCTGCAGTGTCACAAAACCTCCATCAGGTGTCACTTCTCCTTTGCTGCCTCAGTTTGTTCAGCAATCATGAGGCTGTTGGAGGGTCTGCCAGAGGCTACAGCAACCCCAMGGTGTGGTAACTCTGGCCATGGTACACCTGGGGCTCGTTAGCTCTTGGGGCACACCACAGAGCAACCCCCTCTTTTATGGCCTGCACCATCCTGAGTCCYACGCTTGGATGTGCCGTGCGTAACAAACTCCTGCTCACACGCGACCGTACGTAGTTTCTGCAGGTTAGGAGCAGTGCCAGCAGTGTCACCTGTTCGAGCTGCYTGCTTATGCACCTCCCCATCTGCCAGCACAACTTCCTGAATCAGGATCATCTCATCTCATCCCTTTCTCAGTTCACCTGGTGCACCAAGATGCAAGCACTTTGCTGCAACCTTTAGTAATTTCAGTTATTTTAGTTTAGAATATTGTTCGCACCTGCTCAGCTACAGAGCCCTGTGGCAAAATATCACCACCAACAGCCCTTTTTAAGCTAATGAAAAACAACCTGTCTTTTGTTTGCAGAAAATAGCATCTCCTGTGTCTTATCATGACCAATTATTTAATGTCTCTCCAAGCAATAAAYAGTCTTTCCACAACTACAGGGTTATGTAAATCTCTTTCTACCTGCTAGCCTGCTGGATGAGGATGTGTGGCTGACTGTCCCCTCTTGCAAAGCAGAGCCRTTAACTAGGGCTGTAGCTGCTCCAGCCCTCAAAGCAGGGAGCCAGAGGCCCCTCGCCTTGCTGGGGCGGAGGTTGGCGTGAGCCCTCTTCCTGGGGTCCTTCACTCTTCAGCCTCACCAGGCAGCACCTATTCCTGCAAAGCACGTGGGACARGAGGGCTCTGCCTTTGTGAGAACAGTCCTGTAGTTTTGCTTTCTTCCAGTGCTCTCAGGCTGCCAGCTTTCCACAGAAAAGCATTCCCAGGCTCTGCAATTGGCTGTGTTTYGCACAACGAAGAAACTTATTAAAGCCTGGAGGACACAGCAACATTGCAGCAGGATTGCTGCAAGAAGCCAGGCAATTGCTGAGCATCTCCACTGAGAAACAGTGAAGCACAAAAAATGCCAGCACGCCGAATTTCTAAACGCCGGGTCGTCTGTCATTTCCAGATTGGATTGCAGAAGAGGGAAAGCCACCAGCTCCCATTCRCATTAGAGCCTCTTGGGAAGAAAGGGGCGATTTTGGTAAGACGYGCTCTGTGCCGAGACTCAGCGCCCTGAGCGGAGCCGAGGGTAGGAGCAGGGTGCTCTGTGCTCTGTGTCAGAGGGAAACTGCCTCTGCAGGGCCTACGAGGTGGAGCACCGTTGATAAAGGTGGACGGGTTTTCTTTTCTAACTGAGGTAAAATAGTTGTTCTGATAACAATGTTATTGACATTCATGTTTTATGTTTTYATAAAGGAAGAAACAAACATCTCTGTTCTTCCCTGGCTTTGCTTTAAGGTACAGCAATACAGAAAATAGTGCCTAGAAGCCTCATTTCAAATTCTGTGAGAGGGACTGAACTATTTCTTTTATTTTTATTTTATTTACAAATAAAACTACTTAAGAAATCCCCTGGGGAAAATGTGTAACTTGCATGCTTTATTTTTGCTTTTACACTTTGATTGGACTCTCTSCTCTGCCCATGTAAACTGGAGCAGGCTTGGCTGGCGATGGGGACTTTGACGTTCTCCTTCCAATCAAACCCGTGTCGGTGGTGGCGGAAGGCTTTGGAAGCTGTGCAGGGTCTGGAAATCCTGCTGGAGAGAAGCCACAGCTCACAGCCAAGCGGCACGGTTGCCAGCCACGGAAGCRGAGCAGAAGCAGAGACCGCTGCTCTCCAGAAGATGCACGAGCGACCGGTGCACCCGCAGAGCCGCTTCGCCCGCTGCCGAGCCGGACCCAGAGCCGGCGGGCCGCGCGTCCCTGCGGCCGCCTGCCTCCCCAGCAGCGCGGAGCGGCGGGTCCCCGGGCGGCCGCTGCGCGCCCAGCAGCGGGCAGAGCTAAGGGGGCACAAATAAATGCAAAACGCCTATTCTGCCTGGCGCAGTGGGTTTCCCGGAGCTGCGCCCTGAACGAAGGACCCTCTCCAATCCGCGAGCTGTCAGATCCCAGGGCAGCGGGGAGGACTGTTTGTTTAGACCTATGTGGGTTAGGCAGCTCAGACTTTATTCTTGCACTTTGATAGGTTCCTAAATGAAAATCCAATAATATTTTAAGCAGAACGAGTTCCCATGAAAGTCATTTCTAAATCGCCCGGCTCATCCTACCTGTCGGCTGGATTCTCCATCCCCACTGGCCTAAGCCGGGCRTAACGGCGCTGCTCCCGGGGGCGTTACTCCAGGAGCAGAGTCTGGCCCCGCCGGAGCGAGCACCCGCTCCTGCCTGCCTTTAATGAACATGTAAATAGACGGGAGGCTTCTGAGCAGAGCAACCCTTCAGTCAGGAAGTTCGCCAAAGCAGCTCGGCAGAAATAATACTTTATTCCTGGCGGTGCAAATAACTGATAGGGACCGGCTAAGAAGGGTTCATGCAAATACTCCCGAATTAAGCTCCGTCTGAAGTTAGAAAGGAAAGATGATAAACACACCCGGCTTTAAAACTGCAAAATATGCTTTGCAGGCATGAAACCAGAGGAGTAACAAAACTATCTGACATCATATTAAACAGCAAAGCATTTTCTTATTCTCAGGGCTGCAGTTACCTAAAACCAGAGTCCCATTAAAGAGCCCTAACTATTATTTACATTTCTAAATCTTAAAACCATTAACAAAAGCCACTTAATTCAATTACTTTCCCTGGGCGCCGACGTTATTACATTATTGTCGTAAAGCCGAGTTTGGCTCTAGGTTTCTCTCTCTCTCTCTCTCTCTCTTTTTTTTTTTTTAATTCATTCCTCTTTTCTCTGCGCCTCCCCCGCCACCTCCCTGTCTTCCTCTCCCCCAATGTCATTGTGTAGAACTAATGGGGTAAACTGAAATGGTATCTGTCCTCATTGACAGGTTTATGAGAATTTAATAAAGCGTGGCGCGGATAAAATGAGATATTACAAGGCCACACAAAGCTGATTGACTTCTCCACGTCAGCATTTTTATTTGGTTATTTATTTATTTCTTTTCAACGCRGGGGTGATCTCACCAGTTCTTCAGCATCGTCGGTCTGGGAGAGATGCAAGAGGGAGGGAAGGCACRGGAGGCAGCAGGGACCGATCAATCGATTGGCCAGTTTGGTTTAAAGAAGGACCTCAATGCTTTGAGCGTTTCCAGTGGCACCAGGAGGATGGACTGGCAGGAGTCCAGCGAGGGCCCCTCCGTGGCTGCCTCTGCACGCACAGACCTCTCGGACCTCCTCAGGGCTGGGGTGAGCTCTCTCCCAGCCGCCGGGGTAATGYGGGTAATGCTAAAATGCTCCACCACAGCCTGCTCGGCAGATTCTCCCCAGACACAGGCCCAAGCAGGTTTACGTCAGTCGATGCAAAGCAACTGTTCAAAATCTGAAATACCAGAGGRTCGCCAAGAATGCAGGTCCTGCTCCTGCCATCCTGCAACCAACTCCCGGCCAGGTGCACACCTGCTCCTTGCCTCAGTTTCTCCCTCGGTCCAGTCTCCTGCTCTTTTAAATGTTAATTGGAGTTTGACAGATCAAATCTTCCCTCTGGGAGCACTGGGAGTATCAGGGTGTACATTTAAGCRTGAATGCTCCCATCCCACGGCAAACAGGGAGCGCTGCCCGGCCTCGAAATCAGGCTTGTGCGGTGGCTGGCTGGCTGTCTCCCTCTCCTGGCCTGTTCAGAAAGTAAGGCTCAGAAAAAAAAATTAATTTGGTCTAACATGCACTTTTCCAGGCAAGGAAAACTTGAACGAGTGGCCAAGGAGATCTGGGTTCAGCCCAGACAYGCTGAGAGATACAAAAGGGCTCAAGACCCCACTTAAATCTTGACCCCAAATTACAGGAGAATGTTTCCTTGTGCGAAGACTGTCGGGATTAAACTTGGCTCCTGTTACACTCAAAACTTGGCCTGTGGTGCCTTGAAACTCAAATAATTTCTACCACTCCCCCATTTCTGCAATTTGCAATCAGAGAGAGTGGCAGAGATACCCTTGCTGGTTCAAAAGCCCAGGCAGCTTTGCACACAGCCAAGCATGAGCTYTCAGGGGGAGCTGGCAGCCTGCAGATTCGAGGCACAATCCTGGACACCAGCACAAATCCTGGCAGCAGCAGGGCAATGGACCTCTCCGAGCACCAGTGGTTTCCAGGATCAAACCCTTCCGAGACATCCTCCTTAGTAAAAGCAGCCCAGCCAGGATGGACTGGCAGCAAATCTCCCATCATTTTTTAAGAGGACTTAAAATCATCTGAAATCAAAGCCTTGCTCCCTACAAATGCTGAAGTTGTCCTATCACCCAAAGAGCCAGAAAAGAGGCTGCTATTCCTTTAGTGCTTATTGCAAGCCAAGAGCACAGTGCAGGCTTTTAGGGTGCAAAAGCCTCCAGAGCACCAGATTTATGCCAGGCCAGCAGCTCAATCCTGCTCTCTGCTGGCTTACATTGGAAAGGCTATACCATATCTAGCAGTCTTCTCAGAGCAGTGTGTGCTGAACACCTTGCCCGGCCCAGCATTCACACATGCATTGGAAAGGGTCTGTGCTCTCCCCTTTTGCTTTTGCACTCCATAAAGGGGTGCAACCCACTCCCATTCCTTTAAAAGCCCCTCCGAATCGTTGCCAGAGGCGTGCTCCCCATTTTCGGTTTGCATCACGGGAGGCACCCRGCAGCTCTGCACGCTTAATTCGCACCCCCTGCACCAGCCTTTCCTGGGCTGTCCCAGRCTGCAAACATATCCCTCACCGTGTCTCCTTGCTGAAGGGTCACAGGGCACAGAGCAAGCYGGGGAGCATTTCTTCCCAGCTGAGACGTACTCACACTGCCAGCTCCACCAASGTGGCAACACAAGGGGCTCACTCAAAGTGCAGGGCATACGCAGACATCCCTGGGGAGCACCACCTCTGCTGTTCCCACCATCAGCCTCCTAGGACCAGGTCACCACTGCTTATGACCCCAGTAATGGACTTAATTGATTTAACAGATGCTGAGGCAGTATCATACCAAGACTGGGCTCTTATCATGCAATGCTCAGGAGCACTTCACCCTCTTCTCCAAGCTGGCTTCACTCCAAAAAGTTTTAAACCTAGAGATGACCCCTTATTCTCTTCTCTGAAATGCACCAGTAAAGAAAAAGATGTGGTCAAACTTGTCCCCTATGTCCAGCTTTGCTGCCCTGGCTCCACTCTCCTTCCCTGAGCACCCGACTTGCTCAGGATGTAAATGTATGTAAATCTTTGGCAGTATCCAGAATAGCCCCATATCTCCAGCTCTCTTTCTCTCTCCAAGCGGCTGGAGTAATTACAGTGTAGCAGTGCCAGCATGAGGCATTTCTGCTGATGAATGCACTCAATCTAAGCACAGTTTTATGTATCATTAATTTTTTTAGCATTCAAAAAAATAACTTTTTTGATGGCAGATAATACTGTAATCACTCACAATTGCCAATACAATTATCTTCATCCAACTGTGTAAAACAACTATGRGAGTAATTTTGGCCACTTAAATTCTCTTCCTCATTCTTTTATTTTCTTATTTTTTAATGTTCATGTGAAATGCAAAGCTGCTTGGCTCAGGTTGCTGTGACACAGTCACTGCTAGAAAGAAGTCCCCATTACCCCACCTGTACAGAGAGGAAGAGGTTTTCAGAGCCAGCCCCCTGCCCCCCATGTTTGCAAGTTGCAGTATTTGTTTAAGATGCCTTAAGCAACTTCAGGGATGTCCCAAAGGGTCTCAGTATCCTGGACAYCTCACTGCTATGACTTACTGAACACTTTTCTGACTTCCCATCAAGCCACCACACAATAGCTGCTCCATGATATGTATGGAGCAGCCAGCTAAGGGTAAAAAACACTTATAAAATCCCATGCCCCCAAAAGCTCTTCTAGCCAACAAGCCCTATAATTTAACAGGCCAAATGAAGGGGAAATGTCTCCTCTCAGATATTTTGAGAGGTCTAGGTTTTGCTARAGGACCCCTTGCACTTTTCACAGGCACAGGAACTGAGCAGTGACAAGGAGGGTCAGCACAGTAGCTGAGTTGTATTCCAAGTTTTATTTCCACAGAGGAGGAAGAGGAGATTTGCATATCACAGAGCAGTGAGCTTAACCTGGGTGACTGGTTGGCTTTGGTCCTCGCGTGACATGTCACCTCCGGTGGCTTGTGTCTGCACATCGTGCTCCAGCACATGGGGCTGTGGTTCCCTCTCTTCATCCCTCTGGGGTACCTGTGTTTGCAAATCAAGCTTTGGGTCCCTCTCTTCATCCCTCTGGGGTGTCTGTGCTTGCAAACCAAGCTCTAGCTCACCGGGATGTGGGTCCTTCTCTTCATCCCTCTGGGGTGCCTGTGTTTGTAAATCAAACACTGGCACACCAGGCTGTGGGTCCCTCTCTTCATCCCTCTGGGGCAC
>NW_028186390.1:6224654-6284618 GCF_003343005.1 Rhea americana
CTCTGGGGCACTTGTGTCTGCAAATCAAGCTCTGGTGCACTGGGCTGTGGGTCCCTCTCTTCATCCCTCTCGGGCACCTGTGTTTGTACATCAAGCTCTAGCTCACCAGACTGTGTGTCCCTCTCTTCATCCCTCTGGGGTACCTGCATTTGCACATCATGTTCTGGCTCACCACGCTGTGGGTCCCTCTCTTCATCCCTCTGGGGTACCTGTGTTTGCACATCAGGCTCAGGCTCACGAGGCTGTAAATCCTTTTGCATGTCAGGGGGGTGAATCAGGACTGATCCTTCACTCTCCTTGTCTGACCAGGACACCAGTGATGCCGCATCAGGCTTGGATGACAACACTTGCACCTCACTCTGCACCTCTGGCTGGAGAGCAGCTGTTTGCATGTCATCCCACAGGTCCTCTGCGAGGGTGATTTGCAAGGCTGTTCTTTGTAATGTTGGGCACTCTTCTGTCTTGCTGACCGTGCTGGACACATCTGGAAATGTGCTACTTGACTTTTCGGATTGCTGAGCCACAGAGGCTGCTCCCAGTGGGGCCTGACTTAGTCCATGTCTCTGGGSTTTGTTAGCCCCGGATGCATCAGTTCTCTGTTTCTTCTCACAGGTCAATCTTTCAACYTCTTTCATGAACCGAAGGCACAGCTCTTCTTGCCATGGCAAAGCCACACACTGGACAGCCACAGGGAGCCCCACAGCTCCTTCCACAGTCTAAAACAGATAGATAGCAGAGAAGCATGACAGGAGATACTCAAAGGCTGAAAATCAAGTACAGCTCCAAGCTTTGGTGGAAAGAAGGTCTCCAGGATATTAACAAGTATACCACAGAGCAGGAGCTACACACAGGAGCTCTATCCTGACCCAGAGTCCCCAGGGAAAGTCAGGGCCACCTCTTTTAGAAGAGGGCAGAAGTGGCTTCTTGTCTGGCAGCCAGACCAGACCCCAAGTAGTCCCATAGCCAGCAAGTCTTTGGCATGTTATAGCCTGATCACATTGAGCTGGTTTGGTGGCATAGTCCAAACACTTTCAGACAGAGTCTTGTCTAGTATCTCCTGGCAACTGTTTGCTGTTGGTGACACTAYAACTTGTTGGATTAGCCAAGCCTTTAACACTAACACCTCAGTAAAGGAAGCCAAGTAGACTCCATATCCTTAAATAGCGCCAGGTTTGGCACCTGGAAGTATCTGAGGTTGTCACAAAGCCTGCATGACCCCATAGTCCAGTGTGGGATTACCAYGATCTGATGAAGA
Organism: Rhea americana; assembly: GCF_003343005.1. Classification (NCBI taxonomy): domain Eukaryota; kingdom Metazoa; phylum Chordata; class Aves; order Rheiformes; family Rheidae; genus Rhea; species Rhea americana. Next base: position 6,225,910 of record NW_028186390.1, read on the forward strand.
GAGCTCTGGCACAATGAGCACTGGGCTACCTAAGCCCTGAAAAGGACCCATTTTTCTTACCTTCCTCAGCTTCTTGTGCCAGGGCTCATCCAGGTACCCGCTGTAAAGATGCAGCTGTTCTTCATCTGCCTCTGTGACTGTGGTGACGGGCACAACTCCCGCAGGGAAGTTGAGGATGTTGTACAACATGGTGGAGGACAGAGCATCTAGGCAAGATGGGGGGAAGGAGTGGGAGATCCAGGGGGCACATGTAAGGCCTGTGATGTGCCAAAAACACTCTGAGATGGACTCACATCRTGCTGCTTCAAACACAAGTGGCCAAACCACGCACGCAAAAGTAGAACATCCTAGAGCCAGAAGCAGTTCCTTATACTGGCTGGTATTAATGGTAGGCAGGAGAGGGCACCTAAACCAGCTAATTTATCTCTTCAGTCCCCCTGCTTGAAACCTTCCCAGTAGCTGATATATTTTTGTTGTTCAAGATCTTTAGGCTGTGCCCATCYAAGCTTTCACYTTGCCTTAATGTCACCTTTTGAGAYGTCCTCTAACCCTACAGACAGGATGAGAGGGGAGGGCTTGAGTTACATGGAAACAAAGCTATGATTYCTACAAGGATTTTCTTGGATTTCTCTACCTTCAAAAGGGTTTGGTGAATTTCCAGTTGACCCTGTCCATACATCAGCTGCTCTCTGAGGCTTACCAAGGTTTGTCTCCATGTAGCCCAACGTGAAGGCCGGTCCCAGCACAGGGCACAGTATAACGTCCAGGTCAAGGTTCTTCCATCGGGTGATGAATTCCCAGCGATAAAYCTGGCCAGAGAGAGTCAAGAGGTTGTTATGGATTCCTGGATGCACCAACCTCCTCCTCTCTCAAGAGCTTGTGGTGCTTTGCAAGCTCCACAGGTGATGAGAGGGGTACAGAGAAGTGCAGACCAGCCCCACTGGGGGCTGCTGACAAAGACACACACTACATTGCAAAGATGGCTTCTGGGAAATCTTTTCCTTCCCATAGCTGTAACAGCAAAATTGTCCCCTAAGAAGCAGCAAAAATCGATTTTGCATTTTTTGCAAGAAATATGAAGCCACCTGCGATTCAGAGCACACTGTTTCCTGCATAGATGGAGACCTTACAGAAATCAGGGACCAGGATTTTATCTGTGGATGTCACACAGCAGCCTGAGGACCTATGTGAAACAGCCACCACACCAGTGGCGAGAGGAGCAGGGGTGATATTCACCACATTCAAGGAGTCCCRTTACCATCATGGCAGCATGAAGGTCCGCGAGTTCTTTCGATGAYCTGCAATGAGCCAAATGCAAAACTGTGTTGGTCACTGAGTGGGTATGCGGCTGGGCAGAGGCCAGTCCGCACCATGCCTTCCTGGGGAAGGASGGAGAGTGTGGGCAATGCAATAAAACCACTAGCTCCACATACAAGCAGRTACCCTGTGCTGCAGCAAAGCCCTCCTTAACCTGATCCTCACACTGCAGAACGGGCCCAGSTGAAAACTCATTGCTCCACATTTAYTGTGGCTCTGTAGCCACATAGTGATTACAAGAACAATTTCTGGAGCTGTGTTTCCTACTAGCAGGGAAAGRAAATCCYAATCCTACGATTGCTCTTATGTCTGCTACTTGTGCAGTTGCCATCTGGCTAATCCACCCATGGGAACAGTCGTTCCCAAGCAGAGGGACTGACCAGGACTCATCCTCAGCTGTTCTGCTCCACAGTATGCTGCAAAACCCCCTTCTGCAGCAACCTGCACCCACCCTGGGGTCTGATCCCAAAAAAGGCTCTTACCGCACTCCACATGGCATGTCCAAATAGCTTGCGAAACACGGTGACTGCAAAGGAATGAACAGCAGCTGTCAGGACAAGATGAGGATGTCYGTGGCTGCAACAGGGCTGTGATTTACTCCTGGAATAAGTGGGCTTGATCTCCAAGCTCCCCTTCCACATCACATGCCAAGCCCTTCTCCTGGTGTCCTCAGCTCCTACGCACTTTCTCCAGTTGCAGCCACCCGCATGCCAATGCCAGACCCCTGCACCATTCTGCCGCCTCCCTGGCTCCTTTGCCTGCTGCCCTCCCCCACTGCCTTTGCTACTGTTCTGCACATCACAGCCGGGACCTTGCAATGGGTTGCGTTTTGCAGCTGGGGAGCTGAGGCACAGAGTATGGTCTGCCTTGATGAAAGGCTATAGTGAAGCCAGTGGCAGAGCTGAGGATGCAGTAACCCCAGTTCACATGCAGCAGCTTTAACTACTAGGTAAAATTCCTGTCTTATTTTGAAGGCTACTGCTAGCAATAACCAGAAAGACATTTGCTTTGGCTTTTCAGATAAATTAGAGGTCCACGTTGACCATTCAGCTCCTACCCCAGGCTCCTAGTACTCCCAGATTAGCTTAATCCCAGCTCCTTTTTCAAAGCTGATGATTCTGAGTCATCAGAAGAGCATCAATTTTTGGAAATGAGGAGGGAGATAAGAGGCACAATCCCATAACCCGGGAATCAGTAGGCTTTCAGAGGGCCCAGGCTGTGCTGCACAGTTCCTGTCTGACCCTGGGCAACTCTCTACAAAGCAGAGTCCACACTGTCAGGTTATTGGAGCTTGCCTTAGGTCCATGCTGCTTTCACCTTGGTTACTGCTTCACTTTGGGCCAACCTTTCACTGGAGTATGGGGCCACCCTGGTTCAAGCCCACCACCACCACCCCTGCATCCTTGCAGTGCTGACACAGGTGGGTCAAGCCAGGCAGCTCCAGCATTCAGATTCTCCTTTGGTTGATGTTGTTGTGCTCCTTGGAGTAACTCAGGAACCCTGGAATGGACCCAGCACCATCTCTTCCTTTTGAGAGACATGCAGCACCTGAGCAGCCCTTCTGCACCCAGCTGGAATGTGGTAAACAACAGGCCACTCACCAGGGGCTTTGTGAGACAAGCCAGGATCTTTCTTAGCACAGCTGGGAGTCCATCACAGCGGATGGAGTGGCTGCAGCCTGGCTCCAGAGAGTCCAGTTTGCTTAGAGGAAAAGACAAGAGGAGGTGGGCAGGAGTCAGTCCCATCGCTGCCTGTGAATCAAGTCTCAATCTCTGATTTATTGACACTAATGCATGAGCAGAAATCCTGTGACCAAGAAAAGCCTCCACCTGAGTGAGTCCCACTACCTACTGGCCACCCTGAGTGTTGAAAATCCCTCTGTGACGCCATGCTCTGGGACTTCAGTCCCACCAAACAGCTCATAGTTAAGCAGAGGAGCCAGTTAAACAGGGAAGGAACTAATTGTCCATCCCCACTCAGGCTGCAGTAACAGTCTAGTCATCCTATTTGTCTACACCGAGCRAGGGAGTGGGACGTTTCATCTAGGTAAAGGCCCACAGGAGCCAACAAGGAGCCGACAAGATGTTGTCGCTGTTGATCTTTTAGTGCATCAGATGTGTCGCGGCCTGCAATGCAGGGAGCCATCCCATCTCCCCACAGGCACCTAGCACCCTTTCCCTACTTGTTCCAGGTAAAGAGGTAGGAATGGGATGTGTCAGCCATACCACATGTTTGCAGAAGCAGAGCCACTGTCAGCAAAGAGCCCCTTCACAAACAGGCTGTTCATTGCATAGTCAACACTGGGAGGGACAAAGGGGATCATCTGGGAGAGGAAGAGGACAGAAAGTCAGTAAGCAGAGCTCAGAGTTGATTTCCTGTATCTAGGAGGTGGGTTTCCTGATGTCTAATAAACAGTTGAGTATACCCATCACCCTTCTCTCTTTGGGAATCATTATGAAATCTTCTCCCTTCTCCCCTTCTTAGTCTATATCCCCAAAACCTTTAAGACCTTCTTACCTTGGAGGCTTCAGCATCTCTATCAAAGTGGAGTAAAAYTGGCTGAGGAGTCCAGTAAGAGAAGGAAAGGGTAGACAGAAATGCACATACACATTCACCCACACCCAAAGGGCCCACCTAGCTAACCTACCGTGTGTCCAGCCTCCTCCAGCAGCAGCCGGGTCTCGTGGACAGCCCGAGTCATGCAGGGTGGGAGAAAGAAGTAGCCATCCAGGGAATAGAAGCCAATTCGAAGAGGAGCATGGCTGCTAAACACCTGTGAGTACAAGGACAAGGAGCTGTACACTGGCTAGGGAGAAGCCCAAGGTGAAAGCCCTACCCAGAGCCTAATTTCCTCTACATTATCTTCTCTTCCATCCTTCCTACTATCTTCCGCCCTCAACAGTTGTGGTTTGTCTCAGTCTTTGAGGAGTTCAGTCCTAGGATAGCTGTGGGGATCTCAGCCCATGGTGCCAAGGATTTTGGCTTAGGTGGGAATCTAACAAGCATTACTTCCATGTGTTGACCCACCACTTTTTAATGAACTACCTCCATGTTGAAGGGGATAGGCGGCACGGTAGGGTCCAAGCGGAACATATCTTCACACAAAAGTGCTCTCATGCACAAGGCCAGACTGTCCACGTCTCTTGCTATTGGCCCCACCACACCTGTAGCTGCCACAGAGAAAAATATACACAGCTTCTAGGCCAAATACCTGTTCCTCAGCTAAGCTGGTAAAGGTCATAAGACRTGTCCAGGGTGGATCTGCTACTAACCACACAAAACTGTCCTTTTTCCCTTCTCTCCTTCCCACCTCCCACAACCATCAAAGAAGATTTTTTATTATGCAGCTACCAAACAGAGATAGGAGGTCCATGAGATCTAGCCCCCAGGTTCACTTTACATGGCCTCTGGAAATATCATCTTTTGCATATGTGTGTCCATATATTGCCGATTGAGCTGACAGGCATTTTTTTTTGCTAGGGCTGAGAAGGGTTTTCCACTCCCACTGCAACAAAACCAACATTGCCTATGGACCGATACGCTCTGTGCCCTTGGCAGTTCAGAACTCCATTATCTCTTCTGCAATGAGCAGGGAGGGAAAGGTGCTTCCTTCTCCCTTGCCCCAGACATGAATAGAGAACAGAGGCAATGCTAGTGGGAAGAGCTGGCCCATAACAGCCAAAACACTGCTTGTCATTGATTAAATGGAGATTGTAAAAATAAATGGGAAGGCAGGAAAAGATATCTTGCAGAGAGTATCCCAAAGGTGATCGAGGCTAGGGAGAAGCATAAAAAGGGTGCTACAAAGGTGTTATTCTCAGTGCCATAAATGCTAATTCCTGACCCTAAGACCTTAATTGTTAACCCTTAAACACCCACAAGGATCAGACTCCTACTGACTGAAATGAAGAGCAGGCAGGCAAAGAGCTTGGTTGCTCCAGGTGGCAATTTCCTTTGAMAAAGATGAGCTGTGAAGCCATCAGGCCACCCTTGTTCTCTGAGGAGTTCTTATCAGCACCAATAACAAGTGTCTTCCTTGATTTTGAGGTCTCCATACTCTGAATCTGACTYACCTGTTTGGACATGATGTAATGGACCACTAACTCCCCAGTAACTATGGAAGAGAAAGAAACACATTTTTAAATACAAACAACAGCAATATCACCGACTTATGGACAGAGGCTGAGACAGAGATTAAAAACCTGCCCCTGGGGAAAATGTCTAAGGTTTGTGATCAGGAAGAAAGTCTTGTGGGCAGGGCTGCCACTAGGAGCCCTAGCTGCTGGTGGTCTCTAAGACACTGACAAAACCCATAGTTGTTCCTGTTCTCCGATCTCTGGCCACTGGGTTGCTTTTTGGCTTGCCTCCTGAAGGCTGTGAAGTTTCTCTGTGGATGATAAGATATACGGCTTGGACATTTGGTGGTCCCTTCCAGACTAAATGTCAGCTTTTCTGGGTTCGCTGAGCCCAGTGATTTCTCCTGGCCCTTTGCCTGGCTTTGGAGGGCAAGGCTAGACAGCATCCATCCCATCTGCACCCCTTGAGACCAACCTCCTCCAGGACATCTCTTCTCGAAGGGTGAAGAGCATGCTGAGCACATCATCCTCACTCTCCAAGGGGCTGGCCAGACGCCAATTAGGAAACACAGACTTCCAGCAGGACCAGCAGGGCAGACCCCAGAACCTACCTGAGCCTGTCGCTTGTGGGTTTGAGCCCGCACAGCCCACAGAAGCTGGACAGCAGGCGGATGCTGCCACCAATGTCCAACCCAAAGCCCAGGATGGAGCCTCCCCCTGCAATCAGAGCTCCTTCCCCTCCAGAGCAGCCTCCAGGGCTCTTCTTGTGATTGAGAGGGTTCAGCGTCTGGCCATAGATGGCATTGCTGCAGTCGTAGCTGGGAGAGTTCAAAAGGGACAAGTTAGTCACTGGGAACCTGCTCATCGTCCCCGCTGTGGAGGATAGGGGGAGCACTCAGTCAGTGGGTAAGTTCAACTGTTTGAGAACAACCTGAGTAACTGAGAAGTGGAAACATGGACAAGCTGGCCAATACAAGCTTGCTGCTGACAAATCTTGGCCCCTCTTCCAGCAGCAGTGCAAGCATAGGGGAAAACAAAGYCCACACGGGATCACGAGCTCATGAGTGGAGAACAGAGGGAGAGAGGAGGCTGGGCCTTTGCTACCATCCTCAGTTCGGTTRCATTCACATGACGGAGCATCAGTGGCTGCAGGGTGGCCAAATAGAGAAGTGTAGGGGGCAGAAATGGGTGCACCTTGAACTATGGTTATGCCAATAGGAAGGCCCTGAGGTGGCTTCAAATTCAAGGAAGGGGGACAGAGTCTAAGCTGCCTGGTCTGTGAAACCCCACAGAGAAATCAATGCCTGGTGTATTGCAGAGCAGCTACTGAATTACACTCTTCCCTGTTGCCCTTCTCCTGCTTCCTGAAGCAAAGGTCTCAGCAGTGCCTCAGAGAATTGAGGCATTTTTCTACCARTCTTCAAGACCATGTCCCAGGACAAGCTCCACAGGGCTAAGCCAGGGACAAGACATGGCCACCRTTAGGGGAGGAGGTCCCGCCAATTACTTGATCATGCATTGTGCTGTGTTGGTTTTCACGAAGGGGATGGCTCCTTGGCTCCTCAGCACTCTCACCAGCACGCTCTGCTCTTGCTCTAGGAGGCTGGACTTCTGTCCTGAACCACAGATGCAGCCATAGCCCTTGAACCAGAGGGCAAACACAGAACTCGTTAGAGATACAAAGTGGGGATACAGCATTGCTGCTAATGAGCAAKCTTGCAGGCCCTACTTGAGTGGAAAAAAAGAAACCATGTCACCAGCCCAAGGCTCTTCCTCAAAAAGAGCTTGACACTCCAGAGTTTTAGCACCAGCATGTAACTGCAGTCAGATCAAATGGGCCTTTTTTCCCTTACTCCCAGTCCCAGGTTCAAGTGACTCTAAACACTATGACACTCTCCCCATCTCAGACTTCTGCATGTCACTCCTCTCCTTTCCCCACTGGGCATTTCCCCTTCTGGAGGTCTAACTTCACCTCTTTTTCCCCTCACCCACAGTAGGCTTTGCTYACTCCTCACACTTCCAACTATCCTCTTGCTGTAAAGTCATGACTCTGAACCCTTCACCTTTCTGCTCCTACCTAGTCCCACTGGAAGACACTGATACACCAGGCTTTGGAGTGGGACCATTTGGAGGAAGAAGGTTTGAAAGGCAGTTGCTGTGGAGTCCCACAAAAGACACAATTACTGGAGATAGGCACCATGGTGAGGTAGCCACGGAAATCAGTGCAAATTCCATCAATCCAGGGAGCAAAATTTGCCTCTTGAAGAGGTAACCAGGGTTGGGAGCTAAGGGATCCATGCTGTAGTTCAGTGCCTTGCCTACAGCCGGAACAGGAGGGAAYTGTCTTGGGGAGGTAGCAGTTTAGGGTTTATAGCATCTAACCAGTAGGATGCTGTGGTGAGCAGACACAGGAAAACCCCATCATAAATCAGTCTTCTTCATGACGCAGCATGTGCACTTCTGCCCAGCCCTGATGGCTCACTGTCTCTTAGCTCCACACACTGAGGTTCCCAAATAAGGGGACAAGGGGAAACACCTTGCAAGCCACATAATCCTTAATGCTGATGGGAACACCATAGAGTAATCCTTTCTTCTGGTTTCTCATTTCCTGGATGCGATGCAGGCAGCTAGGAATAAACGCTGTCACGCAGTTCACCTCCTGGTTGACTTCTAAGGCCTTAGCATGGAAGCATAAAACAGAAGAGAAAGGCCAGTCACCTCTTTGGTCCATGCAGCTCACTGTCCTGAGCTTATTCTTTAAGGTTATGTGTGAGCAAAAAGAGAAAACCCACAACTATCTTCTGGGAGATTCTCTGCTGTCTCCTCTTTGACCTAAAAAGTGCTCCATCACAGGGTTTCCCTTTGAAGGTCCCTTTGAAGGATCTTCAGAAGTTGAACACTTCATCTGATGGATTGTATCTGGGCCATAAGCCCTCAGCTGACAATCTTCCTAACTGATACCTGAGRTTCATTCAGCCTTGGAAGAAAGCAAGTTTTTGCTCACAAAAGAAATTTTAAACACATCACTRTCTATCTTGAGCTTGGCACTTGTGATGGTTAATGCCCCTGTGGGGACCTGGACTGGATGTTCTTGACCCTTTCCAGTCTGGTGCTCCTGCTGCAGTGGAAGGCATGCAAGGTGCCCTGCAGGTACACAGTAAAGCAAAATCTGTCCCTGTATCAGAGTACCAGTCCTCTGCACAGGCAGAACAAGGGAACCAGGGCCATTTCTACTGGACAGGTGACAAAGAAAAACTCAGGGAGATGGACTTCATTGTTCTACAGTCAGAAAATGAGCCTCTGTAGACTGGGGATTTATCTGCTGCCTGTCCTGCATAGCAGGGCTGGTCCCTCACCTTCTCTATGTAGGAGTAGAGGACACTCTCCGGAGACAGGGAACCTTCCTTCAGTTTCTCCACCAACTCCGCCAATGGCAGCGACAGGATATGGCTAGTCTGGATGTCCGGGTTCTGCAAAGGTGTCAGGAACAATTTAACTTCACCCAAATGAACTCCTGTTTATAACAATCCGAACAGAAAAACAGGTTCACATTGAGAGTCAGCCCTATAAAGGCTACACTGCTGCTAAACCAGCTGTGCTAGGCATTGCCAGCCTGAGGCAATGCCAGCAGTGTTTGGAAAATCATACTGATTGAAGATTGAGCTGCAAGTGAAGGGGAAGAGGCTGCGTGGAAGCAGGAATGATTTGCAACTAATTTAGGACCTGATTCAGCCAGTATTAGGTCCTTTCCTCCAGCATGCATGGAGCTAGTGAGCTCCGGACCCCCTTGCRCTCCCTGGTGTGTAGGAAGCAAGGGTCCTGATGAGGAACATGAGATGCAGGTTGAGTAAAGGAGCTTGTGCAAACCTAGATCCTCTTCCCAATCAGTTCCCCTCAGCTCTCCTGGTGGAGAGTACACACGAGTGCTCCCTAAACCGCTTCAGAGCAGAGTCCACCAAGCTGGCAAAAACTACCTGTTCAAGCTGCTATGGTAACTCAGCTACTTCAGCTTGACGCAGATTAGGGAGCAATCAGCCATACCTCTAGCCAAGCTCTGGAGGCACAGTGAGGAAGACTAGCATCTTTTTCAGTCAAGGGTGACTACAAAGCAAACACACGTCCACAGCCTTGTTTGAATCACGCCATTTTCTTGCAGAGGCAAAAAGAATCAGATGTGACATTACCTCTTTCTTGAACTGCTGGACAGCTTTCTCCATCTGCTCCAGGGCCTCTGCATGGTCCTTAGCTCGGACAAACTTCCTCTTCTTCAGCTTTCTCACGGCCCAGGTGAGAGCCATGAGGGCTGCGGTGGAGCTGCACACCAGGACGGGGATGGCGCAGGGGTTATCCCTAAACCCGGAGATGAGCTGCTTCACCTTCTCACAGATCATGGCGGCAAAGCCCTCTCAGGAGTCAGCAACCTACAGGGAGAGGACAGAGGGAGGGAAAGAGGCCACTAGCTGCCGTCAGTGAAGCTTRGACCTGCCTCTCAGTAACAACAGGCTGGACAACCCGTGGGGAGTGAGGTTGGACCCACTTCACCTCCGCAAACTGGGGCCCGGGTGCTTTCTCCTAGCTGGGCCGTGGGGCTCCACTCCGTGGCACATCAGTGCCTCCAGGCGTCGTGCCGGCCAGCGCGGTGTCCCCCCCACCGGAGCACGGTGCCACGGGGCCACGGGCCGGCGGTGCCCAACTGCCCGCTTCCAACTGCCGCCTGGAACCCACCGGACCGGAGCTCCACGGCGCTCGGGGCTCCCCACGCTCCCGCAAAGGTCCGGGGCTTGCCACCATCCTGCACGGCACATCGCCCCCCGCCGCATTTATCCCCCCCAATTCGCTTGCCCGGGAGAGGGGAGAAGGTGCCTGGGGGGACCCGCGCACCAGGCTCGAAGCTGCTATGTTGTTTTCTTCCTTCCTGCAAGCTGAAAAGACAGATATCTTTCCTGTGTGAGAGGTTTTAAGCTGGACTAATAGTAGGGAGAGGGTACAGGAGTAATTTTCATGGGACTGCAGTGCCCGTGGATGCTCATGCTGCTGACTGAGCCTCCAAACCCCACAGCCAAGAAGAGTGGGGAGAAAAAGGAAAAAAGAAAGCAAAACAGTGGCTGGGAAATAAAAGCTGTTACTGCACGTTGCCTCTTGACTCCAGATAACAGGGAGATGCTTRTCCTCAAATACAGAGCAAGAAGCTGCGAGCCGTGGGCACAGAGAGGGCTCCTCRCCCGAAGACCCGCACCTGGCTGAAGAAGGCCTCTCACACCACAGGCTTCAGCCTTTCCACGTCAGATATTCACCCGGCTTCAGTACCCTCTGGCACAAAGAGTCCCAGGACACTGTGAACGTGCAATGCGGCGTTTCCCCCCTCTCTCCCCCCCCCAGCCAGCATCTCTCACCAGCCACCGGGGTGCTGCCAGGGGAGCCCTGATGTCCTGACGGCTGTAGCAGCCAGTGACCTGACAGTAACACCAAAAAAATCAGGTCTGGGGGTATGTCATTCTCCATGACGTTTTCTAGCTCAGCACCACATCTGCCAGGGATGGCTTAGGCACTGCCGATCCTGCCAGGAGACAGGAGGACAGAGAAAACATCCCAAATCTTTCCCACCAGGTTTTCCATGACCCTATAGAGGACATCTAAACAGGACAGCTTGAAATATTCAGGCATGAGCTTTTACAGGCAATGAGGGTATTTTTTAAGGACAGGCTTGTGGAGAGAGAAATCATTTTGGTGTTTCTCTCCAAACCGCAAGTCCAGGCAAGCACTTCCCTGGGGGAGCAGGGATGCAGCCTTCTGGGCTGGATGCTGAGGGTTTTAGCAAAGTGCAGGCACTCAACCACTTGCGTGTAACAACATGGACTCTGCAGGGCACAGGCCAAGGGCATTAGTTGTTTTTTTCTCCCCCCCACAGCTGCCTGGGTTCCGGAAATACACTGCTCTTCCAATATGGCCAAGGCCACCCCCAGAGAGCACTGGCTGCAAAACTGCGGGGAGGAGCGCAGAGAAAAGCACATACAGCCCCGGGATCAAAGCCTCGTTTGGGGAACTGCAATATGAACCTTATCCGAACAGGACCACTCCGTGGTGTGGAAGGAGGGGCGGGTTTTTATACAGGAACCTTCCTGCTCCAAAGCCATCTCCGCTCTGCATGTGCTAGCGATGGCTGCGCCTGCAAAGCTGCARACCAACTAACCCGCTTCGCAGCAAGTCCAGCCCTTTCCTGTGTGCAGATCCCTCCCAGGTTTTGCCTGCCTCTTCCTTTCTCCACATCCGCCACTGAGTGGCCTTGGACTAAGCAGAAAGAGTCCCTGGTGGGTACAGAGGTGCTGCAGGAGGAGAGAGGACACCCTGCTTGCGGTCGCAGTCATGGTTCCCAACGTGCGGGCGTCTCTGCCCTTCCTGCCCACCCTGCTCTGCTGCTCGGCCGCCAGCCTCCTGCTGCTGCTGCGATGGCGATGGCGAAAGGGGCTCTGGAAGAAGGTGAAGGAGGCTCAGCAGAGGCACGATCGGGGCTTAGCACAGATGGAGAAGGCTGCACTGGGCTTTCGGAAGCAGGTGGGTACAATAAGCTTCATGGGGGGGCTATAAATATGCAAACCACCCCCACCTACCTTGTATAAGCTCATCACCTAGCTCAAAGAGGTCCTTTTCCCAKGAGCATGCAGGGGGTGGTGGGTGTGGAGCCCCTCTTGCAGGCRGTGGGTTTGTGGCTTTGCAATGGACGATTGCCAGGCAGGTGGGAGGCTGCCCGGGCTGGTTCTGTGGAGCTTGCAGCAGCGTCAGAGGTTTGCCTGGGGGTGAAACTGGGTCCTGGCTTATTTTCAAGGGCTTGATTTCTAATCAGGGGGATTTTCCTCCTAAAACCTGTGCATCCCTGCACTTGCTAGAAATGCAGGCACCCCCTTCAGTGGAAACCCCCCTGGGGAGTGCAACAGAGAAGAGGAGGAAAAGCTTTGTGGGAGTGCATGGGGCTGCCCGAGCAGAGGAGGGGGCGGGCAATGGGCAGCAGAGCAGGTGTCAGCAAAAAATAGCTCAGAGCAAGAGGAGAAAAACTTCTGCTTCTCATTGGGAAATGCTGTTAGTGTTCCCTGGCCTCTTCTGCCTCAGTAAAATGCTCAGTCTGGATGATAAGGAGGCAGTAGGAATTGGGGAGAGGGAATGTATTGCAGGCAGAGGAGGCCAAAGTGCAGCTGCCCAGGGACCGTGCCCGTAGGGCAGGGGCGATGCCATGGAGACAGGGAGCTGCTCGTGTCCAGCTGGCACGTCCCGAGATCCAACTTGTGTGCGCCGCTTCTCTCAGGCGGGCCAYGGTCCCGCCCAATCGATGGTATGAGCAAACTCGCTCGGGCTCAGAGCCCAGCTTGGGGAATGAAGCTTGCTGCTCTCTCAAAATATCTAGAACACAGCAGGAAAATTTCTACTGGCTCAAAAATGACCCCTGTGCTCCCAGCAGAGCCTCTCAGGCTGCCGTGGTGACACCAGGAGAAGAGCTGGTGCCAGGGACAACTTCTTTCCTGGGTGGAGCAGCATCTACAAAYACAGGGCCAGTACACACTGCCATTCACCAGGGAAAACTGCTGGGCAGAGCCTGTTGGCTCACTGCAGCCTGTCTGAACAGGGTTTTGTGAAGATTTTCTCCTGAACAGCAGATGCAGGGTGAGACCAGTCCATCTGGGAGTTCACAAACTTTGGATTTGTACTAACTTTGCGAGTTTTTTTTTTCCCCCATACTCACCAGGAGCAGGACTACAGTCTCGAGGCAGGCATTGGATTAGGATCATTTGACCCCTGAATGGCAGATGTTTTTAAGATGAGCATGAAGGGGAGAAGCAGAGCCCTTGGCCCAGCAGTTGAAAGAGAGGTGGGTCATTCCCTGTCCAACCTTTCCCGTAGAATCCCTCTGTGGACATGGCCTCCATCCTCTCTCTGTCCTTGCCGGAGCTCTCCAGGAAACTCCGTGATGGCTCTCTCCCTCTGGAGCAGGTCTTCTACGCCTATGTGGGCAAGGTAAGGAGCACAGGTGGTATCTCTCCAGAGCTGGCACTGATTCCACTGGGAGAAGCCCAGTGAGAGAGCACTGCCTGGTTCAGACACTGCTGAGCTGTCACATCTTGCCAGGTGGTGCTGGCTCCTTCAGCATGTTTCTATGAGCTAAGGAGATCTGGGTGTCTGGCTGCTACAGCTCTAGTCTTGACTTGAAGAAAGGGGGGGGCAGTAAGCACAGCATCTGGGAAGTCTATACATATTTGGGGGCAGGTATAAGCTATACCTTATAAGCTATACTTATTAAGATGCTGGGTGATGGTGTGTCTCCTCTCCCCTCCATGTCTAAGTGGGTCAGAAAACTTCAAAGACTCAGTGTGCGGCTTCATTATCTTATTTTGCCAAAATGCCCTGATCCCTCCTGGGTTTACGCTTTGGGTGTTGCTATTTTATGCAACAACAGAAGCACAATCAGGGGAACAGCAGTTTGCATCCTGCCAGGGTGAGTGTCTGTTGGGACACATCCATTTGTACCATCCTACACTATGGTCCCCCTGCATCCAGAAAGTGTTTTAGTTTGCTGTGAAAATACCTTGTAAAGAGGTGCAAAGGGCTGCCCTGACATAAAACTGCCTGAATGGGGAGATGGGCAAAGGGAAAGAGGCAGATGCCCCTTTCAAAGCAATGGCTGTGCAATAGCACAGGCTGCATCTCACCTGTGGGCTTTGCCGGTTTCCCCTAGGCCCTCCAAGTCACCAGAGAGACCAACTGTGTCACAGACTATCTGCAGGAAAGCGAGACCCAGCTCCAGCACGCAGCACAGCTAAGACAGCGGGGTTTGCTCTACGGGGTGCCCATCAGCATCAAGGACAACATCAATTACCAGGTACTGCCAGTGTCACATGTCCCGAGGTCCCCATGATTTCAGGTTTGGCGCTGGGGAGAGGTTTGACCTCCATGTCTAGCTGCACTGCAGCACTTGCTGTAGAGGATGTGGGGTGCCCCTGCCCTGCCAGGTGACAGGGATTTGCTGCCTGTCTCCCACACAAATGGGAAAGGCTGGTCAGATCTATTAAAAAAAAAAAAAAAAAAGCAGTGTGTGTGCTGGATGTGGGTGTCCTCACAGCTGCTTATGAACCACTCAGATCAATGCTCTGATTTATTTAGGTATTTCCTGTGCTTCAGAATATCCGGTCAGTCCATAAGAGGGTGGTGTAGGGCAGGTACCATCTGCAGCTTGGCCAGTAGCGTGGTTCCTGAGCACCRTCCTTCCCACAACAGCTGTGCTGCAGCCCTGTGACCTCTTTTCCTGAGCAGAGAAAGGGGAGGAAATGGGATGTCAGCAAAGGAGTGAGAAAAGCCACTTTGAAAGCAGCTTTCCAGCACTTACTGTCTCCCCTGGAGACCTCAGTCTGCCTGCCCTCCGTGKGACGTCCCTACACGAACCAGGGGGACGGGTAGTGGAGATGCATGCCCAGTGTATTATGTAAGTGGGTGCTTTTGGGTGCTGAAAAGGCCTTCCACATTTGTGTGACAACCACAGTGCTGAGGAAGACTGCCAACCTCCGTTTGGAAACCTCTTTGTCCTCCATTCCCAGGGCTACGACTCCACTATGGGGTTTGTAAAAAACATCAATAACCCTGCGGCAGAGGACAGCGTGCTGGTGCAGGTGCTAAAGAGACAGGGGGCAGTTCCCTTCGTGAAAACCAACGTCCCTCAGTCCCTCATCAGGTGGGTGGAGAGCTGCCTGCCCTCTGCAGCGGTGGGATTCCTCTCTYCCCGGCCTCACATAAGGATTTCTATCAATTACAGTCTAATTCTCATTTTCCCCTTCTTTTTAAATGACACCRATTTCCCTTCCTTAGTCTAAGTTTTAAAGTTACTCAGGATAAAAAATTAATTCTAATTCCAAACGAAATAAAGAAATGAAAGAGGAGAAGAAGAGAAACCTGCCTTGCCTTCCTGTGCTTGGTGTTTCTAAACTACTTTTTATCTGACTAAACCCTCAGAGGCAGTTCTTTCTGTTAGGCAGACAGTGCAAATGCCCCTTTGTGGAGGGGGAAGCTAGTTAGCTACTTAAGCTAGCAACCTTAAATTATCCTACCCACCAAAGCTCCTGAAGTGTCTGACAAGACTACTCTCAATACCATTGCTGTTTGAGTGCTTTCCCAGTCAGCAGCCCCGCTAGCATCCATGAGTCCTGCTACTCTGGCAAAGCTCCTCCGTGGATGACTATTGCTCAGCCCCTATGAACTGCCTTCTGTAGTTTTGAGATGATCACTGGCCATGTGTTTTGGCTTTTTTCCTTTTTTTTTTTTTCCATCTTTCTCTTTTTTTTTTTTTTTTTTTCTTAAAGAAAAGCCATATGAAAGGCCTGCCCCCAGGATTATCAGATGTTACACTGGTTGCTGGGGGAACCCAATGTTCAAGTATCACTGCCAGTTGCATTCAGCCTATTCTCATGCAGAGGCTCACGCTCTGCCATCCCTCTCACCATAGGAGGGCCCAGACCTGCCCTGGGCAGGTTGCTTCAGATGGCCAGTGGCCCTCAGTACCACCTGAATGGAAAGTCTTCCCAAAAGGTTTGATGCATTTGTGCTGCCAGAGAGTGTTTCCTTGGTCTGGGGATGACTTGGCACTAAAATGCGTTGGCAGTGAATTCAAGTACTTGGACCACTGTGAAAATGCTGGTGGTCTTAGGAGTTTTTGAGAAGCTCTCTAGAACTAAGTGATGTCAATGTAACAATTAGTGAATTGGCTATTTATAGAGGCTTTTAAAGCCAGCCTGTGGCCTGTGTGTCTTTGATGTGACCTTCCATGAGCAGGTATCTACATTTTGCTCATCTACACTCTCTCTCTCTCTCTCTTTCTCTGTAGCTATGACTGCGAGAACTTAATCTTTGGTCAGACATTCAACCCTCTGCTCTACATTAGATCCCCTGGAGGCTCCTCTGGTGGAGAAGGGGCACTTATAGGAGCAGGTGGTTCCATCCTGGGCTTTGGGACAGACCTCGGAGGGAGTCTTCGTTTGCCTGCTGCGTTCTGTGGGATCTGTGCTCTCAAACCCACCGGGAACAGACTCAGGTACTACAAGTAATGCAGCTGCCCAGGTGAGACCTGCCCTGCCACCCCACTGACTGCTATGTCAGGATGCTCCAGCTTCCCTCAGCAAAGGGAACGGTGCAGGGCTCATTTCTCCCCTCTGCCCAGACAGACACTTCAAGGGGGCTGTATGGAGGAAAGCACCGTTCTGAAACAGGAATGCTGCCCTAGAATGGAGATGGGGGAGGCTTTCCAGTCCCTATGTTAAGGGGTCATTCTTGACTGACAGGACATAAGTCATTTTGACCTAGTTTGGATCCCTCTCTTGTCTTCCTCTTGGCCCTTCATTGTCTGACCTCTGCATTTGCTTAGGAAGGGCAGTGCTTTTAGTAGCACTTGCTAATGCTTGAAGACTTTGCCTTCTCTGAAAACTGCTCAACTGCTGTCTCTTATGTGTCTTTACTTCACAGCAAAAAAGGAGTCATTTCTGGTATCCTTGGGCAGAAGTCAGGTAGGAACTGATGATTGCCCTCCAGAGAGGGGAGTGGGGCAGAGATGGGAAGCACCATAGCTGGGGACCTTCTCCAATACTTTCAAAGAGGGAAGGAAGGTTTCCTTCCAGACACCCTTTCCAAAGGCCAGCCCCATGTAGTATCACASAGCTGACACAAGGCAGCCAAGTCAGACATGGGAGCCTTCCCTAGGAGACTCACTGCACCTTGGATATTGATGGGGCAATTGTACAGTGCTTGAGATGTGCCCTAGAACAGGCAGGGTGTTGCACTGCAGCTGCACTGCACAGGTATGACCAGAAGGCCCAAACACCCTGGTTTTCCTGGCTACATGGCTGTAGCTTGGGCTACAGGACCCTTTATTCCCTGAGTCAGAAACTAGAAGGCTCTGGACAAAATGTCTGGGTACTTATCATTGGATAATGATTCTGGGTCCATAGCCACTGCAGTGAGGGCTTGTGGAAGCAGGGTTTTGGCAAGGACACAAGCTCCTGTGCCCCTGGACACAGTGCCCTCTGAGAAGGGCAGGCTGCATCTTGCCTCCCACTACTTCGGCCAGCCATAGACCTGTTGGTGGGAAGAGCAGTGCATGTGTCTCCAGCTCAGCTCTCAAAGAGCTAATGTTGCTAATGCTAGATTGGGTCAAAATGATATCAAGGGGCCCTGCTTTTGGAGGACATTCTCTGTGCAAGCTGTGTACTTCCTCAGAAGACGTTCTTCCCGACCCMCCAACCATGAATGCTCTTTCCTGATCTCCTGCAGTGGTTGCAGCAGTGGGGCCAATAGCAAAAGATGTGGAGAGCCTGGCACTGAGTATGCGGGCGCTGTTGTGCGAGGACATGTTCAGCCTGGACAGCACAGTGCCCCCCCTTCCCTTCAATGAAGAGGTAAAGGACTCCAGACGGGGAGGATGAGCTCAGAGAAGAGCTGCCTTTGCTTAGTCTCAAAATGCCAGTGGCTCATGGGAGCCATCCGGGAGCCATTCCAGCCTGTCGCATGCTGCGGGTGGGCACGTGGGTGAAAATTTTACTGCTTTCCAGTCTTGCCCTGAGGCATGGGTGTGCTGCCAGCTGCTGACATTGCTGGTGCCCTTCCAGCTGGAGCTCTCTCTTGTTCCACAGGTGTATTCTAGCACGCAGCCACTTCGCATAGGCTACTATGAAACCGATTTCTTCACCATGCCGAGCCCTGCCATGAGACGTGCTGTTCGGGAGACAAAGCAGCTTTTGGAGGATGCGGGTCACACAGTAGGACATTACATTAACCCCTTGCACAAAGATCAGGAGTGAAGTGGAGAGTGCAGATTTGTGCTCTCTGTTACCCTCAGCAAGATTTTGGAAGGGTTTTTGTGCCTTTGGCCATCAGGCAGCCAAGCCCATCCTGTATCTTTTGAATTATCAATTGCTGCTCAAAGGGAAAGCTGCATTTTTTGTGGGATGGATGGTTGGGATGGGGGGGACCTGGTGGCCTCAGATACCAGAGGCTCTCTGAGGGGTTCATGTCAAGAAATCCTCAGGYGGTCAAAAGAAACCCATCTCAGGGCATTGCAAGGCCTGAATGGCTTTTCCTACCCAGTTGTTGTGCCTGCGGCACTGACTTCTCTTCTACTGTCCTTTCAGCTGGTGCCCTTCAAACTTGATAACATCAACTACTTCATTTTTAACTTATGTGTCAGAGGATTGTTTGCAGATGGAGGCACCTCATTTTCTAGCAAATTGTAAGTATAGCTGGGAACAGCTCAGTGTGATTGGTGCCTTCTGTGAAAATCCTCCCTTGCGGGGGGGGGTCTGAGTTTCTCAAACAAATGATGAATTAGATTTAGGTCTGGTTTGGTACTGATCAGGTGACAAGGCTAAATAGGTCTGCTCTTTGGGTGCTGGATCTGGAAGAGGAAGAGCTGAGTTTTGTTCCCAGCTTTGTTGCAGATACCCTGTATGAGTTTAACCTTGCTGTGCCTCAGTTTCCSCATTTCAAGGTGTCTGAGGCCAGTGTCTGGATATGGGAAGCAGACCCACTGGAAATACATAGTGGCTGATGATACTCATTCAGATTTACGGGGAAGTTTACAGACAAGCATTTCAGCTGAGCCTTGGGTTTGGGAGAGTTACCAGCATGTGACAGATCAGAGTCAGATGCTGATATCCTATAAGTGCCCAAACACCATGGGAATCAGGAATGCAGAGGGATGGACAAACTTGTTTCTGYCACTTAAATGCACTGTTCAGGGGGGTTGGCCATGCAAAAGCTGATCTACTGTAATTRCTTTCTTTCTTTTCAGCAAAGGGGAGCTGAACAGAAGCGGCATTGGGCTGCTTTTGCGGTTGTCAGGAATGCCAGACTGGCTAAAAACTCTCCTGTCCTGGATTACCAAACCCTTCGTAAGATCCGTTTCTTCYTAGCATAGACAGTCAAGCAATAGCTGGTGCATAACTCATTTCCTTATTGGAATGAGGCTTTGTTGCGGGGAAGGCTCCAAGGCTTTGCTTCCTGGCTGTGTTCAGACACATCTCCTCCAAGCTGGAGTGATGCCATTTCTGTTCCTCCTGTACCCTTTTTGGGGAAAATCCACAAGTTCTGCCTAAGCACTGAGTCAATCGCTTGTGTTGGTGCTAGAGCTGTCTAGGAGGATAAGGCTGTAATTAATGTAACTTCTTTTCTTTGTCTTTTGCCTCCTCAGATGCCCCGATTGTCGAGTGTTATAAGAAGCATGAGAGTAAAGTGAGTAAATCTGAGCCAAAGCAAACGTGTAAAGATTTGAGTTTCTCTTCTGGATTTAAAATTTAAACACCAGTGTTTTTTATGTTAGGGATACTGCACAGTCAAGTGCATCTGAGAAAATGTAAGCCAATGATGGGAGCAAACAGAGCAGAATTATGCCAATGCTATAACTCTGCAGGGTTTGTCTTCTACTACTGATGATGTTAATGAGGACAGGAGCTCACAGCCTCTTTCTTACAAATTAAATGAAACTTGCAGACATGAAATATTCTGTTAGCTTCAGCGCTGGTTGATGCATCCATCACGCTATGAACTAGGGGCCACGTAAGACAGAATGAAAGGCAAATGCACAGGAATGGAGGCTGGCACTCCCCTGCTCTGATGCCAGTGTTAAGCTGCCAGTGGCAGGAAAGCACTTGATTTCCGTAGCTCAGAGGCTGTATTTTGCACTGTGCCTCCAAGACTGTCCCCACATCAGTGGATTAGTCTGTCTCATCCAACATGGCCTTTTAGAAGAAGAGTCACCGTCTTGCAAGAGATGCTTGTTCCCCTGAAGGCACTTGCATTTCTCAGTCACAGAGCACTTTGGGGAAGATGCTCTGGCAGTTCAATGGGAGGGCTGAAAGGGACTGCAGCCAGCTAGTAAATAAGGTATAAAGACTGAGCTACTTTGCTTCCTTTTCCAGCACAGTGGAAGAGCTCTGGAGTCTTCACAATGAGATTGAGGTAAAATATCACCATTTGGGTGTTGGATGTTTCTTTCGTTCTTTGCCTCTTTGGGAAGAGGTGGATTCAGTGGCCACCAAGATTAGGAGACTATCAAGTCTCTATCAGCCTGAGACCCTAAACGTTTTTAGGGTAAAACATGCCAATCTAGTATATTTTCATTCACTTATTTTCCCCTTAAGTATAATAAAATCAGCACCTGCATCTTGCAAGCTGATGGTATTTTGGTAGGGACAGCTAGAGATCCCAGAACAGAGCAGGTCCCAGTGTACCAGACTCTGTACAAATATGTGGTAGGAGCTGCTGCTTCTCTCCAATTCCACACAGTCTAAAGAGACCAGATGAGCAGTGAGAGGAGGGGCTGCTTTGCCTAAAGTCACCCATCAGATTAGTGGCAGAGAAGAGAACAGAGCTGGGGTATCCCAAGGCCTATCTCCATGGATCACRCTTGCTCCTGTAAGGTTGTCTTCTACCCTGTAAAAATTGTTGTGCAGCTTTCAAAAGCAAAGGAGTAGCAAAAGAAGCTCCCATGAGCTTCTTTCCCACCCTGGCTGGTCCCATGTGTGGCCTCAGCGATTTTGCTTYGCTCCAGGGAGCTACATGTGTATATATATACGCAGGTTTTTCTAAGTGGAATCACACAGAAGTGGCTTCATTTTCACTAGGTAGGAATGTATGTCATTCCAGAACTGATCTCACTTGGATTTGCAAGGTTTCTGCACACTTAAAAATTAAGGCCACACACAAAAAAGGCATTCCTTCTCTTGAATTAGTGTTTAATTTTTTTTCTCTTTCCCCCTCTGGTGTTAACAGGGGTGAGGGCACTTTGGTTGCAGAGAGGGCTGCCAGCAGAACAGCAAAGTGTTGCTGGATTTTTATCAGGCTCGGACCTGACGTAACTTGCCCCAGAATCGGTGGCTGCTCCTTGGGAAGGGCCAGAAGCCAGGCTGAGAGCCAAAGGAGAGGTTTTGGCTGGCAGCTGGGTGGCAGCATCTCTACCTCACTGATCAGCAGTATTTTTGCTCCTCAGGAGTCTTGCCACAAATTCATCACCCAGTGGAAAAAACTGAATCTGGATGTCATGCTTTGCCCTGTGCTGAGCCCTGCTCTTCCTATTGGCTTCCCTAGGAAGCTTCCAGGTAGGACTCCCTGTGGATGCAGGAGTAATCAGCCTTAATCCTTTAACTCCAGTGTCCCCCTCCTGTTGCACTTGCACCAGTTTGAATGGGAGATATTGTCCTTAACTTCTCCAAGGCACTGCTCAGCAGTGGGGAGAACTCAGCTCTTGGGGGTTGCTGAAGGTCCAGCCTCTTGGATGAGCCCCACAAAAACCACCGTGGTGCATGAAGGAGCCAAGGGGCAAGATTTGCTTCCCACAGCCCCTGACTTTTCAGTGCAAAGGACCTGTTAACTAGAAGAGGCTTTGGGCATTTGCCATAACTGCGTGCTACAGTAGCCTTCACATGCAGAGGGCTTTTCCCCATGATAKGCTGGTGCTGCGAGCTTGCCCTGCTCTCCCACAGTGGCAGTCAGCTACACCATCCTGTATAACTGCTTGGACTTTCCTGCTGGAGTGGTCCCCGTCACTGCTGTGACGACCAAGGATGAGGARGAGCTGAAGGACTACAAAGGGCACTTTCAGGACTGGTGGGACCGGATCCTGGCGAAGGTGAGTACCGCCATGTCCCTGAGGGATGCAGGCATGCCTGGCCCATTCCATAGACTGCTCCCTGCCCTCACCCCACTCTTTCTGTGACAGGGCTTTCACAACAGCGTGGGGCTGCCTGTGGCTGTCCAGTGCGTGGCGTTGCCGTGGCAGGAGGAGCTGTGCCTCCGACTCATGCGGGAAGTGGAGAAACTCACTCAGGAGAAAAATAAACTCTTCTGAGGCCTGCACATCCGCCAAGAGCGGCATCCGAGCAACACCTACCGGCGCTAACAGTGGTACAAGCCATCGTTTCACTTAATTAACGCACAGGACTCTCTACCACCTCTGAGGCTACACTGATAGCTGTGATGGTTGCTCGTTTGGGGGTCCAAGGGGAAACTGAGGTGAAGTTTTGGCAATGATTGTCCTAATACAATCTTTTTCATTATTGAAGTCTGTTATTTCAAGGGAGGTGTGCTCGTGTTTTGGGTGGGAATTAAGTAATGCTCTCAACATGCTCCAGGGAAGTGCAAGAAAGTGATTTTTATGAACGTGGAAACTGAGGCACAGGTTTTGTGCAAGGCTGCTCAGTTGTTCGGTCTCCTGCTCGCAGTGCCATAGGAAAAGAGCTGCTCCCTGAGTGCTCCCCTCTGCGGAAGCTGCTCCATGCATAAGAAATTTGGTATTTTCCCCTGCTACAGATCAGTAATTGGAGATCAAAACTGCAGTCTCTGGTAAGCAGGGAGGAGCTGGGCAGCTTCCCACGGTGTGGAGCTGCAGAYGCCCACCTGCCAGCTGGGCAGGCACGCAGGGAAATGCCCAGGGTGGTTCCTAGCTCCTCGATCTGAACAAAACACCTCTTGTTTTTCCTGCAGCAGAGGTACAAGCCGCTTCAGCCTACCATACCGCATGTGTAAGCGTTGCGCCAGTGTCGGGTGTCCAGCGGGACATTCAACCCTGCACGCTCCCTCCTCCGTTTGGTGGAGGGAGCCAGGCCACGTTTTCCAGCTGGGTTTTCCAGCTCCTGGCAGGAGCTGACCCTGGCACTGGCACACAGGGTCGGTGCTGCTCTAGCTTTCCCAGGGTGCCGGCTCCAGCCGTGGGGCTGAGCAGGGATACCTCACTTGAGTGTTCGTGGCAAACAGCCAGCCAGTGCCCAGCAGGGCCTGTGGCCAGAGCAATGTTTCTTCCCCTTCAGAGCTCAAAAGACTTTTCCTGAAGTAGCAGTGTCACAAACAGATTATAAGAGACGTCTAGCAGGAAAACTTGTTGGTTGTTCATTTACTTCTGCAATTCATGCAAAAGCATGGGATCTTTTCAAGGGCTAGCCAGAGAAGTTTATCCTATCCTGATTCTTTTTTTTTATCAACAGGAGACAGAAAAGGATCTCCAGGCAGCCCAAGATCGAACACTATGTAAGGACAAAGGACATTTATTTGGAAGTTTGATAGAGAGGTCTTTTCCCCCAGTACAATTGCAGAACATCACTGCCCACTGAAAAAATGTTAGAGGGGGTTTTAACCTTTCTGTGTTTGCATTTTAAAGTTARAGCTTGTAGGAGAGTGTCCCAGGACCGGCAGTGCCATGTGCTGTCCTGAGCTGGTGGGATACTGACCCAAGCAATGTGCTCTTGAGCAGCTAAGCACTACATTGCCCTGTCCACATTCTCTGCTTCGTGTGGATGTGGCAGAATGTGAGATTTGAAGCGGTGGAGATGGCCTGYGAACCCAAGCCAGGAAATGCTCTGCTTTGGGACCTCAAGTGAAGGCCATGACAGCTGTCAAGAAGCAACACATTGGAAAGGGCAAAGGCTGCTATGCAGCTGCTGGGACAAAAATGAGCCCCAGCCCAGCATAGCCAGAGAAAGGTTGGTGTATATGGTGGCACCAAAGCTGAACGCCATCATGGGACAATTTAGGATYATCTATGCCAGGGCCACCAGCTCTCAGCTCCCTCACAGCCAGTGGGGAGAGGTTGAGACAAGTGAGCTGTTTGACTGTTTTCTCTCTCCATCCTAACCGAAAAAGGAGGATCCTCTTCACTTTTCCCAGTTGGCAACAAATTTCTCTGCCAGGTCTTGCTGCTTCTCTGAGCTTCCTCTCTGCTGGCACAGGAGTAATCACACAGGAAGTGTCCATAACAGGTAAGATAACACAACAGTAGCAGGAGCACCRGCTTTCAACACTAAAACAAGACATCTCTGTCAGAGAGCAATGATTACCCTGGTCAGTATCTCCTTACAAGTCTGCTACTCCTTTTCCGTGAGCAGAGCCAGTATCTGCTGACAAATCCACATCATTGCAGATGTACGAGGTATCTGGGCAATGAGCTTCCAGAGACATCCCCCRTTCCTTGTGGCTTTACAGATTCTCAAGGTTTGAGAGAAACTTGATCTTCAGCCCATCCTTTCTGTGCYGAAATGCCATGGCAAGTGTCAGCTTCTGTGGTCGGCAGGATTGCAGGGTCCAACTCCTTTGTCTTGTGCTGGTTGGAAGAGAGCTTGGAAACTGGAGAGCAGATAAGGTACATTACAGGGATTTCCCAAGGGTGTTCATCACCTGATCTGGGTCACCAAGAAGGCATTTCAAAGGGGTTTGGCTTGAAAATGACACAGCAGTCATATTCCTTGAAGGTGTCTTCACACGGCTCCTCTAGGCTTTTCCAGAGTCAGCATGTCCTACTTGCTCCCAAACCCTGCTCAACACTTTTCATTATCCTGGCTCCTGAGTTTCCTCCTCTCTGATGGTTCAATTTCATTCCCTATACTTGCCCTCCCCCCTCCCCGGGCAAATAGAGCTACTGTTGTCCCCAGGCTCAGAGGGCTGCACATGCTGTTGTCAGGGAGAGAGAGATGACAGCTGAGCACCTCTGGTTAATGGTCTTAGCTGCTAATTAATTATTGCTAGAGATGTGGTGGGAACAGCCTAGAGCTGGGTTGTGCAGATATCCATCTCTGTTAATCAGCTCTGTCCACTCCCTGAAGCCAGGTGAGGCAGCAGTCAGTGGCCTGGGGAGACCCAGCCTTGGTTTGTCATTCTTCCCCCCCCCCCTTCAAACCTGATGTGATCTGAGCACTCTTCTTGTAGCCCGGCCTGCAGTGTTCCTTGGGCAGGCAGACTGTTTCAAAGTCCACGGTCTAAAAAGTCCATTCCTGGACTTTGTTAACACAACTCTGCTTCAGAGCTGATCTTGCACAGGAGAGAACTGAATAGTCTGTGCATTAACCATCCCCCTCTAAGGAGAGGGTAGGAGCCCCAGGTATCTGTAGCTGGACCAGAACAGGAAAGAAGGACCAGCAGAGAAATCATGATCCAAGAGCGACTGTGGCAGGTCCTGCATCCTTCGTGGGCAGACTCTCGCACCCTCTTGTCCCTGCTCTGTGGTTCAGCTGCAGCTGTTATGTTGCTGAAATGGCTAGGCCAAAGGCAGATCCAGCAGAAGATGGAAGAGGCAAGGAGGATGCGTGATCTGGCTCTGGAGCGAATGGAGAAGGCAGTTTTCAGGTTTAAAAAAGAGGTAATCAGGGCAGAAGTGTTGGGAGGAAGGCATTGTATTTTGGGTACTCTAACAAAGGTGGGAGTCCTGATCAACCACCCTTTGAATGGTGGTTAGGACAACAGTAGGACTGTGTGACACACATGCGCCTTGGGTCGGCACTAACTCTTTTTGAGGGTCATCACTCTGCTTTGTCAGGAAAAGCCCTGTAAAGGCAGCATAAAGGAGACATTGCTTAACACAGACCTGTGGTGGGAGTCTGGAGGATGACTGCAGGACGAGAGTTTGGGACTCCTTGAATCAGGCCACCAACCCCAGAAAGTATTCCCAGACCTCCCCGCACCCTTGCATCTTCATCTTTCCCTACTGCCAACACTTTCTGTTCCTGTCCCCTCCCCTCTTCCCCGTTTGTAYGAAGGTGTTTGTCCCCTCATCCTCAAAGTGCACTTTGTATCTTTACATTCATCCGACTGTGACCAAAAGCTGCTCCATCCTACTCACCCTCAGGTAAAGAATCACCTGGGTGTGTGGTTTTCTTTTTTTTTGGGGGGGGGGGAGGATTGTTTGGCAACATTTTTGTTTTGGGGTAGGTGGTGTGGATTTTTTTTTTTTTAGGAGGTTATGTGCTTGGATTCAGGACTTGTCTTAAACTCAAAATAAATACTTGTTGCTTTGTTGCTGCTGCTGGTTCTTTTGGGGGGGGGGGCAGAAAGAGGGTGTTGCATACTGCCCAGACGCTTCTTTTCCTAAGTTAATGATAAATTTTGAAAACTTCCAGCTGGTTCAACTGTCTTTCAACACATTGTCAATTAATTACAAGGGGCCAAAGGCCTGTAAGAAAGTAAAGACAAACAGTCCACACAAACCTCTAAGATATTCATGTAACTCTCCAAGCAGTAGCTGTTTTTCTGCCCATTTTGGTTCTGTTTTTAGCAACCAAGACTCTGTAAATTCCCTGTCAGCAAATTCCTTGCTCCAGCACACTGTTCTCTGGCAGGTCGGTGTTTCTGTAGCTAATATCCCTTAAAATGCTGCATTCTAGTTCATCACTCAGTAGATGTTAGAACTGATCAAGAAACAAAGTGGTTTCACGGGGGATTTTGAAGCTGTTTCCTTTTGCAATATCAAAGTGGAGTAATTTCCTATTTATTTCTGTTGGTGTGTCCTATACATGGTACTTTTCTGTCTGAAATTGTTATCTGTCATGTTTATTCTTGGGGTCATTTTTAATACTTTCGAGGAAAAAAGTGTTTCAGTGTTACAGTTCTTTGACATTCCTCAATATTCTTTAGTGGTGCTGCTAGAGAAGCAGGAATAAACCATCCTGTGATATGACTGAATACACCTCAATGGTATTTAGGTGAGCCAGACTCTTCCCTGATGAAAACTGCCACTCTCTCCCCTGTGCATCCAATTTTCTACCCTTTGCAGAACCCAACTGTCCAGACTGAGCACATCCTCTCGCTGCCAACAGTGGAGCTGGTGGAGAAGCTGAAGGAGGGGTCCCTGACCCTGGAGAGTGTTCTCTACTCCTACATGGGGAAAGTGAGTGATACCTCCAGGGTTTCTGGATGCTGCAGGGCTCTTGCACAAGCAGTGTGAGGGAGGCTTCCAAACTGAAAAAAGAGCCTGTTTGCTGGGAGAACTAGCAACATTAGCGATCACAATTTGTCAAACCTTAATAGTTGAAGGGTGGCTTATGGGCAGATAAATTGGGCAGAGATTTAGGGCAGAAAATTATCCCAACAGGCAACAAGCAAGTCTATAGATGAGGTCTGAATAGTGAATGCTGCAGGCTTGAGGAGACTGAATATTCAGCTGGAAATCTCAGTTTAAATGCTGTTGCCTTCCTTCCATCCACCTGTCTCATTGCTCTTCACCTTGTATCTTTGGAGAGGCTTTGGAGGTGACCCAGGAAGTGAACTGTGTGACAGATTTCATTCATGGCTGTGAGTATCAGCTCCAGAAACTGAAGGAGCAGAAGAAGAAGGGGCTACTCTATGGTGTTCCTGTCAGTATCAAGGACCACATTAACTGCAAGGTATGTCCTTGATTCTCCTGCCCCTTCTCTGTCCTTGGGCTTGGGAATAGACTAGGATATCCAATCCTCTCCACCCCATACAAGGGTCCCAAAGGGATCTGGGTATGTTCCTTTTCACCCCATTGAGGCTGTTCAAGAGTTCCCTCAGACAAGGATTTTCTGGACCAAATATCTGTGGATTCAGCAAATTCACTTTTCTTCTGAAGAAAATTTTGTCTTGGGAGATGTGTAACTTGCTCTGATCTGGTTTCTCCAGGGGTAGTTGGGTTCTCTTGTGGCCAGTAGAAAAGTTGGATAGCAACTTTGTCACAGGAGGTTTCAGAGCTTATGTCCCTTATTGCCATGGCTCCAAACAGCACCTTCCCTGGTGCCTGAAGAGCTTTGTTTCTGATCCTCAAGGGCCACATCTCTTCTGGCGGGATGGTGAAGTTTCTGGGCCAAACAAAGGAAGAAGACAGTGTGATCGTCCAGGTTCTAAAGAGCCAGGGGGCAATCCCCTTTGTGAAAACCAACGTCCCACAGACAATGATAAAGTAATCACATGTTCATGAAAACGCTACACCACGTGACTCCTGTGATCTGAGAGTGGACGTGCATGCTCCCACTCTTGTCCAAACAAATCATGTGCATTAAGCAATTTCTTCCTTATTTCAACTTGAGTCATTTCCTCATTGTTTTTCCTACAGAATACTATAGAGACAGAAAATTATTTCTYCTGTATCTGATTCCCCTTTCTTTCTAAATCCAGCTGTCCCAACAAATCTATTTCATACTGATCCTTACCCTCCAGGATTAATTCCACGCTCATCCCTGTGTGAACACTCAGTGCCATGTATTTACAGTTTGCAGAGACAAATATTGCACTCATCTGTTGATCTTCCTCTCCCCAGCTATGATTGCAGCAACCTCATCTTTGGCCAGACGCTGAACCCTCTCAACCACAAGAAGAGCCCTGGAGGCTCTTCTGGAGGGGAGGGAGCTCTGATTGCAGGGGGAGGCTCCATCCTGGGAATTGGCTCAGATGTAGCTGGGAGCATCCGCTTACCATCCAGCTTTTGTGGGCTGTGCGGACTCAAACTCACAGGCAGCAGGATCAGGTATATCCCATCATCACTCTGCTCTTCCACCCGCTGTGGAGGCTGCAAAATGCCCCTCACAGTTCATCAAACTGTACAACAGATATCCACGATTTCATCTGGGMTTATGTTACTACCCTAGCCTGCCTGCTTCCCTGTCATATCTAGGGCTTAGGACTAAGCCTCTAACTATGATTACCTCTAACTACTAACACAGCAAAGAGTTATTCAATCTATAATAGCCCTGGCCATGAAGCTGAAAGAAACTACTATAGGGCCATYTCCTCCTTAGATGGCTCCTAGCCCTTTCTTTGCTTGTAAGAGTTCTCTGTTTATCAGGCCTGGTTTATTCCTAGATGAGGAATTATACCCACCAAAAAAAGGAGATGATAAAATGTTTTTCTATCTCCTAGTAGTTTTCAGTCCATGAAAGTCTTCCTAGCCTAAAAAGTGCCAAGTCAGTGCAGGATCTTTCATTCTCCTAGATGTTGGCTAGGGGCAAATGGGAACCCAGCATGGCAACTTCCCACACAAGAGCTGCTACTAATGCACTTTTCCCATTRTGTTTCTAGCAAGCTGGGTGTGGTTTCTTCTATCACAGGAATGAAATCAGGTAAGTCCATCTAGATGATACATTACTACTACTATCAAAACTTCTTTTTTTTGCATCTTTTTTCACTGCTGAGGTGTCAACAAAAGTACTTGCTCAGTTGTGTGTCTTATGACTAGTTTAAGATAGAGGTGATCTAATATACTAGATCCTGCCTGTATTACTTCATACCGGTTATTCTGTTCTTGACTGTGGTGGATATTAATTTAATTAGAACAGAATCGAAACAAAATCACTTTAAGAAATGCAGTGAGTAGTAATGAGAAATGAGAGGAAGGTGCCCAAAGGCCTGGGATATTTCACTGAAGAATCTTCAAAAAGACTTCTGGATTTAGCTGCTGCCAGGTGATATTGCTGTTTGCAGATGGGCTACAGCCCTTGCTTCTCTTGAACAGGTCTCTGCTTGCGCTGTGCCAGCAGAAGCCTGACCCAGAATGTCAGCCTCAGGAGGTGGCAGCCTGCTTCAACTCTGGCATATGGGTCTAGGGCATATAGACCAACCCTCTGGGTCTCGTTGTTCACTTCCTTCACAGACATTACACTGTTCCCAGTTCCTAGCTTGACTGAAACTCTGCTCTGCTGGGTCCCTACCAGTAACTAGGGGCCCATCTGCCTGCAGTGATGGGATCTCTGTGCTTGCAGTGACTGGGATGCTGGGGCCGATGGCGAGGGACGTGGAAAGCCTGGCCCTGTGCATGAAAGCGCTGCTTTGCGAGGAGATGTTCCGGCTGGACCCCACTGTGCCCCCCATCCCCTTCGACGAGGAAGTAAGGCTGAGTCAGAGGCAATCTCGTGCCTCCATTCACCCRTCAGCAAAGTGGGTTCTTAGGAGACTCCTACCTGGTTTCATGTCTCACGATAGTGAAGGACTCAGAAGCAAGTTTCCTTCTGAACAAAGGGCCAGCATGAGCAACTGCAAGAAGCAGCCTCACGGCAGGTTGGCAGGCCCCTATCAGCTTGCCCTGATGAGATCTGCCAGATACTGAACCCTTACCTTCCCTTTCTAGGCAACGCTCAAAACAAGCTTGTTGTTTCCATCCTGGCCCAGTCCCTAAAGGAGCTGATTTCTCCTGAGCAGAGATACTCACTGCTCACATTTTAATGAGAGCTTAGTTCAGCAGTCACCAACCTAAGAAAGAGCTGGCCTTTGCCATTAGCTCTCTGCTGTTGTCATCTGGTTGCTGATCTTTTTGGCTCAGGTCGTAGGACCCTGATCTTTCAGTTGTCCCTGATACTCAGACCAGTTGCTTACACCACAGAAATAGGCCTCTGAAAACTCTCTGCAGCCGGGCATCCCAGGCATTTTGTCTACATAGATGCTATCACACCTGCCATCTCAAAGTTGGCATATATTCACACAGCAAGAGTGTCAGAAAAACTGTATCAAGGACCACTGCTGCAGACTCGTGTCCTGGCCATCACTGTTGCTGCTTTCCACCAGCCTTATTGCTCCTGTTTTTCCTCCTACCCAAGAATTCTCAGTTATGCCTCCCTGAGCCCTGAGAATGATCCTGCATGGTACTTCTCACATGTCCAAGTGATGGCTCCTCTCCCCACAGACTTACTCTAGCTCAAAGCCACTTCGGATTGGGTATTATGAAGGAGATGGCTACTTCCAGCCCTCACCCAGTATGAGACGAGCTGTCCAGCAGACCAGAAACCTTCTCCAGGAGGCAGGACACACGGTGAGTTTTCACGCCTGTGGTTGCCAGGAGCTGTTATCCTCCTTCTCCCTATGAAGTTTGGACAAGTCACTTTCCATATCAGTTTGTTGCCTGTAAAACACGTTCCTTTAACAATCTGCTGTGAGGGTCACACAAGAGAAAACAAATGTAATAGTTCTGAAACAGAAGCAGTGCCTCTATTCCTAGTCTGGCAAACAGGACAGTGACCTTCAGATATCTCCAAGTCACCCCTTTTCTAAAGCCCAGTGTAGGATACTGTTTTTTCCATGATGTCTGGTGTCCCCATAAGTATCAGATTACCAGCAGTTTGTGTGATCCTTCAGCCCACGAACCCAGTTTACACCTTTCTTGGTGGGCAAGTGGGAAGGGGATTGGAGCAGTTGACTCCACGGGGATACCTTCTAACCTAACTTAATCTAATKCTACTGAAAGCAATTTCTATATAGGGACTATTCTAATGATAGGCATTAATTTAAAATACTGGGTGTTTTGAGGTCTCTCAAGATCCGTCTCTAAGAAGTGGAGACAGATCGCATCAAAAGTATATGTTGATGTCTTGAGGCATGGAGAATGGCCACGGGCAAATGCTGCCTAATCTGGCCCCTTTGAAAATGAGGCCTTGCAGGCTAGCACACTCCCTSCTGTGAGACCTCCACCTCTGGCCTGTTATGTGACCCTACATACCAGGAGGTCAGTGTCCACAGTCAGGGCAGCCAGCTAATCTGGCATGTTGCTAGACACATGTATGAGCTCCAGGGGAATTCAAGGCAGAATCCAACAGTGTGAGCTAACTAGAAGAGTCCTACCATGTCCCTTAAGCCTGAGAAGATGTTTAATGAGCCCCTCCACAGTGGTAGGTTGCAACCTCCTGTGTAGGGGTGGAGAACTGCTGGCCCTACTCTAAGCTGTGCTACTGCAGCTAGAAGAGCCTAAACTTCTGATCACTTCCCACTCAYCTCACTAGTGAGACAGTGAGATTTACAGAAGGATTTATAAATAGCGCATTTTTCTTGCCTCTTGAATGTGGATGGTTTTCCTGCAGCTTGTTCCTTTTGCACCACCCAAGATTGACTACATGGTAGATGAGCTGTTCACTAGAGGTCTTTTCTCAGATGGCGCTGCACACCTGGTGGATTGTTTGTAAGTAAATCCCATTTGCTTTGAGCGTGGGCCCTGGGACTTGACACCATATGGCCAGGGGACTGCACACATCCAGAATGTTTTTATTCTCATGGATGCATATTCAAGAATGGGCAGCAGAGGAGCAATTTCTGGAAGGATGAATTTAGTAAGGACAGCAGTTAGTTCACACACATGGATAAGAAATATTGGGGTGATAAGATACCATGTGTAAGCAGTGCTGTGGTAACTGATTTACTATGCTTGGTTAGTCCCATAGCACCTGGGAGACATCATGCATTATTTTAACCTCCTTTGGAAGCTAAGCAAATGTTCAAGCTAGCTTACATTTTCCGTGGGCTAAGGGCCTGTACATGAAYAGCTGCTGCAGACTGGCTGATTTCCAATAGCCTGATCTATACCCAGAGAGCTACCTCTGAAGCACTGCAGCTCCACTGTCTATAAGAGCTTGGGAAACATCCTGAAAGCCAAGTAGAAGGCTGGCCCTAGCAGCCCTGTACTCCTCCCTCTCTGGTTGCTAGTGGATGCAGAGTTAATCAGTCTGTTTCGTTTTTGGGATATCTACCAAGGTCTGACCCAGCTGATCCGATTTCAGTGACTTTGCAACATCCAAGTATTGCAAATGAGTCCCCAAGCTACAAACTGAGGGGATGTTAATGGCTGAGAGAAAGTAGCACATCTGTCCATGTGTTGTACTTGGAGGGTGAAAGGGCCATTTGGAGAACGTCACCTTTTGGAAGCTGCTTGGGCACCTAACYTGAACCAAACTCTGGGCTTGACTTGAAGGGAAAGGCATGTTCTGGGATAGCACTTTTAATCAAATCAAGTACTGTCCCTTCAAGTGTCCCCTTGGCCTTCACYAGCTGCAGCAACCCTCCTGATCACAGATACTGAAGGAAGCTGCAGTAGTTTTTGAACTCTTTTAAGTGATTGCAGCAGAACTTCAAGGTGAAAGATGTCCAAGGTTGTCCATGTTACTCTGTGTGTGGACCCACCTCTGCAAAGCAGTTCAGAGCCATTACAGTTATGATATAGGAGTTGAAGTATTCATTTCTTTATAGATCTTGAAATGAGCATTTATGCCTGAGCATCTTTAGCTCCATGGGAGTATATATTTTTTTTTTTATTCAATGCTTTGGACTGAAGTAGACAGACTTTTTTCTAGCAACTTCACCCTAAGGCAAACTCTGCTTCAGAAGTAGCATYGTTAGAGTAGGTTTAAAACAGATAGGCTTGTCCTGACTACCTGTTCACTCTATCACCTTCCAGCAAAGGAGACATCGTGGATCCTAACCTGAAATCCCAGTTCRATACGTACAAACTTCCTGTTCTCGTGAAAAGGCTTTTGGCTATCATCTTGAAACCCATAGTAAGTGTGTGGACATCTCATCTGCACCAGAGTAGATCTTCAAGATGGGAAATTTTTCACAAAAAGAAAGAAGTCTGCTCTACTCTGAGAATGTTTTGCTGCTTCTTGTTAAGTGCCTGACAGGATTCAAAGTCAGATTTAACTCATTGAGTAGCTTGGCAGCCATTTGTGGGAGTTTTATGTGGGGTGGCTAAACTATGGTCCACTTTAAAGGATTCATAAGCCATACAGCTCATCAAGCAAAGGGCTCCACAGAGAATAAAGATCACTAACAAGGATCTAAAGAGCATCCCCAGAGCTAACAGCATGGTCTGGAGCCTTCTTTGCGTGGATGCACTGTTATTGACTAATCCCAAGGGTTTTCTTTGTTTTTGTTTTTTTTGTTTTGTTTTGTTTTGTTTTGTTTTTCTTCTTCTTCTCTCTGAAAGTATCCACGAATTGCTCGGGATCTCAATGCCCTCTGTGGAGTCGGGTAAGTAGCACCGAAGTAGCCCTAGAGAAAGTGTGTGTGTGTGGACATGCCCACATAGATTCTTGCAGGTAGATGCCAGCCCACTGTGCAAAGCCCGTCACAGCGCTGTGCGGTACAGACTGAGCTTGCATGAAAATGTGCTGTTTCAACACCACCTGGGCTCAGCATAGTGTTATCCAGGGTTATGTAGCTAGGGATTATTTTAAAAGCTCAAGGATCCTTATCATAGCAGGCCTGGGATGTCTCCATGGAGCTCTGCATGGATTGAAATAGCCTACTGTCCCTGGTACCAAGTAGATTCTGGTACGCKGCGCAGCATGAGCCATGTTAATGCAGATGTCTCTGCATGCTTGCCTGTGCAGCACCTGCCATGAGCATATCACCCTTGTGAGAGAAACAGAGACCAGTAACACTAAGAGAGAGCAAATTTAGAAGACTTTGCCATGACTTTTGTCTAGCTGTAAGAGCAAATGGGAATGTCACAGTATGTCTTTAGAGAAAGCTCTTTTGATGTACCTGTAGGCACATGTGGACTGTCTAGARCATATGTGATCACCTATGTGATACTATAGCTATTCCCCAGAATGAGCTTTCCAGAATAGTGGGTCATATACACATTTTAGTGGTAGTTGGGACTCTGTTGCCAAAGTCCCAACACTGATTAGTTCTATCACCTTTCTAGGTCTGCCAAAAACCTCTGGAATCAGCATGAGGCAGTGGCGGTAATGTGATTTTTTTTTTTGGGGGGGGGGGCTTACTAATTGCAGTTAGAGATTCCTCAAGTCTTTTATTGAATTTCTGAACAGTTGCTTGTTGTGTTTCCTGGAARCACATTCTCTTTTGTTGAACTTTCAGCAAGGAGGATCTCAGATTGAGGATGAAACTTGGTGTCAGACAGAATACCCTTGTGATTAGGCCTTTAATAGATGTGGAAGACTTATGGGGTAAGAGAYAGCTGCATGGAATACAGGCTAGAACATGGGATAAATATGTCCCATAGCAAGCATAGGCTGCAGAGTTGGCCAGGCTCTGGTCCACTGATTTATTTACTGAGACAAAACAGAACAGCTCTTAAAGGATGGATTTTTTTCATTGCTTGATGTTCACAAAGATGTGGAAGACCAGAGTGCAAATCTAGGTGTCCCTTGGATCTACAAGCTCTTTGAAACTTCTAGCTCATGGTGGGAAGACCTCAGCACTTAACTATCTGTCTCTTGTGGCTTCTTTTTCTTACCTATATCCTGCTGCAGAGTGAAAGGTTTTTTGGTAAGATTTAGAATTCGTGTTTTCTAGATCTCCCTACCAAAAAAAAGTTTTTAAGAAATGTACAGTTCAGTCTTCTAGAAATGGTTCTTTGAATTATTATTGATCTTCCTTCAACCAAAATCAAGCACAAAACTATGCATAGAAGATTGGGGTAATGCTTAAAAGAATCAACCCTGAAAAACCCATCTGGCATCACTGTCTAGGTCTGGACAGGACATGGTATTCTTCCAGGAAGCATAAAGGTGGAAGAACAAAACTCATTGGTTCTTTGAAAACACAACTCAGATCTGATCTGATTTTTCAGTTGTATCTAAGAGTTCTTTTTCCTCCTCTTTTATTTTTTTTTTTCTATCTGGTAAGTATTGATCCACCACTGCTGTCCAACAGACACTGTTTGTCGTCATCTCTGTCTTTCTCTGCAGGTTTACCGAGCTGAATTCATTGCTAAATGGAGGAAGCTAGGGCTGGATGTGATTCTTTGTCCTGTGCTGGGTCCAGCCTTTAACCATGGCTATGCTGGGAAGCTCTTTGGTAATATCTAGTTAGATGTCTCCGGATGCCCACATATGGTATTTGTGGGCATGTGCAGTGCCTGGCTTTTCCACTGGGTGGAGAAAGCAAAGGAGARGTCTCCTCTGGGTGGGTCTTCTCGTGCCCCTGCTTCACCTGAGGTGCAGCTGTTTGGGTTATTGTAGAGTAGCAATTAGTGGCATATTTGTTTCAGTCATTACTGTGTGACCTTCTCCTGGATTATCCATCCTGCCCCCAGGAGGTACTGCTGTGTCAGAGGGGTGGCAGACCTTGGCACAAGTGCCAAGCTCTTCTGAACGCTGCCTTCTCACATTTCCCAGGACTTAGACAACAGAGCCTGTCTGCTATTTGCAGTGACTTGCAGAGAGGCAACTCGATAGCTTCTAGCAAACAGTCAGAATTCTTCATCTCTCTAGCAATAAACTCTTTGAAATCCAAAGTCCCCAGGACTGAGCTGGAAAATTGGGTTATCTTGAAAACATAGCATGAGTATTTCCTAGGGTATGGGAGACACGGAGTCAGGCTCCATCTGAAACAGACAGATATCTCTCCCAGAGCAGATCTAACCTCCRCCTCACTGATAATGAAAGGTTTTCAGGGCCACGCGTCTGCTGAAACCAGAGAAACTTTCCTACAAGAAGTCCCACTAAAGCTAGTGTTTTTTCATGGTTTCCTCAGCTTCAGCACCTCTAGTCCATGATTTCTCCAGCCCAAATTGTCATCTGAAAATCGCTGCTGGCCCAGCACATTAACCATGCTGTGTTGTATGCTCTGTGTGATCTTTTCCAGCTGCTACCTCCTATACCAATTTATACAACGTCTTAGACTTCCCTGCTGGGGTGGTGCCAGTCAGCACAGTCACGAGAGCTGATGAAGAGGAACTGAAGCATTACAAAGGGCACTACGGGGACCCTTGGGATAAGAGGCTGAAAGAGGTCAGCAGAGAAAATGTTTAAGTCATAGCAGAAGKCTCTAACCAGCATGTTGGCATCACTGGACATTGCTCCAAAGGCCTCTCTCCAACTCTTGATGAGAGGAGTTTCTTTACTATTAAAGTTGCATACGCTGTGTTAGTACCCTAACTGTGGTGCAGCTAGGCTGGTTTACAACTAGAAGTCTGCTCTCCCGTGTGTTTTCCTTGATCTGTCTTCTCTCTAAAGTCAAGAGATTGCATTCCCTTGTGTGGCTCCCCAGGTGTTCTTACTCTCACTACCCTGACTTTTTTGTTGCTGCTGCAGGCTGTGGAAGGAGCTGTGGGGCTGCC
Source organism: Rhea americana (assembly GCF_003343005.1). Taxonomy (NCBI): domain Eukaryota; kingdom Metazoa; phylum Chordata; class Aves; order Rheiformes; family Rheidae; genus Rhea; species Rhea americana. The sequence continues at coordinate 6,262,879 of NW_028186390.1, forward strand.
TGTGGCTGTCCAGTGTGTGGCTTTGCCATGGCAGGAGGAGCTGTGCCTTCGGCTCATGAAGGAGGTGGAGACAGTCACTCATGGCACAAGGAGAAATGTGTAGTTTCTTGGGGCCTGCCTTCACCGTGAAGATGGTTTTGATTCCCTGCCCATCACCCCAGCCTCTGTCTATCCAATGCACAAAGCAAGCTATAGGCTATAGGTAATGATCTGCAGACTCTGATTCACTGTTTCCCTAAACTGGCAATAAATGCTGTTTTAAAACAATCAGCAAAATCTCATCTCAGTTCAAACAGTGCTTGTTTGTTAAATATGAGCCAAAGGTMACTACCAAAATTAATGAGAGTTAATGTTGGACTGAAGGAGTCCAATAATAATAGTGTGTGTTGTGCAATGTGAGGTCAAAGAGCCATTTACCCCAATGTTTTACCACAAGTGGTCGGTAGCAAATATTTGTATTTCTATACAGAAATATAGAATTCTCTTTCTGCCTCTGCCATTAGCTTGTTGAGAGACTTTTTGGCTAAGAGTTGCAGTCAAGCCATCATGTTTAATAACCTCCAAGAAAGGTCTCCTTCATAAACCTGCTGGGTCCCTTCCTGRACTAATTTATTCTCTTAGACTCCACAACATCCTGTGGCAGTGGGCTCCACAGTTTAATCGGGCAGCAAGTAGGGGAAGAAARGCTTCATTTTCTTTGTTTAGGTGTATGCTGTGAGAACTAGTATCTAGTACTTCTTCATCCACTTCTGTTCCTCATGGTTTCTTCCAGCTGAGCACTGAGAGCAGGGTCTTTATTAATTGCYGGTGGGCACTTGATGGAAACTTGAGTTTGTCTCATCTGTGAGAAACACAGCTGCAACAAAAATACATGTTCCTGAAAGAAGCTCCRGTTAAGTCCAAAGAAGGTGCTTAGGAATAAATGAGACACAGATTGCTGGTACTACCTGTGTTTCACATGAGTATGGTCACCACTCCCATCTGGGTATCTTGGACCTGAATCAAAGCCAGATGAGAAACTTTGGTGAAAAAGCTGTACTTGAGCTTGTTTGTTTATCATTAGTGCAACCTGGAGGAATGAACTGTGAGTCTGACAGGCCTGACTCCTCTGCTATGGACTTGAGGTGTCATTTGGGATATCTTTTTGCTTCTCTGCCTCAGTTTTCCCAAGTACAAAAATAAATGGGGAAAGCAACATGTTCAACCATGTTACWTGAAGGTTGTAAGCATGGATTAGTTCATGTCAGTGAAGTGTTTTGGGCATAGCAAGGCATTGCAGGTGTGTGACACTTTATAGGTTTGCTGTGGTCTTTGCACTTTCTGGGTTAGTGAAGAACCTAGGGAAGCAGAACATTGCTCTGGAGGTAATTTTACTTCCTTTATAGARATGGTAGAGGGTTGTGCTCAGGAGGGGGTTGATGTTTAACTATGCCTTTGCTTACAAAGTTTTTGAGGGCTTCTGTCTCAGCCCAGAAATGAACTATGAGACATTTCTCAAGTTGGGCAGCAACAAAAAGAGCTGAAGGGAAGAAAATCTATATTTTCCCATATCCTTTTAAACTCATATTGTACAGAAAGTTAGCAATCCATTGGCTCCCTTGACACTCAGTTAAGCCTTTGCCACCATACAAGACTGAGCTGTGTCATCASAGCTCAGTCTGGAAGCTACCATGGAAGCTGTAATGTAATGCAGAAGAGCTGAAACATTACACAAGGCGCTACAGGAACCCTTGGGTTAAACAGCTGAAACAGGTTAGCTGGAAGCAAGAAAGGTTATTTTTCATGGGGAGCAGAAAGGAAATTTCTTTGCCCAAGTTTTAGTGCGTTTCTGGGGACTGAGCGATGCAGAGCTGAGGTTGGAGATGTACTGGGGACTGGCCCYGGTATCTAGTATTTGCCCTGAGACAATCCGGGGTCTGTCTTAGCTAAAGCTCTCATTGCAACTGAGCTTTTGGGAACAGCTGAAAGCTGTGTAGGCCACCATGGTGTTGTGGGGTGAGGAAGCAAAAAGGCTTCCTATAGCAGATACCTAGATCTGGAACATCCTTGGTGCTGGACCCACTTTGCCTCAGTGCAGAAGCATTTTTTGTGAACTGGATTCCTGGGGTCAGGGATGTGATCAGCTCAGAGTTGGCTTCCCAYATCCATGAGGATAGTGGTCTCTTTCTCAGAAGCCTTGCCTTTTTTCCCAAACACCTCCTCTTCCCCTTAGCCTAGCTGAGAGTCCGTACAAAGTCCTCCACTGGGACGTCAGCTCATCCATCTCTATGTAGCTGTTCCCAYCCAAGGGAAGGACTTTTCAATTTCTTGGGGTCTCTGTGCAAGATGAAGTGCCTCAGCAGCCCAAAGGCTGCTGGTGGGAGGCCTGCTGAGGCCTACTCAGAGGGTGTAGAAAGGGATTTGTGTTTCCTCAGGGAGGATTTAACCCTCATTCCCCTCCATACATTTCCCATTGCCTGTATCCTTGTTGCAGGCTGTGCAAGGAGCAGTGAAGGTGCCTGTGGCTATGTAGTGCATGGCTTTGCTGTGGCAGGAGAAGTTACGCTTCCAGTTTGCAAAGGAGGCAGAGATGCTTACCCATCAATAAGAAAAGGTACTCCCTCAACAAGGTTTGGCCTCCTGGAAATGCAGCTGTGCCTGCTGATAAAGTCTCCCTTTGAAATTCCAACTCTGCTCAGACACAGCTGGTTGTTTCCATTAAACATTTACCAAGCATCTAAAGGGCAGGATCAGAGCACAGGAGCTAGTGTGCAAGTGGATGTGGGAAGTCAATGCCTCAATTGCCTCCCAGGAAGAGGTAAATAACTCCATCTGCTCAGTMTGTTGCAGGGGTTATGTTATCATCACACCCAGACACCCAGAGCSCACCTCTAGTTCAGGAAGCCCTTGCACAGATCCCTGGAAGCTGAGAGAGGATTTGGGTGTCACTGCATGCTGAATCTGTTCATATGCACCTTSCCAAGGCATCTGCTGTAGCTGGCACTATGGGGCAGAAGGGAGCTAGGTGGCCTGCTGATCTGTCTCCAGGTGAGAAGTCTTGTAAAACCAACAATTGTTTAGCCTGAGGATGCATCCTCTGAGACAAAGATGTCATGAAAGGGAACACAATAGGAGGTCAGCTTAACTAAGTAATTGCTGTCATCTTCAGACTGTTTCTTAGAGAATGCCAAAGTCAGTTTAGTCAAGACCCTTATGAATATCATCAGTTAAAAACAAAGAGAACATTTGCTATTTTAACGAATTTTAAGGGGAAACAACAATGAACTTGGCTAACTGTTTAAAATGGACCTGACAATGGACGAGAAAGCAAGTATTACAGGATTCTCTAGCCTTGATGAGGGAAGGCTCTTTACCTTTCTTTCTATAACTCTTCCKTATCCATCTATATCCATTCTATATACTCTGTTAGACTGAGATTGGATTCTTGCATTCTGTCATGACTCTTCTGAGTAGTCATGAACTAAGACAGGTGGAGAGGATCACAGATAGACCATGGTCTTTAGCTTGAGGCTGATGTCAGCTAGATTGTTGCAAGCAGTGTCTGCTTCTTGCTGGAAGAATATCAGCCAGCAGATTTCTCTCTTTCTACTGGGAATAGTCTGCTTTTGTGCTGCAACGCTATGAGGATTTTCCACTCCTAAAGTGGTATCGGCAAATTCTGTGATGAGGTGGACCCAGCCTTTCCCCACGGTGTGTGCAGACATCGTGGCAGTGCTGAGCTGTATCTCACAAGCAGGCTGAAATGGGAGCAGCACAAGCTAAGGAGTTTGGGAGTTGACGGGCGCCCAAAAGGTATGTGTCCTCTTCTCTGCATCACTGTGCAAGGAAGTCTTGTGATTTCGAGCTGGATTTTCCCCATTTCCCATTGTCCTTTTAGATTGCCCAAGAAACAAGAGAAGCTATTTCTTTGCTGCTTCTGTTCAACTATCCCACAGCCATTCCCTCCCAGAGGTGGTCCTACCATGGTCCAGAAAGTCACTCAGTATGAGCCCGACACACCTCAGAGGTTCACTGGCCATGCAAATTTCTCATTCTTCACTTCCCAGTCAATGATTCTCCCCTACACACCTCACTGAAGGCAACTCTGCAGCGGTTGGCATTGGACTTTCAAACCATTTTCTGAGCTGAGACAGTGGTGGTGGGTACAGGGACAAGTTCAGAGAGGCAGTTAAGCTGTCCTGTTCCTGCCTTGCTTTTCTTTATTGCCCCATCTCCAGAGACTACAAAGCTGCATTACAATGCAGCAACAGCTCAGACAGCTTCTACCAGATATGGAGGTGGGTCCTTCTGCCGCTCTCACCGTATTCTTTGGCTCCRCTGCAGCCATGGTGGTCTGGAAATGGCTGGGCAAACGGCAGATCCAGGAGAAAATGGAAGAGGCTCGGAGGACCCGGGATCAGAGCATGAAAAAAATGGAAAAGGCTGTTCAGCAGTACAAAGAACAGGTAACATGTCCCTCAGGGGTCTGAGTCACATGGGGCAGTCTGCTGATGTTGTTCTGTATCTCCTCCTACTAGCTCGATCTTCTATACCCTTTATAACAAGGAGTCCAAAGGAGATGTGCTGGCAGCCTTCAACAACAGGAAAGGCTGCTTTGAGAGGAAGGGAGATCACTGCTCTCCTCGAGCTGGATGAGATACAGTGGAAGTCTGTAGCCAGAGATGTGAATTATGCACTAGGAAGAGGTTTAGGACAACACAGGTGGTTTGGACCTTCACTGATCAAAATTCAAGCTCTTTTGGGACCTGGAAATGTCTCTTGCCTCTATGGATGCAAGAAAGAAATGAATTTCTTCATAACTCTGAGTTTATTCATCTGTTYATATCCTTCCCGTGTATCTTTATCTCTAAAATCTAGCTTCTTGAAGKCTCTCGAGTCTTCAAAAGAGTTTTACCACGGATCCTAGCAAGGGAGGCCTCCCAGCCCAGTAGGCTGCCTAGAAGATGCTTGGCCTGACTTAACACTAACAAAGCACAGGCATTTGGTGTCCTCTGGGAGCAACTGGAACACAGCAGGGGTAAATAAGGCAGGCACCCAGCTAGCATGGTCACAAATTCCTACTGTGACACTGATCGTTAACCCCCTTTCCTCCCTACTCCACTCTCTTCTGAGAATATCCTGGTTAAACCATCATATATTTACGCAGATAATGTACCTGCACATAAAGCGTATCAGCTACAAGTGATATATTCAAAAGAAATTATAGAATCATAGAACAAGTAAGGTTGGAAGGGACCTCTGGAGATCATCTAGTCCAACCTACCCAYTCAGCACGTCACTTAGAGCATGTTAGACAGGGTTGCATCCAGGCGGACCTTGAATGTCTCCAGAGAAGGAGACTCCACAACCTCTCTGGGCAACCTGGTCCAGTGCTCTGTCGCTCTCACAGTGAAGAAATTCGCCCTCACGGTCAGGCAGAACTTTCTGTAGTTCAGTTTCTGCCCATTGCCTCTTGTCCTATCATATGGGATAACTGAAAAGAGTTTGTCCCCGTCCCCTTGACACCCTCCCTTCAGGTACTTATACACATTGATAAGATCCCCCCCCCCAGTCTTCTCTTCCCCAGGCTGAAGAGGCCCAGCTCTCMCAGCCGTTCCTCATGGGGCAGATGCTCCAGCCCTCTGATCATCTTYGTAGCCCTACGCTGGACTCTCCAGTAGCTCCATGTCTCTCTTGTACTGGGAGCCCAGAACTGGACACAGTACTCGAGATGAGACCTCAGGCTCATAAATGTATATAAGATGAAACTTTAAAAAGAGTTGGCAGCGCTGAGAACTGCCAGGCTTATTCATCTGAGTAGTCCTTATCCACCTGTGAGCCCTACTGGCTTCTTTGTAGTTTGCCAGACTTGGGTTATTAGATGTTTAGGCCAGACTGGGTTGACTCCAGGGCTGACAACACAGTGCCTGTACCCACRCTGAGGGATGAAGGGCCAACCTGAGACTTATGTACAAGGAATTCATTACCAGCTTTTTAGCACTGGTGTTTGCGCAGCTGGGATTACCTCTCAGTTATGGGTAAGTGCCACAGTGCATGGAGGAAGGATCAGAAGTGATACATTGTCTTGTCCCTTGCTGTAGTGGATGCATGAATGTCTTCCATATGTTCAGACACAGCTGGGCTAGTGTGATTTATACCATGTTCATGCCATCCMCAAGGCCTATAGAACAGCTCAAGCTTGGGTTCAAACAGCCAGAGTCTGCCTTTCCAGAAAGCTCAGTTGATAATGTTGATAAAACTTAAGGGACTTATCTCTGAACTAAGGCACAGGCCCCTCCCTCAAGTATCTGGAAATGCTGTCCTGGCATCCCCTTCTTCTTCCTCTTGCAGATCTCTCATGTCCAGACGGGTGCCATCCTGTCCCTGCCCCTGGTAGAGCTTGCTGGCAGACTGCAGGAAGGGACTCTGTCCCCTGAGACAGTCCTCTACACCTACATAGAGAAGGTGAGAACCTATCCACAGCAGGAAGGGTAAATCACTTACATTCCCCATACTATGCTGTGTGGGTTGGTGGTTGAGGAGACTTGCTGGAACTGTTGATTATGGCAAGTCTCTAATACAGCAGATATCAGAAGAAAGATATAAAAGGGAAGGGATCTCTGTCTCCTCAGTCAGACCCCCTCACAGGGTAGTCCTTTTACAGGGTTTGAGCTGGGATATTCTAGGGAGGGCTTATCTTTCATCCTGAGCTGTTAGTCCTTGCTTTACAGATCCAGATAGCTACTAAAGGCATCTAGGTAATTACACTGTTCCTAACTAACACATCTTTCTCAATGTGTCCTGGCAAAGGCCCTGGAAGTGACCCAGCAGACAAACTGCTTGCGACATTTTATCCCAGAGTGTGAGGAGCAACTCCACGAAATACAACAACGGAAGGAGAAAGGGCTGCTCTATGGCATTCCCATCAGCATCAAGGATCACATTGGCCACAAGGTGCTTCCCTTTGTGCCTGTGAAACATCCCACTGAGAGTTAGGCTTGAAGTTAGATGGGCTGCGAGGTAAGGGGGACACAAGAGGATGAGGAAGGGGCCTAATGCTCTCYTGCTTACACCACAAGAAACCTTGCTGGTCTGAGCCTGTGGCCTCACATCTCCTTGAAGCTGCATCCCTAGCAGTTAGAGAGTTGCTGACYCTCCAAGAAGACGAGCATTGCCCCTGTGTCAGCAGTGCTTCTCTTCTGACTGCTTTCGCTTTGAACAGAAAAAGYCAACTAAGCCAGAGTGGTTTAAAGAGCAGATCTTCGCTAACATTGCTCATGCTGATGGAAGCAGGCTAGGGAGCCATCACATGAGTGAKCCAGCTGCCAGAAAAGGATGTATGTCCAAAGCCTGAAAGAAGTACTGACCAAGAGACCCCAACTGCATCAGCAAGTCTGTCCCGGAACTTTCATTGGCCAAAACCAAGGCGTGAATAGTTATTCACCCAGACAACAGGGTTCAGCTTCTGGAAACCTGCTAGCAGCAGGAACTGTTAACCTTGAAACCCTGCTACACTGTAGCCTGGTCACTGAGCCCCTTACCGTTAAGTCTGTGTTCAGAACAGATGGACTAGTGATCCTGTCACAGGGACAAGCCCTGAAGAGGACTGGCCTTGAAGACTAGACTATACTCCTGAGCTGTATTTGTTGGGCTCTGCTTCATGCTGAGTTACCAATAGAGCTAAGAGCGCTCAAGCCCAAAGCAAGCCCCAGACACCAAGGATAACTGAGAAAGGAGTACACTATTTGCCTGATTTTATACTGCCTCCCTGAATGTCCACTGCTGGCTACCTCTGGAGAGCAGGATATTGGGTTTGATCTTGTGACAGTGGGCAAAGGAAGAACACCTGTAGAGTTGCGTCTGGGATGGAGGAGAGAAATAGCATGAAAAGGAGCAAGGACAGCTTTAGGAGAAGCCTTAACCCTGTGAGTGCTTGGCAGCCCTTTGCTGCCATGGGCATCACTGGACCAAGGAGYCCTTGACACTTTGTGCAAGGGCACACACAGCAGGGAGCAGATTAGTACCCCAACATGGGCACCAGATCTTCCTTTCCAAACTGCAGAGGAACTGCCCTGACCCTCTCTGCTGTCGTTTCTCCTCTTCGCAGGGGCATCTGTCGACCTGTGGGCTTGTGCAGTTCTTGAACACCCCAGTGGAGGAGGACAGCGTCCTGGTCAAGGTTTTGAAGAGACAAGGGGCCATCCCATTTGCATTTACCAATGTGTCACAATCTCTCTTCAGGTAGTACCTCAGAAATCTCTGCTCTAGYTGTGCTCCTGAAGCCAAAACTCAGCCCAAGGGTCGGGGACAGGCAGCCTGTGTGTTTCTTGAGATGTTGCCTGGCTGATTTCCCCTTCCCATCATCTGCAAATAATCCTAATTCAGGTGAAAATAGCTTTTATATAAGATTTAGGGGAAAAGATACACCCTGAAAGAAATCTAGTGCACTCATGCATGGGAGGGAGAACTGCGATACATGTTTTTTTACCACAACCTATAGTAGGCAGCCTGAATACAATGCTGGGACTCGGAGACCCCAGTTCTGTTCCCTGCCCATGCAGAGTGATCTGTGACCTCAGCCTGTACCTCAGTTCCCAACTCTTTCTGATGGAAACAAGCCATGCCCCAAAGGAATTACAGGGTGGAAGGGGTTGGTTCTGCCACACAGACTTACAGTAAGGGACAGTCAGCAAAGTCAAGGCATTAGGCTGTTCCTGACAGTCTGCTTGCTGGTTTTCTTCTGCCCAGCTACGACTGCAGCAATACCATCTTCGGCCAGACGCTGAACCCTCTCAACCACAAGAAGAGCCCCGGAGGCTCCTCCGGCGGGGAGGGAGCTCTGATCGCAGGGGGAGGCTCCATCCTGGGCATTGGGTCAGACATTGGTGGCAGCATTCGCCTTCCCTCCAGCTTCTGTGGGCTGTGTGGGCTCAAACCCACGAGTGACAGGCTCAGGTAGGTGCTGGGGCCTGCTCTGCCAGGAGCCTGCAAACTCATGTTGCTCCTTACTGAGGTACGCACAGCCCCTCTGAACTCATACGTACCTTGTCCTACACGCACTGCAATCAGGGACAAACTGGGGCTGATTGAGCAAACTGATGGTTCAGCAAACAGCTGCCCGGTCACACAGAACAGCATTTCTCTGGTGAGGGAATGGGAATTCAGACTGAAGACTCCACAGTCCATTCAGACCTCCTGGGAATATCTCACTATTATTGAAATGACAGTATGATTTTTTTTCCCTCCCCTTCCAGCTTGTCTGGAGCAAGTGGCCCAGTCAATGGGATCCTGTCAGGTATGTGAATTTAGAATTGTTTTTCTGTCTGCTGTGAAGAGTGGAAAGGGTGGAAGGAGGGAGAGGCTAGCTTTGCTTGTCTGGACACTTCACAGGACACCATGAGGCCTTGACTTGGGTTCAGAATACCCAGTTGTAGATTGCCACAGCTGCGTAGGGTCACCTTATTAAAAAGTCATGTCATATCTAAGGCCTACTGGCCTACTGTAGAAGCAGAAAGGTTGTATTCTCTGTCTCTAATTTGTCTGTTTAACTTAGCTGTCTTCAGTTCAAGGATCAGCTCTTTATACGCCTGTGTACATGAAGTGGAGGATGACAACATACTATTTTAGTGGGGATGTTTAGACTCTCCTTAAGTACCACTAAAAGATTGATGCCTCTTACAATATTTGCTTTCACAGAGGCAGTCCAGATGGATGGGCTGGCAAAGCAGCAAAGGGTACTCCCCCTGCAGCTACCTTGATCTTACCTTTCCTCACAGCACAGACACCTTGATCAAAATCTAAAGCAAAAACCCAACGAAGGTCAGAGATGGCCAAGACCTGTCAGAAAGCTTTCTGGAACATCCCACTTCATTGCCTGACAATCCCTTGCAGCCAGCTTGGCTGCATGGAGGAGGAGACCAGTGTTTGGTATACCTGCTTGCTTAAAGTGGATATCTGTTCTCCTCCTCCCTCCAGTTCCCTGTGCACTGGGGCCAATGGCAAGAGACGTGGACAGCTTGGCCCTGTGCATGAAAGCGTTGCTCTGCAAGGAGATGTTCCAGCTTGACCCCACTGTGCCCCCCATACCCTTCAATGAGGAGGTGAGTCCTTCGTGAAAGAGCCCTCGTCCTCTTGGGGGTGCTTTCACATCAAAACACGAAAAGGCTGCTGTTTGTTTATTTCAGGGATGATTCACGAGAAAGTGTTATTTGCCACTGTGGAGTTACAAAGACAGCAACAAACACCAGGGGGACAGATAAAGGGAGGGAGGGTCTGGTGTCCAGCCAACTCCAAACATCTCATGGGACACCGAGGAAAAAGTACCTGCTCAACATATATWTATTTTAAGGGTCCACAAATCCTTACAGTATAAGTTTCTAGCAACATTAATTTTCTTTGAAGGCCCAAGTCATAATTGTTAGAAAAAGAATGTTTAACAAAAAAGTATTCTTTCTGCCTCTCGGTGTACGAGTTATTGGATTGAGAGACCCCAGCAAAGTGTAGGGAAGGAAAAGATCAGGAGCAAAAAAAAAAAAATGTAAATTTTTAAGGAAAGATGGGGCAGGCTGGGTAACTCCTGCAGCAAACCTCCTGACTGAGGATACTTCCTCTTCCTCTGTGCAGATGAACTTCATTTTTTTTTGCCAACCCTTTCCTTTGCAGCAATGGCTGAACCAGCCGGTCTTGAGTGGCTATGCTTTATCTGAAGGGCAAGATGAAGAAGAGGCTGGAGAAAAAGGGTGACTTGTAGAAACCATAAGCAGCAGCTCTCTAACATCTGGATCTTTTATYCCCTTCTGAAGTGGGCTTTAGGACATGAGTAAGCCTAGTCACAGTAAAGTTGGAAGTCTTCAACTAGTGGCTCCTTTCCTTTAGGTATATTCAAGCTCTGCTCCCCTCCGGATTGGGTACTACGACACGGATGGCTACTTCCCACTCCCTCCTTGCATGAGACGGGCAGTGCATGAAACCAGGGATGCTCTGCGGGCAGCTGGTCATGAGGTGAGCTTGACCTCACCAAATTCTTCCTCCCAAGGTGTCTCAAGCTTTGCAATCACTCTTTAAAGACAGCAGATATAGCCCCCAAACCCACTGAACAACAGACTAGCCAAGGATAACAGTATGGGAAAAATAAGGGAACAGAGATTCTGATGAAAGTTACTACATCCATATGCACAATGCAGTCCTAGGCCAGCACATCGCCTACCAGATTTGTTATAGCAGTGCCCTCTCATGGGGAAACAGCACAAGTGACTAGTAAATCCACCTCTGCAGCTGTGATGCAGACCAGACAGCAGGCTCTGTAAACATGTTGCATCTTGTCTCTGGAAGGCGGCCCTGGSCTTTTCTAGCTCTGTCCTTCCCCACTAGGGCTTTGGGAGCCAGTGTTGCCCTTCCTCCTCAATGCCCAGGGAGCCCTCTCCTGGACCACTAAGGGAAAAGGGTCATTGGCTGGGTTTGGAAAACACCTTCTCCTCAGTCTAGACCTACCTGTAACAAATGTGTTAATGCTACCTGATCTTTATAGCAAGGCGGGTCTGTGTTTGAGCATGTGTCAGTTCTGCTGGGATATGGCGAAAACTGGTGCAGTTTCTGGCTCAGTGATTGCCTAGAATAGGAAGAGGGAACGGCTCTGGAGAGATCTCAGAGCTGGGCTGAGCATTCCTCAGGGAAGAATAATCACACGGGAAAGGGATGAACTGGGGCTCTCCACAGGTGTGTGGAGACCTAGGAGGCTGCTTTTCCGCATTTGAAGTATTTCCACAGTCAGGCACTGGAAATTATTCACACTCCCAAGCTGCCACACAATCTTGTACTTTGGTGCAGTTGGTGCCGTTTGCTCCACCTCGGATCCACTATGTCATGACTGAACTGTTTTTGAAGACATTTTTTGCTGATGGCGGCCGTGCTTTTTTGGAACTGTTGTAAGTAAGAATCCTCTGGCAAGAGTGCCGTAAAACACCTCCGCCCCATGTCTGTGAGCACCATGAGTAAAACTAGCTCATCTCTCCTGCCCTAAACAAGAGATACTCAGGTTTCTGAGGTAAGGCAAATGGCTTCTCTGCCATGATCCCCTCCTCCTCTTTGTTTCTCAGCACAGGAAATATTGTAGATCCAGGCTTGAAACCACAGGTGAATTGCTACAAGATCCCAACACTGGGGAAGAAGCTGCTGGCTCTGATTCTTAAACCTCTGGTGAGTCCCTGGCCTCAAGACCAAAGCAGAGTGGTGTAGGAAAGCCCTGCAATGCCTGAAAGGGTGGTGGTACTGGGAGATGCCTTTAACTGGAAACCCTGRGATTTCAGACCAAAGCAAACACTTGGAAGGTCTTTTCTGGCATCTTGCTAGGATTTATGTAGTGCCAAAAGGAAATGAGAACAGGACSAGCCAAGAGTTGTAAAATAATATTGCAGAGCCCACAGGAAGCAGTTCTTCAAACACTAGACCTAGCAGTGCCCAGTTTCCTATTGATTCATGCAACTGGGAAACACTGCAGCAGGCAGACTGGAGTGTGAAGCTCTAGCCCTGTGTTTGAGGCTTTCCAAAGAGCTCATTTTCATGGCAATTCCTCACGGTTAATAAGGGTTAATGCTCACTGTAGCACCTTCACCAGGAGCATCCTTTTGTAGGTTTCTCTCTTCCTTCTTGTTTTCTCTCTTCCTGTCCAATTGGGTTGTTCTCAACTAACAGGATCAAAAAGGTAGCAGCAAGTGTGAGATAACCAAAGAAGTCTTGTTTCTGTGGAATAACATAGTAAAAAGTGTTTTATTTACCAAAAATAATACAAGGTGACTTGTTTCATGTCAGTGATTTCTTTTGTGAGAAGCAAATATTGGGCTGAAAGAAACAAATCAGGATTCAAGTTGGAAAACAAACTAAAATGAGAGCTACGAGGAACATTTTTAAGCAATTTCATTCACTATCAGAGCAGCATTYCCAGGGACAGTCAGGCTGAGAGTAGAGGTCTCACAAGATGACACAAGTTGCTGTGCCCCACATCCTAACCCTCACAGGACTCTCTTGCCTTTTCAGTTTCCCCGCCTGGCTGACTATCTGAGTGCCTTGTGTGGAATGAGGTAAGACAGCACCTTCCTCAGTTGCCTGCTGGGAGATGGGGTGTCTGTGGAAATGAACTGCACCTTCTGCAATGGGTGTCCATAGTGGGGAGGGGGACACTGGGTTCAAGACACACTCTGATCCACTCTCTGGAGGGGCTGTCCCTCTGTCCTGGACTGCACTTTAGTCTTTAGGAACACATCTCCCCACACTCCTAGTATTATAACGCCTTCCCACAGGCCTTCAAACGTGCTCTAGGTTGCTGTAAGGTGAGAAACAATAGTCTACGTCCTGCATCTCCCAGGGGCAGGACGCAAAATCAAATGCTTAACGTTACAGCCAGAAACTCAGGAAACGTTCCCTCTGGTGGAGGTTCCCACAGGATGTTGGGGTGTCCCAGGAACCAGATCCACACCTGTCAGCAACAGCTTAGACTCACCAGGCCTGCCTTGGATGGGGGAATGGAAAAGAGCCTCTGGTCTGTCACCTCCATTTTTGGTGATTCTCCACATCAGACTGCAGTCCCCCAGGGCCTGGGACAAGTTATGAAACACTTAAGAAATTTGCTTTCAAAGCTAAAGCAAAGTTTTATGTGATGAAGGATTAAATGACATACCCCTCAMATCTCACTTTCATTATGCTCTACAAAGACGAACTAGCACTAAAGATACTGATAAAGAATCCAGGTCCCCTCCAACACAAATGAGGTTTTCCCTCCAGCTCTCTCAACGGCTACAGCTGTCTTGCTCCTTCAAGATGTGAAAGATTTATCTGTTTTACAACTACCTCAGGCAGTCTGGTAAGAGGCCTTCCCTCTTGTAGTAAATCTGGAATCCAGAGGAGATTAAGGGACTTAGAGAAGGTCACACAGTAAGCTTGTAGCAGAGCTGAATACTAAATCTAGCCTCACAAGAGAAACCTCCTTTCTACCTCTCCCAGACATTTGCTCAAATCCCAGAAGAAACTTCAGAGAAATAAGGAGAGATGCACTGTTTTGAATAATTGCTAAAAACCACTAAGGCTTATCAATTTGGATGATAATTTAAGCAGTATTCCTCTCCTCCTAAGGCTTAAAAATGTTACTGTGGTTTCCATTTGCAGGTCAGTGAACAAGATGTGGAATCATCAGCATCAAATAATGGTATGTTTTGAGGACTTTTCTCTCTGGCATCATGCTATGAGCTGAGGCTTTACAGCAAGTACCAGTTTGGGAGTCATTATTTAAGCAAGGGGTTGCACAATGGAGTGCTGAGGAGAGATGGAGGAAAAGGCACAAACAAGAAACAAGACTGGGCTAGCTGGACTTTCAGGTCAACCCAGGATGCCTTTATGGGTTGCCCAGTGCTCATGCCCAAATGCCCATGCTCCATGGCCCCAGTATGCAGCATTTAGGGCTGGGTCCTTCACTGCCCCCCACCTTCCTTGCTAGCGTTAGGATTCTGGAAAAGTTCCTCCATCGTGCAGACAAATGCTGCAACCAGCTGCTGCCTTGGCCCTGCCTCTTTCCCTTACATACTGATCTGCTCCAGTGTTGACATGCCCTCTATGCTATCTCTGCTCTTTCCCAAGGCATATCGCACAGAGTTCATCGCCAGATGGAGGGAGCTGAGGCTAGATGTCATGCTTTGCCCTGTTCTGGGTCCGGCTTTCACTAGAGGTTACCCTGGCAAACTCCTAAGTAAGTGAATCAGAGGCTTCCCCAGGAGAGAAGACCACTGTGGCTGTGACTTACTGCCTAACTAAGCATTTCGTGGCATTACTGGCAAATGGAGACAGAAATGCAGATGAAGGGATTTGGGGAAGAGTTGTTTGTATGCAAGTCCAAGTCCACTGCACAAACCAGCCCTCTGCAGTATCTCCATCTAGTTCTCAGGGGGCTTAAGGGACATGCTTGAGGTATGAAAGAATATAGGTGGCTGTGGCTACCTGCAATCTTTCTTTTGCTTCTCTCAGCCGCTATCTCCTCCACGATGTTGTACAATGTCTTGAACTTCCCTGCTGGGGTTGTACCTGTCAGCACAGTGACAGAAGCTGATGAAGAAGAGCTGAAGCTTTATCAAGGATACTGTGATGACCCCTGGGACAGGACAYTGAAGCAGGTCTGTAATACGGAAAGGGGAGGAGCAGAGGCTGTTCAGGGTGTTCAGAGTAATAGTCTTGCTGAAGTTAGGGGTTCCTAAATGCTTCCATCAATACAGGCATAGTGAGAAGGAAAAAAAAAACTCTATATATGCTTTACAAATCCCTTTTTTCCTGAGTTCCAAAGGTTGCAAGTGAATAAACATCAAAGAGGGACTTGGGGGGCACCCAAGGCCTGGATCATAGTCTGTTACCAGGAATAAGCCATGGAGCTAGGCTTCCTCGAGTAGGTCCTTCTGATAGCCACAGCCTGCAGCACTGCACTGCAATTTTCTTCTGCCCTATGACCTGTTCTGCCAGGCCCAGGCAATCAGTAGAGTGGGGATCAGGCACAAAGAGGCTGAAGGAAAAGGGATCTGGTAGTAAGACAGCTCAAAGCAGAGCTGACTGGGGGAGTGCTAACCTCACACATGCTGCCCAAGACTTGGCAGCTATTTCCATCATGAGAACAGCAAGAGCCTTTTTTCTGCCCCAGTGTGCTTTAGAGAKGAAGCTTGCCCCTGCTTGAATAACAGGGCTCAGTCTCCAACCTCCCTGCTCTCCAGGACAAACCGTGGGGTCAGAAGGGACTAGCCAAGTGGCTCAGTCAGGTTTCCAAAAGATTTTGAATGTCTAAGCTCTTGTAACACCTCACTCCTTGTGTCCCTGCTGCAGGCCGTGGAAGGAGCTGTGGGGCTGCCTGTGGCCGTGCAGTGTGTGGCTTTGCCATGGCAGGAGGAGCTGTGCCTCCGGTTCATGAAAGAGGTGGAGATGCTTAGCTGTGCTAAGACAGCAATGTAGCCTCTCCAATCCTGCATCTGCAGGGTCAGAGAAAGCCAAGACATGGACGGAGTGCGCTCCATGACTTCTCACTTCTGATCTGAAATGCATAAATTACAGCAAGGAGGGAAGAAGAAAGAAACAACTACTGATTCTCCCTCTCCTTGCCAATAAGCACACAGCCTGGAAGGGACTTAGTGGGTTTCCTAGTAAGCCCTTAAAAGGACTATGAATCTGCCTAAATTCCTCCATCCTTCCCAGGATGCTGCTGGATTTATCTCTAAACATCTCAGTGGCTGAGACAGAGACCAAGCAAGTGTCAAAATAATTTCTCTAGAACGTCATCATGTAAACTCTTTGCACCACCAAACCCTTCTGCTAAAAAGAGTCCCTGCCTTGACTGCATTGCCTTCTTCCTTTGAGAAAAAATTCACACAGTGCCTAAGGGCTCCAGACTGGTACTGCTGCAGCTTCACAAATCATTCTATAATCACATCCTGCTGCTCATTCCCATTTCTCCTCTCCTTTCCACCAGTAAACTGATCCACCAGAAAACAACCAGTTCCTTCTACTCTTTAATGACTATGCAGTGTTCTGTGACCCAGTACACTGTGCAGCCAGACTAATGCTGTGATGCGATTCTCTAAGCTCTGCTTCATTATTGCCACATTTCACAAATCTTATCATAAGCTCCAGTAATCTTATCATTTACTACTCACTGATGGGTTCGATTACGTGAGCACACAAGTATTGCTTAATCAAAGTCATAGGAATACCTTCCCACTGCATGAGAAATAACATCTAGTGTGTTTGGGCCTGTTCACATCCTCTCCCTCAATCCAAGCTATCCTGTTTGTGAGAGACTGCAGTAATCACTTGCCTTGCCACAGCATTGCATTCCTTCCACCAGCACATCTCGAGCATCACAAGGACATCTCCACCTCCACAGCTTCCTTAAGAATCTCTTCTTCAAAGGACCTCAGGTTGCTCTTTCTAAAAAATGCAAACAAATAAGAAGCAGAGAGAGAGCTGCAACTGAGGTATGGGCCAGAAAATCTGGGATCCCCAGATGGTTTATGAACCTGCTCATTCAGGATTAAAACAGAGAGCAGGGAGAGAGAGCAACATTCACACAGGGCGATTTAGCCCATTCTGAGACAGGCATAACRGATTGCTCTTCCTGGTAGGACCTTTCTCGCTTTCCAAGACTAAACATCTCAGTCTTAAACAAATAAATAAGTAGGAGACTCCATGACAGGTCTTTCTTTCTCATTTATTCTCAATGTTTGCAGTAAAGAGTAGATTTCCTTTGGGACATTTTAAAAGGAAAAATAAATACAAAACAGTTCTGCTTTCCCTGGAAACTTGGGGTATTTCATTAGAGCCAGCAGTGSGGAAGCAAGACCAGTTCCATTCAAGATGGCCCAGGGAGGTACAATGTGGAAACTGGAGTTGCCACAGAGCCAAGAGGTCTGTCATTCCCTCTACACTCGACGTAATTTGCAGAAATACATAGGTCCAAAGTTGGCTGTAAGGTGAGGCAGAACAAGCTCCCCCAGTCTGCAGTCTGAGGAGAAAGAAAATGTATCCTGGAAGAGTGTCCGGAAGTGGCTCAAGTCCTCAACACGGGTACCAATGTTAAATTCGGTTTCTGCAATTTCTATTGCTCTCTCGATCACATATTCATTCTGCAGCTGAGAGAGGGAGCACGTAGAATACACAACTTCTCCTCTTGGCTTGGTAGCAAGGATCCCAGCCCTACGGGCAAAATGAACAAATGTACCATCACAAGAAAAGGACTGCAGCGGGATATCAGCATTTCTACCCCCTGAAATCAGGAAACCAGCACTTAACTCCTAAGAGATGAAGAGAGACAAGTCTCCTTGATCTCTGCAGACTCAGCAGCTTCATAGTGTTAGTGCAATTTCAAGACTGTTTTAGACCACAGCAATATGCATGAGACAAATACTTAGACTGATAAAACACTAAAAAATGGGAGAGTCACTACTGCAGAGCAGTTGAAAGGAATAATCTTACACTCACATCCAAGTAAGAGAGGTAAGAGTAAATACAGGGCAAGAGGCTCTTGTAGTTAAAGCACTATGATGGGATTCTCTGAGCTCGCTTCATTATTGCCACATTTTGCAATCAGCTAATTTAGCCCCTTAGTGAAATGAAGGTAACAATGTTCCTACATGCCTGGTGTTGCTGTGAGATGTGCACAGCTCAGGAATCTTCCACAGCTGACTGCCAGGACCTGGGAGATCATCATACAAAAGGACATTGCTGTATCCAGTCCCTTTCTTAAACTCTCCTTATTACCTCCTTTTGGTTACTGCTGGAGATAGAAAGGACATTTGGTTCGACCAAGCACGCTTTTACCTCCTTACATGCCGTGTGGTTTGGTATGTTCAGCTACTGCAGTTCCAAAAGCTACATGCATTTTCCACATTTGTCAATAGGAACCTGAGCTCTCGTACAGGCACATGGAATGGGAAAAGGGGTTTCAGTGCTGGGCACTCAGAGAGCTGCTATCATGAATGCACAAATGGGAATATAGCATAGCTTCAAGCTTACTCACACCAGCAGCTGCAACTGCAGCATTGGCAACATCTGACGCTCCTTGGATCTCCTTCTGTTGAAGATGTTGTTCTCCTCCTCCATGACAGAGTGCCTGTCAGTCGTGCAGGGCACATCCACAAGGACCTGTAGCAGCAGAGATCTTGCATTAATTTTGTGCCCAGTTCAAGCTCAGAGAATCTTCTATCACAACCTTCTCTTTATGCAGCAACTCCACCCTGCCCACACACACAAGCTAGATCAATGCAGCTCTTTGTACTTTGTCTAGCTCATCATACTGCTAGAGTGCAGGTATATACCTAYGCTGAATTGTTGTTCGGCTGCTTCTGATGAGCAAATAGACACARAAGTGCTGGATAATTTCACATTCTCACACACATCCTCATTTAAAGTTTCCGTTTAGTGCATCTTGCTGATACTTGCTGCTGTGGTGGAGAGTTACCCATATCGATGCAGGTATGCACTGTCAAAGCCTAACCATCTCCTGGAGCAASAAAACCACCTCCCACAAGCAAAACAAACTGTTAAAGTGCAAGCACAGCTGGAACACCAATGAATCACCAGGGAGGACTCTGRGGCTAGGATGTGGTTGAGAAGACAGACCTAACTACTTAAGCCTCAGATTTAACCCCTTGCAGATTATAAATTAGGAAGRGTTCTTTTAAGGGGTAATATACAAATAGATACAGCTACAACTTAGGATGTCCCTACTCCAGATCCTGTAGGAAGTAGGAGAGTATAGCTAGAGTAAACACTATATATAGCTCTTAGCCTTACCTTTTTCTCTACGTATCAGACTACGGAGAACTGGACCTACTCAGTTACACTGTTAGATAAGCTATCGTCTTCCTCTGAAACAGGAAGCAAGTGAACTCAATGGACTTCATGGTTTTGGTCACCTACCTTATGGAAAGTTCCACCTTCCCGTTCCCCCCAGTTCCTTCCATCCCATGAAGTGATGCAAACAGYTTCCCTAATTTGCTTGGGAACATAGCTATTGAGAATCTGGTACAGTCTCTTTGTGCGAGAAACAGAAACATCATTGGCTGCAAGATACCCTGAAATGAGAGAGACAAAATACCACATGGAGAAATTCACTCTGAAAATACTAAATTTGACTCCTACCTCTTATATCCACAAAAGATTAATGGCCAGATAGGCATTTCCTAGGGGAGCAACATACAATGAAGACCAGAGGTTGCCAAACTTCAGCAGGTGCAGTGAACATTGCAGGTACAAAAGGTACATCAAAGCTATATGTTGCCTTTCTCCCAAAGACAACAGAAAAAAAAGCTTCCCGCAAAAGGCAAAAGCTTTCATCTCTATCTACCTCCTAGCACTGAGCTCACAGGAGCTCCCAGCTCTATGTGAAAGAAAGAAAAAAAAAAGATGCTTTTCCTCCCACCCCTGTTTCTGGACAGGTGCTGAGCCAGGAACTTCATCATCATCATCAGAGTCACAAYCTCGTTCTGCTGGTAAGAAACACACCCAGTTTGGAAAGATCCACATTGAAATAACTCCTGGAGAATCATTTCTTATTGCCCTCAGTGTAGCTCTCATCTTAATCCTGGAACAGGAGGAGTTACCACAGCGAACTCTCTCATCCAGGTTTTGAACAGCAGTGCCAGACTGATGTGTGGGGAATAACCCCTTYACTTACCGCAAAACCCCGTCTGCAGGATACCCAGAGTCTTGCCACCTGGAGCTGCACAGAGGTCAAGGACAAATTCATCAGGTTGAACATTAAGTGCTAAAACAGGCAAAAGAGACGATGCATCCATGAGGTAATAGCTGAGGATTCCCAGAGTGTCTGGCCTGGTTTGTAGGGGGGGTGGGGGGGGAATAAAAAGCAAGTACATGAGATAAAAAAGCAAGTGGAAATTAAGATGGGTACATACAGAAGAAGCTGATGTTAATACACACTCAAACCCTGAGACTGGCAATAATAACATATGGCTTCCACTACAAGTGTTCAACAAAACATTAGAAAGATCTGCAGAATATAGTATAGCACTTCTCATAACCAAGTAGTAATGTATTTTAAAAACATAATTTTAATTCTTTAGCTAATTCAAGCATAAATGTGCCAGTAGTACATGCATTTAATACTGGGGTGAAGAAAACAGAATAATGACCTTTCCTCATCCCAGAGRCTTTTGAAGAAGGGTTTTGTTTTGCTGAAGTCTTACAACACTGGGATGGTAACAGTAAGTTTTGTTTCYATTCCCAGAATTCCTGTAATTTCTGTCCTGAAATTGCTACAA
The DNA here is from genome assembly GCF_003343005.1 of Rhea americana. Classification (NCBI taxonomy): domain Eukaryota; kingdom Metazoa; phylum Chordata; class Aves; order Rheiformes; family Rheidae; genus Rhea; species Rhea americana. Next base: position 6,283,656 of record NW_028186390.1, read on the forward strand.
ATGGGCTCCTCCAAGAGACCTAGACTTGTAAGATGAATGTCCCTTTTCAAGGTGAGCTGTAGAAAACAGCTCTGTAAACGTCYGCATGCAGCACAAGACCCCCCAACGCTCCAGTTAGCGTGGCCACCTTACCGAGCAGGACGAAAGCGAGTGACGTCTCCTCTGGGGAACGTGTAACACTTGATATTGGAGGTGATGGGGGCAGAAAGCGGCGGTGGTGCCTCTGCCCCTTGCCCGGCGTTCTGGCATTCGCCGGGCGCTTCCCGGGACRCGCTTTCCTCCCTCTCTGCTCGTTCCGCAACCGAATCCTGCTGCAAACGCCGTGCCTTTCGGGAGGCTTCAGAAATAAAATCCACGGCATCTAACTGCTCCAGCTCCCGGGTGACAYGCTCAACGTCGGCGAAGTTGTTGACAAGGGCCCCGTATTTCTGCTCCGACAGAAGGCTGACCCGGATTGAAGGCCAGGCGTCCTTGAACTGCAAGCTGTAGTTCATGTCGAAGTTCTGCAGAGCCAGCGCCGTGGACGGCACCCGGGGGGCCGTGGTAGCCTTCAAAGAGACCAGGCGACGTGAGGGGTGATACAGCGACAAACTCGCTCCGTGTCCCAGYGCCCCCCAGCCTCCGCGTTTCCCAGGGAGGCCCAAACCCTCCGTGCCGCGTTGCCACAGGTCCCTGCGGCCTTCGCAGCCCTCCCGCCACGGCAGCGGGGCCGCGCTGCGGGCGCCGCCGCCCGCCTGAGGCAGCAACGGGGCGAGGGCGCCGCGCCTCAGCTCGGGGGGCGGGAAACGGCGCGGTGGGAAATGGCGGCCGCCCCCCCCCTCCCCCGCCGCGAAATGGCGGCGCGGCCGCGAGGACCCCCCGGGGTCCCGGCCCGGCCCCGCTCACCCATTTCTCCTTGTAGCGGTAGCGGCGCGGCGCGGCGCCCAGCACAGCCCACGCGGAGCCCGCTCGCCTGGGAGCGCT